>NC_061119.1:178171209-178391075 GCF_002878395.1 Capsicum annuum
TCTTACTTTTTTATAAAATAAGGTGTTTGAATTAGCATCTAGGATAGTAATATAGATAGAAGCCTTGTTTGGTTCAATTTCAAGAAGATTACTTAATGAATCTCGAAGAATTGTTGTATCTCTGCAGGAGTTGTAGCTACAATATTCAATAGATAGAAGATTTGAGGTTGGGAGACAAAAATTGTAGCTTAAACCTTGCAAACCAGGAACCCGATAACCAATTAGACTGCTATAAGAATAGAGATTTGTATTATTGTTTTAAAAGACTCAACCCTGGAATTCTTATCATTATTGTTTACAACCGTTGCGTTCTTTGCTCTAGTCATTAACTTTTGTTGCTTATTTATTAATTTACATTTTTATTCTCAATTTCAAAACCATCTTGACAAATTACAACACTTAATACTCATTGTCAAAAACTAAAAATTGGTTAAATTTCTAGTTGTTTAGTCCTCATGGGAATGATATCTGATTATCTAAATCACTATATTACATGTCACTCATGTGCACTTGCGTGTTCTTCTGAGTCACAACAACATCTTTGATATTATTTTGTTTTGTTTTTGGGATGCTAAATTTTTTGGCACTTTGATAGTGACCACCTTTTATGGATTACCATGTATTTTTAGTTTTAGTTATTCTTTTACGTTCTTTTTATTTTGATTTTGGTAATGCATGTCTAGCTTTGCCCTATGCTAGATTGAGTGACTATATTCTTTAGGGTAAAGTGTTTTTTTTGGTTTAGAGACATAAATTTAGGGGAAGTCTGAGTACTTGTAGCATAAATGTCATGATTGTAAGGGAAGTCTGGGTACTTGAGGCATTGTACTTTGAAAATTCGGCATCACATTGTACACCATTGGAGAATTCTGAGTAGTCATATGGTTTGTTTGCCCATTTTGAGAAAAAGTGTGAGGCTAAGGATTTGGTTGTTGCCATGATGTAGCAAATTTAAGTGGTTCTAATTCAAACCAAACAACCCCTTCGTCCCAAATTTTGAAAAAAATCAAAGGCATGGACGTGAGCAGTTTTGTGACAAAACTTTTTCTCTTCTCGTGGCTACGTAAAGTTTTGACTTGTAAATAGAAATGAATACTCCAAATTTGTCTGTAGTGGGAGGGACATTTGACCTCCCTTGGTGAAATTTGCATCCCATGAGTGGTGATCTATTTGAAGTCATCACTTGTATACTTGTGATATCAAGAACTTGCTCGTTTAGTCTTTCAAAGATAATGTTGATTGTATTTGGTTGGATAAATGATCTTAGGCCATCTTTTGGCATTGGAAACCCACTCTAGCCTAAGAAGCCTACCCGTGCATGAATATAATACCTTGTCACCCACTTTGAGTCTTTGGACCTTTCTTCAGTAAACTCATTACAAATCATGAACCATTTATTTATCCTTCTTTTAAACCATGCCCTCCATGCACTTAAAAGTAAAACTTAAGGCTAAAATCATAAGTTGGGGGTGGTAAAGATTGACAGAAGTGACTTTGGGGCCACGAAGTTATAAATGAAATGCCTATTGTGCCTTAGCATTGAAATCCAATGAATAGAAAAAAGAGAGGATCCAACAAAGGAATAAATTTCACTAGACTGCAAGAGAAAGAAATACTAGAAAATAGGTTAACAAAGAGGGCCAAAGGTAGGCAAGAGAAATGAGAGAAAACAAAGAAGAGTGTCCCATAGTCAAATAAGAGGATTGAAAAGTGTGATGTAGATTTTCAAGGAAGAGTTTAGCCCTATTTTTCCCAAATGATATCTTACCCTAATCCAAACTTACGTTACAAGCTTATAATGTCCTTTGAGTTCTCCAACCATTTACTTTCTTTGTAGTGGCGATTGAAAATAAGGGCAAGCTTATAGTATGACACTTGTTGCATTGAGATTTGTTTTATAAGGAAGATAATTTTTTCACTTAAAATTCCTTATTGCATATTTGGCAGCCTGGTGTATCGAATTCTCTTTTTTTGGAAGGTTGGTATGTGAAACAAGTTGAGATGGGTGATTTTGTCACCTTCTGAGAAATGAGAAAAATGGAGTATAACTTAGTTTTTATCACAAAGTGAGTCACTTCTAGAGCATTAGTTGTTTTTTCTTGATTTCTCTTTGAAGTCTTATTTATCCTTTAATAGTGCATCTTATGATGAGGGGAGTTGTGAAAAATATCTTTGCCCATATGCAATGAGTTACTTGTGGTAGTAACAGAAGTTGAAGTTATTATGATCTTTAAGGCATGAAGTTTGGGCATAAATAAATGTGTCTCATGGTAAGAGGTAGTGTTTCTTTAAGACAAGCAAAAGCTTTACATCAGGGGTGTTGATAAGTGGTGAATTTACCACTCTTTTTGTAATCATCATTCATGCACATTACCTTGTTTTTAATGAATAAAAGTGACAAAATTATGATTAAATACCCTAATATCCACACTATGCATGTATAGAGTTGAAAAGATCAAAAGGTATGGATTGGAGCTGAAAATGATCAAAAGGGAGCAAGAAAGTGTAGTTGAAGACTTAGAGCAGGAACTAGCCTCAGTTACCTCGATCGCAGGAGTCAAGAAGAATTCATGCAACCGCGGTCATGTAAAATAATCATGGTGGAGTAGCTGCGGTCGCAGCCATACCCACACTATCGTAGCTTAGTAGAAGAATGTTGTCCAAGGGAAAATCTAGAAATGCAGGTGGTTGATCCTCATTTTTGGCAAAAAGACTCAAACCCTAAGTGATTAATTCATATTCATAACATTCCTTCACCCCCAATTTCTAGGTTTTTGAACTTGAGTTCATATCCTTCATTCTTGGAAAAGACAATATTGTATAAATTTTGGGTGAAGGATACATTAGAGTAGCCTCTAAGTGGAGGAATATCTCACTTCCATTGGATGTTTGTGGGAGTCCAAAGTTTGAAGTAACATTTGCTTAAGCTTCAATAAATCATTTCAATGGAGATTATGGGTATATATTTGCTTATTTGTCTTATGTGTAGGTAGATCTCCCTCTGGTGGCTATGTGTGAATAGGGATTAAAGTTTGTGTAGTTTTTTATCGCAAGCTTCTATTTGGTAGTTCATGTTGATTGGTTTTATCATTGCTTGACCAATTTGGTTGAGACTTGTGGGTGAAATCCCTAAATAATCATATGTGTTTGATGGGTGAAAGCTCCAAAATCTAAAAATTTCAAAGCGATCTTCGAGAAAAGGGTTTTGGGTGAACTTTACGAATCCATGTCATCCTTGAAAGTGGTATGTGGAGACCAAAACAATGGTATACAATTATTTGTGTAGTTTTCAAATATATCACTATCTAAGACATAACGGTGGTTGTGAAGTTGACCATGCCATGGGTATTATCCTAGAAGTAGGAATTCCTAAATTAAGGTTTGGTTACCAAATACTGAACATACCTATTAGGTATTCGAAAGACTCAATGGGTGAAAGTTTGTTGTCTTGTTGAAAGACTAGCATCAAAACCTATAACCAAACCTACCCACACTTGATTTACTAAAAAGAAGTTGATTATTATCATCCAAATGTCACTTCTCATAGTAATACATAATTCCAAGATCCGTTCTTAAATGTTTAAAAACTATAATTGTTCGTAGCCCCAAATTTATACTAAAAAAACCCAAAAAGAAACATTTGTGTAGACTCCTATCTCCCCCGTTTTTATCTTTCTGTACTAGTGGTTTGAATTTAACTTGTATCTATTATTTTAAATTAACTTGATTTCCACTCACGTTGTTCCTCATGGAATCGATCCAGGCTCCAAAGTTGGGTAAATGTATTAAAGACGATCTCCTTGCACTTAAATTGTAGTGTAAGTTTAGCGTTATCTGGTATGAATAAAGGGTACGAATAGTATGTTGTTGTAACAACCCAAAATCACCTCGCAGGCCGTCACACTGTACTTAGGGCTATAAGTACCTCCAAGATAACCCTTTGATCCTATCACTTCTCATAATAACTCATTCAAGAAGGAATATACAAAACTGGCACTATCATATCAAATAAAAGGAAATACGAAGTTAATACTCTGTCCAAACGACCACAATACAGGAAATCTCAACACAACCATAGTCTGATAACTAGTCTGACAAAGCCTCTACTACTCCATGAACTCAAGAGCCATTGGGACAGGTCCCCAACTGACTCAAACTGAACTGAAAGTAATAACATAAACACTCAAATACGAAAATGTCTAAAGATAGGTCCTCGAACCATGAGGTCTCACCACTATAGAAACATAGACAAAGGTACTCGGGAATCACTGACGAGCCTGGAACTGAGCACCTAAACGTACATTATAAGACAATGTAGCACATAGACATATATGTGGGTCAACACTTGGGAATGTACTGAGTATACGGGGGTATATGCATTTACATAAAACAACATCAATACTCTTTAATAAAATCATGCATACAAATAGGTATGACTCACACGGCTTGAATAAGTCTCACATGTAAAGCTCATATATCATGTAGAATGAAGCATGTAACACAAATCATGTGAGTCATTATACTTTGACTTTAAAATCTGTGCTCTCCTCTTCTTCTCATTACTCATAGGATGAAGGAAGCTTTAAACAATACTTTCAACTCATGCATATATCTCATGGAGAGTAAAACTTCTTTATTGCTCTAGAACTTATAACTCTTTTTAACTCAAACACTTGGAACTTAGAATCATATAACTTTGGTTTAAAAAAACTGATGATCAACTCTTATAAGTAGAGAAAACCACTTACTTCTTTGGAAAATAGTCAAAAGCAATTCGTTCTAGGAAATATCTCATCTCAAAAGTTTAGGGAAAAATATTCTATCTCAATGGAAATTACTTTTAGTTTAGGGAGGTTCTCTTAACCAACATAAACCATGTGATATATATGGATTCCAATGTCTTGTCCTTCTGAGGAAGAAACCTCATGTTGGGGAGAGGCGTCATACTCATGCCAAGGAGCATAACCTTAACTCAGTGATCACTTATCTCGATCTCTGGCCCAATCATTTAGGCCTTAGGCCCAAAATCTCAAACCTACGGTGGCACGTAGTTCTGGGGTGAGAAATTGTGGTAACTTACCTAACTCGGTTCTAAATACTATTGCCTTTAGTTTTACTCGCCCATCTTATTGAAATCCACTTTTAAAATAATCTCATGGTTCATAATAACCCAAAAATCAAATTTGTAGTCTTAGATAGTAGAGTGGATTTCAAAACTCTATGACCATTAGGTCAAAAAATATCTCAATAATCTCAAAATACTCAAATCATGGGTGCTTATAGAACAATAGTTCATAAAATTGTAAGTCTCAAGTAGGGCTTAATGACCCATAATTCTATCTCAAGTTAAAACTCATCATAATGAATAATAGATAGCATATAGATTCATAATTCATGTAGAAATCTGGAAGTTACAGCAATTTGTCTCAAAATATCAACATACTCATATACTTCAATTTCTAGAGCATTGAAACCCTTAAATTCTCAAGGAGTAACAACATACGGTGTAAACCCAACTTCAATTTCATAAGAAAACATGAAAAATCATGCTATTTAACTTTCAATTCATAAGAAACATCAAGATATTGCAATCAATAACAATGGGTTAAAAACCCTAATTCTATATCATGTAAAATCTCATTATATTGTAGAAAATTATAGTTTAAATAAGACTTAGGGCACAAGGATGAAAGGATTACCCTTTTTCAAAACCCCACATAACTTATATTATGAAATTGGATGAATAAGTTTTCTTCAAACTCTTCCTCTTACTCTTGAGAGAGAGTTCTTGCAACCCTTGAACTTGGGGAACTAAAATATCAACTCAATTTGTAGAATCTACAATGAGTTCTTGGATTTCTTGGAGAAGGGTTTTATATTTGATCTTGAGGGAGAAAGTCTAGCTCTCTTGTCTTTTGGATAATGAATAGAGTCATTTGCTTTGTTTGGAATATATCAGGTTGATAAAAGATTTAAAAGACCAACGAGTCCTTTGTTAAAACTACTTACAATACTAAATGGGGGATAAGATGGTCGGAGCGACGGTCCTTCGAATCGTCCGTTACACATCTGTCAGAAAAATAACATACTACCTTGATATGACGGTCTGAGTGATGGTCTGTTGCAAAATCAATGGTCCATCAGATCATCCATCATACGACGGCTAGAAACTGAACACACTGCCTTGATATGATGGTCTCAGCGATGGTTCGTCGCAAACTCAATAGTCCGTCGGATCATTCATCGCATGTTGGCCAGGATGAGGCCGCACAACCTCAGCGGTGACGGTCTCTGTGATGGTCCATCACAATCTTGACTATCTTTCATCCTGGCCGTCGCACTTGGGCTAGAAAAGGCAGTTACTGCCTTGGTTGAGACGGTACGGGTGACGGTCCATTGCATACTTGATGATCTATCAACTTGTCCGTTGCACCTGGGTGATTTCAACAACTCTCGATAAAACAGCCATTACTTCCCACCTCAATACCAAATTTGAACAAAATTTGTATCATTGGAAAGCTATTTCAATTCTCTACACTATAGGAAGTCATTTTCATGGAATTTTAACAAGATTAAAACACTAATCACTTAGGAAATATTTTCTCAATATTTTATGACCGCAATTACACTTTACTTGACATGCTCAAGGCTCAAACTACAAGGGAACTTTGTGGGGTCATACAATATCTCCCCCTTGGAAACATTCATCCTCAAATGTCGCTAGTTAGAATAGGAACACAGGAAAAACAGAGTACACATAGATGAAGCGATTTGCTAAACAGTCTCAAAATCTTTCTAAACTCTTGAATACCTCAGAAATTGGATGAACTCATGCAAGATAGATATACAGCTAAACTTTAGATTAGAAGGGATGAATGAACGAAGAATAATACCTTCGGATCAATCTAAACTTGGGAAAAAGAGGTGCAGGTACTTGGCTAGTATGTCTGTTTCTTCCTCCCAAGTAGCGCCCTCAACTGACTGGTCTAGGATCTCAACGGGAATCTCATCGAATGAAAGAATGTTATGACTATCATTATTCTCTGAAGGATCTACCATAACGGAATCAACGATATACTTATTAAGAATGGAGAAATGAACAATAGGATGAACGGCTATCAACTCTGCAGGCAACTCAACCTCATAGGCTATTTCCCACCACGGCTCAAAAATCTATACTGGCCAACATAACGGGGACTAAGGTTTCCCTTTTTCCCAAACCTCTTCACCCAATTCATGGGTGATATCTTCAAGTACACCAAATCACCCACTTCAAACTCAAAATCTCTTCTCCTCACATTGGTATAGGACTTTTGACGACTCTGAGCTATCTTTAACCTCTCTCTAATCAACTTAACTTTCTCCATAGCTTCAAAAATGGTATCAGGCCCAATCATAATAGCTTTACCCACTTCAAACCAACCTATAGGTGATCTACATCTTTTACTATATAAGGCTACAAATGGTTTCATCTCGATGCTAGGATGGATACTATTGTTATAGGCAAACTCTATCAATGGCAAATGCTCATCCCACCTTCCTTTGAAATCAAGAGCACACGCTATCAATATGTTTTCTAGGGTCTAAATGGTCCTCTCAGCCTGACCATCTATCTGCGGATGAAAAGCAAAACTCAAAAGAAATTGGGTACTAAGACCCTGCTGAAACGCCCTCCAAAAATGAGAAGTAAATTGAGTACCCCTATCCAAAATGATAGATGAAGGAACTCCACGTAGCCTGACTAACTCCCAGATATACAATCTAGCATTATCCTCAAATGTATAAGAAGTATGCATCGGTAAGAAGTGTGCGGACTTAGTTAACCTCACTACAACAACCGAAATAGAATCATGATGACGACGTAAAAGAGGTAACCCAGTCAGGAAGTCTATATTCACCACATCCCACTTAAAAGTAGGTATACCAAACTCTTGCATCACACCACCAGTCCCTTGGTGATCTACCTTAACTTGTTGACACGTTGCACTCTTTGCGACAAACTTAGATATATCCTTCTTCATACCATTCCACCAATAGATTTCTCGCAAGTCGCGGTACATCTTTATAGTGCCAGGATGAATAGAATATTGCACGCCATGTACTTCAGCCATAATCCTCTAGCTCAGATCATCAACACACAGAACACACAATCTACCTAGCAATCTCAACACGCCATCTCCCACTTGGGAGAAAACCTTTACCTTTTGGTCCTTAACTGCCTCCTTTCTATTCAAACTAAGATCTCTATCTTGCTTCTCCTTCACTTCTGAAACTAAAGAGAATTCGGAACTACTTTGCACCAAAGTACTTCCCTCAGCTGAATCAAGCAACCTAATAGCCAATCTATCTAGACAATGCACATCACAAGCTAACTCTTTCTTACTTTCCTCTACATGAGTAACACTACCCATAGACAATCCGCTAAGGGCATCCGCCACTACATTGGCCTTGCTCGTGTAATACAATACACTTACATCAAAATTTTTTAAAAACTGTAATCACCTCCTCTACCAAAGATTAAACTCCCTCTAAGTAAACACATACTACAAACTCTTATGATCAATAAAAACATCAACACGAACACTATAAAGATAGTGTCTCCAAATTTTCAAATCAAAGACCACAAAAGTTAACTCAAGATCATTGGTTGGGTAATTCATATTATGCCGCTTTAACTGTCTACAAGAATAGGCTATAACCTTACCTCTTTGCATCAACACACAACCTAAACAAAATCTTGAGGCATCACAGAGTACCAGAAAACCATTTGTACCATCAGGCATAGTCAATAAAGGGGCTAAAGTAAGTTGATTCTTCAATACCTAAAAACTCTTCTCATAGGAATCTGACCACTGGAACTTAACTTTATTTTGGGTAAACCGGGTCATAGGAGATGCAATGGAGGAAACACCTTCAACAAAATAGTGGTAGTAGCCCGCTAGATCCAAGAAACTTCTAATGTCAGACAGAGAGATAGGTCTAGGCCAATATTTTTATAGTTTCTATATTTTGGGGATCAACTCTAATACCTTCAGCTGAAATAACATGACCTAGAAAGGCTACAGACCTTAGCCAAAATTCACACTTACTGAATTTGGAGAACAACTAGTGAACTAAAACATCAATTAGAACTAGTAGAAAGAGCACCTAATATGTTTTTGTGGGCATTCTTGCTTTTAGCATCCGTCCTTGGTCTTATTTTTCACATTATCATTCTACAAATGTCTTTTTGCTTTATAGTTTCGGCTTTTAACTTCCTTTTCTTGTGACCTCTAAGAGTTTGCAAGATAATTCTAAGGTGATCTACATGGTCATTCTCAGTATGGGAGTGGACAAGGATGTCATCTATGACCACTATGACAAACATATTAAGATATTGCTTGAACACTCAATTCATGAGGTCCATAAAAGATGTTGGGGCATTGGTTAGCCCAGAAGACATGAATAGAAACCCAAAGAGACCATAGAGGGTTTAAAAGGTTGTCTTTCGAATATCATATTCCCTCACTTTAAGTTGATGATAGCCGGATGTAAGGTCTATCTTGGAGAAATAACTTACACTTTCCAACTGATCAAACAGGTCATCAATTATAAGAAGAGCATACTTATTTTTTACTGTAACCTTGTTAAGCTGACGATAGTCAATGCACATACGCAAAGAACCATCCTTCTTCCACACAAATAAAATAGGTGTGACCCAAGGAGAAATATGGGGCCTTATGAAAACCTTGTCTAAAAGATCTTTGAGTTTCTCTTTCAACTCCTTAAGCTCAGCAGGTGCCATACGATATGGCGTAATAGAAATAGGACGAGTTTCAGGAAGAAGGTCAATCCCAAATTCTATCTCTCTATCGGGAGGTACTCTTGGGAGATCTTTCGGAAAAAAATCTACAAAATCATTAACAATATTAACTGACTGAATAGTTGAAGCCTCAAACTTAGTGTCTTTGACTCTAACTAGGTGACAGATAAAACCCTTAGATAATAGCTTTTTGGCTTTGAGATAGGAGATAAAAATGACTCTTGGGAGATACCCAACTCTCAGACAACTCAAAAATTGGTTTATCAGGGAACTAAAACTTGACCACACTGGTACGACAATCTATAGATGTATAATAAGAATGTAGCAAATCGATACCTAGAATAAAGTCAAAATCTACCATGTTTAACTTTATCAAATCAGCAAGTATAAGTCTATTAAGAACAATAATAGGACAATCTCTATACACTTTTAGCAACAACTGACTCCCCTACTAGTGTGGACACTAGGAAAGGCTCGTGAATCTTTTTGAGACTCATTCTAAAATTCACAGCCACAAGTGGGGTCACATAGGAGAGACTTGGCCCGAGGTCAAAAAATACATAAACATAAAAAAAAAAGACGCTGAGCATACCAGTTACAACATCAAGAGATTCCTCCTGCTCTTGACGGGATGGTAAGGCATAGAATATATTTTGGCGTTGACCGCCAATAGTACTAGATGAAGTGCCCCGAATAGGAGAAGAACGAGGGATAAGAGCTAGTGTACTAGTGTTCTGTGCCTTACGTTGGCCATCCCTGTTCCCCTGCCTAGGAAGTGAACAATCTGTAAGTCTGTGTACCTTCTTGCCACAACCCAAACAACCCCTCAAATCTGTGAAACACTCACAAGATGGTTCCTTACCACACTTAGAACAAGAAGGATAAAGGGGCTTGTTACCAATACTGTTCTGCGACCTGGACATAAAAACCTACTGCCTTGCTCCTGCCTGCCTGTAGGCATGGGAGCACTAGCTGATGAAGGCCTTAAAATAGATGGATGTCTCTGAAACTGAGGGCAGTTCACTCTATAGAACCTAGGCTGACTATACTCATACTGCTTAGATCTAGTTCTCTTGTTACCCCTCACAAGGCAGTTTCCTCCAGGGATGTCACATGGTGATTAGGGCTACAAGTAGCCCAAGATAACCATTTGAGCCTATCACTTCTCATAATAACTCATTCAAGAAAGAATATACAAAACACTGGCACTATCATATCAAATTAAAGAAAATACGAAGATTATACTCGGTCCAAACGACCATAATACTGGAAATCTTAACACAACTACAGTCTGATAACTAGTCTGACAAAGACTATACTACTCCATGAACTTGAGAGCCATTAGGATAGATCCCAATATAAATCAATCTAAACTAAAAGTAAAAACATAAACACTCAAGTACTGAAATATCTGAAGATAGGTCCTCAAATTATGAGGACTCACCATTGTAGAAATTTAGATGACGGTACTCGAGAATCGCTGACGAGGCTGGGACTGAGCAGCTGAACCTACATCACAAGACAATGTAGCACATAGACATATATGTGGATAAACACTGAGGAATGTACTAAGTATATGGGGGTGTATTCATTTACATAAAACAATATCAATACTCTTTAAACAAATCGTGCATGCAAATAGGAATGACTCACATGGCTTGAATAAGTCTAACATGTAAGAATCATAAAGCATGTAGAATGAAACATGTAACACAAATCCCGTAAGACATTATACTTTAGGTTTAAAATTTGTGCTCTCCTCTTATTCTCATTACACATAGGATAAAGGAAACTTTAAACAATACTTTCAACTCATACATAGATCCATGGATAGTAAAACTTTTTTTATTGCTCAACAACTTATAACTCTTTTGAACTCAAACACTTGGAACTCAGAATCATTTGACTTTGGTTTAAAAACACTGATGTTCAACTCTTATCAGTAGAGAAAACTACTTCCTTCATTGGAAACCTCACATTAGGGAGAGGCATCATACTCTTGCCAAGGTGTATAACCTCAACTCAGTGATCACTTATCTCGGCCTCGCACCAAATCATCTCGGCCTCGCGCCCAAAATCTCAAACCTATAGTGGCATATAGTTCTGGTGTAAGAAACTATGTTAACTTACCCAACTCGATGCTAAATACTAATCCCTTTAGTTTATCTCGCTCATCTAATAGAAATCCACTTTCAAATTAATCTCATGGTTAATAACAACTCAATAATCATATCTATAATCTGATGTGGTAGAGTATATTTCAAAACTCTATGGCTATTAGGTCAAAACATTTCTCAATAATCTCAAAATACTTAAATCATGGGAGCTTATAGAACAAGAGTTCATAAAATTTGCAGTCTCAAGTAGGACTTAATGACCCATAATTCAATCTCAAGTTAAACTCATCATAATGCATAATAGATAGCATATAGATTCATCATTCCTATCGAAATCTAGAAGTTACAGAAATTGGTCTCAAAGTATCAATATACTCATATACTTAAATTTCTAGAATATTGAAACTCTTAAATTCTCAAGGAGTAACAACATAGGGTATAAACCTAGCTTCAATTTCTTAAGAAATCATGCGAAGTCAAGCTATTTAACTTTCAATTCATGCAAAAAATTAACATATTCCAATCATTAACAATGGGTGAAAAACCCTAATTCATTATTATGTAAAATCTCATATATTGCAAAAAAATTATATTTTAAATAAGCCTTTGGGTACAAGGGTGAAAGGATTACCTTTTTTCAAAAACCCACATACCTTAGATTATGAAATTGGATGAATAAGCTTGCATTTAATTCTTCTTCTTACTCTTGAGAGAGGGTTCTTGTAACCCTTAAACTTGGGGAACATAAATCTCAACTCAATTTGTAGAATCTATGGTGAGTTCTTGGATTTCTTGGAGAAGGGTTTAATATTTGATCTTGAGGTAGAAACCCTAGCTCTCTTGTGTTTTAGATTATAAATTAAGTTATTTGCTTCGTTTCAAATATATCTGGTTGATAAAAGAGTTGAAAGACCGAAGTGCCCCTTTTAAAAGTGACTTAAAATATTGAACAGGGGCTACGACAGTCAGTGTGATGGTCTGTCACTAGCTTGATGGTCTGTCAGATCGTCCGTCCCACGTAATTCCAAAAAAGAACACATAACTTTGATGTGATAGTCTCACCGATGGTCCATCGCAAACTAATGGTCTGTTGGATCATTTATCATAGGTTGGTCAAAAAAAGTAAATTATCTAGATATGATGGCCTTAGCAATGTTATGTCGCAAACTCGATGGTCCATCGATCGCCTATCACACGTTGTCCAGGATGAGGCCATTCTGCCTTAGCGGCGACGGTCTCAGCGATGGTCCATAACAATCTTGATGGTCCATTGTCCTGGCCATCATACTTTTGTTAGAAAAGGGAGTTAATTCCTTGGTTACGATGGTACAAGCGACGGTTCGTCAACCTATCCGTCGCACTAGGGTGGTTCCAACAAGTCTTGGTTAAATGGCCATAACTTCCCACCCTGATGCCAGATTTTGACAAAATTTGTATTGTGGGAAAGCTATTTTAATTCTCTACACTATAGGAAGTCATTTATAGGAAAATTCAAAAATATTAAAACACTAATTAGTTGGTAAATGTCTTCTCAATCTTTTAGGGATAGAATTACACTTCACTTGACATGCTCAAGGCTCAAATGACAAGCGAACTTTGCGGGGTCATACAGTTATCAATATGAGTTAGTTAGATTAATTGTATACTGGAATATATTGGATCGAAGGGTTGAGGCTAGGATATGAGTGGAGGATATCAATCCTATTGGAGGGTATGGCTCGGGTAGGTTTGTCTACCCTGTGATGGGATTTTGGTGCAACTTCAGTAGGAAATTCTGGACATTTTCCCACTTATCCTAATAATTTCCTATGACTTATAACCTATTTAGGAGGTTATTTACCTTATTATTCCACTCATTAACCCTTAGAAACTTTACTAAGACTCTCCATAATTCTCTCAAGAGATTTTGGGCAAGGAAAGTGAGGGTTTCAATTAAAGGATCTATTTGGGGATTGTCTTGGTGATACCTTTATATCATCATATTGGTTTAAATATTATTCTCTTCCCTCATTGTTAATTCTAACTAAAGGAATGATTTTTATGAATGTTTTCATGATTTCATTGATTGTATTATTTTGTTTTTCAAATATGATTTGGGGTTTTTGATATTAAATGGTTGGTTTTGGTTTACTATGGTTTACATTCTATTTTTATATATATTAAGGGTGGTTTTGGATAATTGTATTCCGTTGGAATGGTTTAATGGTAATTGAAATTGGTTTTGGTCATATTATGCCTGCAATGTGCTTGACAAAATGCTTATTCAGACATGCTTATTGCATTGATTACTTTTACTGTAAATCTAGTTTATTTTAAAACTTGGTAAAGAAATTATACATAGTTTAAATAGTTTGGAATAGTAAATAACTAATGGTAATGCTTGATGGATACATGGTATCCCTAAGTGGTTTAACATGGTAAATTGAATGGCACTTAAAAGTTCCCTTAAACCTCTATATGATTGCCTATGGATAATACTTGCATGTAATGATTGGTATGATGATTCCAACGCTAATAGACTTGTTGATAAATGGATAATTTTTTAGTTATTTGGAAATTGGTTTTAATAATGGTGAGATTTGTAGTAAATCCATGGAAGGTAGAGGTTCGAGGAGACAAAAACTAAAAACTCATATTTATCGATATAAAGTTAGTCTCAGTAACCTTGTGCCAGATGTTATACTATATTTAGGGGATATCCTAGTTATCCTAAGGTTTTCTTCCCTGGTCAAACCGCTACATGCACTGGGACCCTTTCATCAGGGGGAGATGGACCCATTTAGCTATGCATGGTTTTGGATGGAAAAGCTACACAAATCAGGTAAAGGTTTTAAAGGAATGCTAAACCCTATCACTTTTCCCAATATGGTTATATATAAATATATATATATATATGGTGGTATGCATTTGGATGGTTTTACTTGGTTTTATAAATGGTATTATTTTATCCTTACCCTTAGATCATGCTAGCGGTCACTCGCTAACCATGTTAACTGGTGGTTGTATACCCATTATATGCAGGAACCGACTATTCTACTCCTCCTACATAGTGATTGACTTGGGGATCAGCATTCGGACTAAAGTATTGAGCTTCCATCCTTTTGGAAGGCTCTATATCATGTTTTAGATATTTCTAGATACTTTGATTTTATTTTGGATATTAGTTTTGGGTATGGTTGGGGCCATGTTCCAACTGGATTTCATTACTCTTTTGGCTAGAGACTTTGTAGTACTTCTATTAGTTGGAATGGGCATTGGCACTATTTTTGCCTTTGTAATAAGATGAAAGGCCAACATTATTGGATGATATTGTTAGTTGTACCATCTTATTTTATTTTAGGATTAATTATATTATGTTTTGGAACATCATTGGTTATGGCCTGGTTTATGGACCTTACTTTGGTATGGTGTGGTATGGTTAGATAATTGGTATGGTATGGTTGGAGTTGGTTGGGTCGATTACGGTTGTGATCTTAGCCTAAAGTCATTATTTGAGCTATTACACTATCTTGGTACATGTTTTAAATTTATATAACTCAAGGTAGGCGGCTATAGGTTTGGTTGGGTAACGGGGGTAGTCTCCAGTTTTGGTTAGACTTGGGATACCCATTATGACAAGGCCCCAAGGTGTGTCATGACAAGTTGGTATCAGAGCCTAGGTTCATAGTCAATTGGAAGTTCGCAAAGCCATGTCGAGTAGAGTCTCTTATAGGGGTATATAGCGCGACACACTCATAAGGGAGAGGCTACAAGGCCTTTAGGAATGTTTCTCTTTCTTGGTATTCTATCTTCATGCTTGAGTCTCAATTCTTGAATCTTATCTAGTACTTGTTTGTCCTTCTTTCAAATCATGCCTCATAGATCTAGAACAGAAGGAAATTCTTCTGTCTCATCTTGGTGTAATATTGAATGGGTGCATCCTATGTCTTGGTTCATCTTCGATCTTATGGTCCTATCCTTGATATTTCTAGAGTTCCATCGGCTTCTACTAGTACTCCTCAAGGCGAGGTAACTAATACAAAATTTTGTCAGTCTATTCATATTATTGCTCAGATGTCCACTGCTTAGGATGAGCGGGGTACAACTAGTGCTCTATTTTTTGAGGCCACAAATGTTGGCCAATTTATGAAGATGAGTCCTCTCACTTTTTCTGCAGTGAGGTAGAGGAGGATCCATAAGGCTTTTTGGAATGAATGGAAAAAATATTTTTGGCGATGCAGGCTACAAATATAAAAGGTGTAAACTTTACAGCTTATCAACTCAAAGATATTGCATATCAGTGGTATGAAGAGTGGGATAGGGATAGGGGTTATGTGGAAGAATCAGTCTTGTAGGATTCTTTTTCTAATGCTTCTTTAGATCGTTTCTTTCCCCAAAATTTAAGGAAAGTAAAGATGAAGGATTTTGTGAATCTCAAACAGGGGAGAATGTCTGTCAAAGAAAATTCCAATTCCTTGAATTTTATCAATTGTAAAGTATGCTCCTAATTTAGTAGCTAACATACGGGCAAGGATAAGGAAGTTTGCTTTTAGGTTGAATTGGGATTTGATTTTTGAGAGCAAGACTGCCTTGCTAATTAAAGATATGGACATTTGTAGGTTGACTATTCATATGCAACAGATAGAGGATGAGAAGAGGAAATAAGTGGATTTGGAGATAGGAAGGGTGAAGAAGCAGTTTTTCTAACAAGGGAGGTGCTCTATCTTAGGGTGGTTTAGATAATGGCAAATGGTAGAAAAAGAAGTGGAGGATTTCTGGCTCCTACTCTTCTGCCAGTGTTTCTTATGAGTCGGGCGACTGGCGTCATCAATGTGGTTACAATTTTCGGGTGCTGGGTGCCCAATATCAAGCAAGCAGAGGTCAGTTAGTTTCTTCATTCCCTCCTTTTCGGTTCTGTGGTCATCCTCATTGATGTAATTGTGATGAAATAAAGGTTAAATGCTTCAAACATGGCTAGACAAGCCATTGAATGCGGGACTGTCTAGTCAATAAAGTTACTATGGGGTGGAATAAAATTCCTGTGGCTTCATCTTCTACTCCTACACTTGGTGGTGTTGCATCTACTTCTGTTACTGCTCCTGGTTCTAGTATTGGTTGGAGCAGGTTGTATGTTTTGGTGTATCGACAAGAATTCAAGGCATCACCTGATGTCATTATTGGTAAATTACATCTTTTCTCTTGTGATATATATTATTTTATTGATTTAATATCCACTCTTTCCTATGTGACTCCTTATGTTGTTGTATTTTTTGGTTTTGATCCAAAAGCTATTTTGGATCTTTTTTCCATTTCTACCTAAGTAGGTGACTTAGTTATTGCTAACAAAGTCTATAGGGGTGTATGGTATCTCTTAGTGGCAAGCAGACCTTGGTGGATCTATTTGAGTTGTATATGGTGGATTTCAGTGTCATTTTGGGTATGTATTACTTGCACACTTGTTATGCATCCTCCGATTGTCGGACATATAAGGTTATCTTTAGGTTCACTGATAACTGGTTATAGAGTGGGAGGGTGTTTTTGTAGTTCCTTGGGGGGGGGGGGGTTATTTCTTAACTTAGAGCTCAAAGGTTAATCTCCAAAGGTTATCTTTATCACATGGTCTGGGTTAAAGATTCTAACTCAGAAGGTCCTTCTTTCTAGTCAGTTCCAGTGGTTAATAAGTTTCCATAAGTTTTCCTAAGTGATCTTTCTAGTGATCCTCCAGATAGGGAAACAGAGTTTTGTATTGATCTAATTTCGGACACTAGTCCAATTTCTATTCTTTCATATAAAATAGCTCTGGCTGAGTTAACAAAACTCAAGAAGCAACTTAAGGATCTTCTGGATAAGGGGTTTATTTTTCCTAATGTATCTCCTTGGGGTGCAACGGTGTTGTTTTTGGTAAGAAAGATAGTTCCCTTTGAATGTGCATTGACTATAGGTAGTTGAACAAGGTGATGGTCAAGAATAAGTATCCTCTCCCAAGGAGAGATGATTTGTTTAACTAGTTTCAAGGTGCCAGGTTCTTTTCTAAGATGATAGATCTTCGTTCTAGGTGCCATCAGCTAAAGATTAGAGAGGTGGATATCCCTAAGAGGGATTTTCATAATTGGTATGGGAACTTTGAGCTTTTGGTAATGTCATTTTAGTTGACTAATGCTCCGGTGGAATTTTTGGATGCGATGAACAGGGTCTTTCGCCAGTATTTTGATATCTTCATTATTGTTTTCATTGATGATATTCTGGTTTATTCAAAGAGCGAGGTGGATAATGATAATCACCTCCATGTGGTATTCCAAACCTTAAGGGAATAATAGTTGGATGCCAAGTTCTCCAAATATGATTTTCTAGTGCTGGGATCATCATGGATCTGCAGAAGGTTGCTATGATGAAGAGGTAGCCTAGACCCACGACTCCATCTGACACTCAAAGCTTCTCGGGTTTAACCGGGTATTATACGTAGTTTTTGGAAATCTTTTCATCGATAGATGGTCCTTTAACTATGCTAACTTAGAAAAAGGTAACATTTTCTTGGTCAGATGCTTATGAAGGGAGCTTCGAGAAGTTGAAGGACAAATTAACTTTGGCTCCAATTCTAACTATGTCAGAAGGCAATTATGGGTTCGTGGCTTATTGTAATGCATCTTGAGTAGGTCTTGGTTGTGTTTATGTAGCATGAGAAGGTGATTACAAATGCTTCCTAGCAGTTAAAGGTACATGAGAAGAATTATCCTACTTATGATTTGGAGTTATTGACGGTTGTATTTTCTTTGAAAATATGGTAACATTATTTGTATGGTGTTCATGTGGATATTTTTTTTTATCATAAAAGTTTACAGTATGTGTTCACCCAGAAAGAGCTTAATCTCAGGGAGAAAAAATGGCTTGAGCTTCTCAAGAATTATGATATGAGTCTTCACTTTCACACAGGTAAGGCTAATGTGGTTGCTGATGCTCTTATCAGGTTATCCATGGGGAGTGTGGCTCATGTTGAGAAAGAAAAGTAGGAATTAGTGAAGGATATTTATGACTTCGCTAACCTTAGAGTTTGCCTCTTAGCCCCAAGGAGGTGCGATGGTGTAAGAAGAGTTTCAATCACCTATTGGTGTCGATATTAAGTAGAAGTAAGTGGTAGATCCTATCTTTATGAAAATTAAGAGTTAATTGTTATATGGTAGTAGGAAAAAGGTAGTGGTGTTTGAGATCAGTGGTGATGGTATTTTATGGTACCAATAGAGGTTGTATGTTTTTTATGCTAATAGGTTGAGACAAAAAATTTTGTCTAAGGTACATAAGTCACGCTATGTTGTTCATCCCTGATCAAATAAGATGTATCATGATCTGAAGGAGATCTATTGGTGGAAGAGCATTAAGAGGAATGTGGATAACTTTATGGCCAAGGGCATGGTGTGTCAATACGTTAAGATTGAGCACATAAGGACAAGGGGGTTGTATCAAGAAATTCATATGCCCAAATAGAAGTGGGAAGTGATCAATATGGACTTCATTACCAGACTTCCTTGGTGTTGCAATAAATATGATTCGATTTGGGTCATCGTGGAAAGGATAGCTAAGTCTACGCACTTTTAGCCAGTGCGGGCTACCTTCTCGGTGAAGTATTGTGCTAAACTGTATCTTCAGGAGATTGTGAAGCTATATGGGGTTCCTGTTTTTATTATTTTTGTTAGTCGAATGCAGTTTATGTCTCACTTCTAGAAGTCCTTTTAGATAGGGTTGGGGACTAAGGCGAGTCTGAGTACTGCTTTCCATCCGAAGATGGATGGGCAAGTAAAGAGAACTATTCAAACATTGAAGAATGGGCCTATCTCCCCCATTTTTATCTTTTTGTACTAGTGGTTTGAATTTTACTTATATGTATTATTGTGAATTAACTTAATTGCCACTCACATTATTCCTTGTTGATTCGACCCCGACTATAAAGTTGGGTAACTATATTGACGACGATCGCCTTGCACTTAAATTGCAATATAAGTTGAAGGTTATTTGGTACGAATAAAAGGTACAAATAATATGTTGTAAATATTACTTGGTTGGATGAGTTGTATGCTTGATAGTATTGGATTAATGGGTTGAGGCTAGGATACGAATGGAGGATAGCAATCGTATTGGAGAGTACGACTCATGTGTGTCAGTCGTACCCTTGTGATGGGATTTTAGTGAAACTTAAGTGGGGGTATTCTGGATATTTCCCCACTTATCCTAATAAGGTCCCAGAACTTCTAACCTACTTGGGAGGTTATTTACTCTATTATTCCATTCATTAATCCTTAGAAACTTTTCTAAAACACTCTATAATTCTCTCAAGAGATTTTGGGTAAGGAAAGCGAGGGTTTCAACTAAAGGATCAATGTGGGGCTTATCTTGGTGATTTGTTACCGTCATTATCTTGGTTTAAGGATTTTTCTCTTCTCTTATTGTTAATTCTAACTAAAGCCATGGTTTTTATGAATGTTTTTATGATTTCATTGATTGTATGATTTTGGTTTTCAACTATTATTTGGGGGTTTTAAGAATAAATGATTGGTTATGTTTTGACATGGTTTTAATTTAGCTTTTATATGCATTAATGGTGGTTTGGATAATTGGATTGCATGAGAATGGTTTAATGGTAATTGAAGTCAGTTTTGGTCATATTATACCCCCAATGTGTTTGACAAAATACTTATAAAGATATGTTCATTGCATTGACTACTTTTGATAGAACTCTTGCTTGTTTTAAAACTTTGTAAAGGAATTATGCATGGTTTAAATGGTTTTTAATGGTAAATGGCTAATGGTTAAGATTGAGGGGTACATGGAATCCAACATATTGTTTAACATGGTAAATGGTAAGACATTTGAAAGTCCCCTTAAACCTCTATATGGTTGGCTATGGATAATACTTGTAAGTAAGGATTGGTATGTTGATACTAATGTTAATGGCCTTAGTTTTTAAATAGGTAATGGTTTGGTTATTTGAAAATTTGTTTTAATTGGGGAATAATGGCGGAAAGTTTATCAAATTCATAGAATGTAGAGTTCCCGGAGGGGGGATCAAAATTGGTTACTCATATTTGCCGATATGAGGTTGGTCTTGGTGACTATGTGCATGATGTCATACAGTATTTTTGGGATGTACTTGTCATCACAAGGTTTTCTTCCCTGGTCATGCAGCTACACACACCAGGGCCTTTTCAACAGGGGAAGCTGAACATATTTAGCCATGGGTTGTTTAGGACAGCAAAGCTACACATCCCAAGTATAGGTTTTAAAGGCATGCTAAACCCAATCTCTTTTTCCCGTATGGTTATATATATATATATATATATATATGATTGTGTGCATATGGATGATTTTACTTGGTTTTATAAGTAAAATTATTTTATCCTTACCCTAAGATTATGCTAGCGGTAACTCGCTAATCCCATCTACTAGCGGCTATATTCCCATTCTATGCAGGATCCAACAGTTCTACTCCTTTTAAATAATGATTAACTTAGGGATCAGTATTTAAACTTGTAGTGAGCTTCCATCCTTTCAGAAGGTTCCATTTCATGTTATGGATATTTATAGACACTTTTATTTTATTTTGGATGTTGTTTTTGGCTATGGTTGTATGTCCCAATCGAATTTGATTACTTTTTTTGTTAGAGTATTTATGGTACTTCAATGGGTTGGAATGATTAGGATCAATATGTGTGTCGGCCTTGGAGTTGGAATAAGTTGAAGGGCTGACATCATTGGACAATATTATTGGTTG
Source organism: Capsicum annuum (assembly GCF_002878395.1). Taxonomy (NCBI): domain Eukaryota; kingdom Viridiplantae; phylum Streptophyta; class Magnoliopsida; order Solanales; family Solanaceae; genus Capsicum; species Capsicum annuum. The sequence continues at coordinate 178,192,868 of NC_061119.1, forward strand.
TACCATCTTATTTCCTCTTGGGATTAATTATATTATGTTTTGGACTATCCTTGGTTATGGCCTGGTTTATGGCCGTTGATTTGCTATGGTTGGATTATTGGTATGGGATTGTTGGACTTGGTTGGGTCGATCACTATTGTGATCTTATCCCAGAGACTTTATGTGAGCTTTTACACTATCTAGTTGCATGCTCAAAATTTAGCTAACTCAGTACAGGTGGTTGGAGGTTAGGTTGGCTAATGGGAGTGGTCTCTGGTCCTGGTTGGACTTGTGATGGCCATTATGACAAGGCTCCAAGGCGGGTCATGTCAAAGTGCAAGTGAGGACTAGGGTAGGTTGTTTTAAGATCATAGAAGTTTATAAAGCTTTGGAGAGTATTAAGGTGATAACCATACAGAATGAGACTGTGGGTATATGTATAGTGGTGCATATTATTGTTGTAGTGGCTTAGGTAAAAATGTAACATAGGGGAATGAAATTGAGAGTTAGGCATATTATCTATGTTTAAGTGTAAAGAAAGGGTATGAATGATGACATAAGGTACGACCATATTCTAGCGTGTTCCAACTATCAGGTGTCGCTTGGAGTTTGTAAATTTTGTGTTTTCGTAGAGGATTATGATTACATTTATGAATATAGTAGTAATAATAGGTGTTTTGATAGTCTTCAGTATGATAGGGTTTAATTTGTTGCAAAGAGACTTACTTTACTTTGTGTTTATATTTGAATTGAGTATATGTGTTCGCTTTCAGTCACTACTTGTAATTTTTGACATCATTGCATATTTCAATTATTATTGATGATGAATATTATAATGTTGTGAAGGTGGGTTAATGGTATTGATATCATGATGATAACAATATTGCAAATGATAGCGATAAGATGATTATAATGCAAGGATGAAAAAGCGATGAGATGTACACTTTGAAAACATGAATTCATCTTATATATTTGGTTGTACACTTTAGCATATATGTTGAGGTAAACCTTGTTGAAGAATTTATTAACATGTTGATACTGTAATTTTATAGTATTTTTACTAGTGTGAAGTTTAATATCTGTAATTAGGTGTCTCTAAGTGTAAGTTATGTATTTTATCTCTATAAATTTTCTAAAGTAAGAGAGGATGTGGGTAATTTATTGTGATTCTAGGCTTAAGGGTATGAGGAATAAATGAGTGACCTAGTCTATTCACTTTAGCATAGTTGAGTAGTAGGTACCATAGTATCGCATGTAATTGATAGTATGAAATTAGGTGTCATGATTGTAAGACAAGACTTAGTTAACCTAGGGTAGAGGACAAATGGTAAAATGACAAAAATACAAGAAAAATTTATATAACAAGTAGGTCACAAAGATGCTTAGGGCAAGTTTCATAGACCTGAATGGTGGGTCCTTGGGATGTTTAGTCAATCAAAATTTAGTTGTTGTCATGTTTTACTCCCTTTTTCTACTATTGTTATTTGTTTGTAACCTTGATAGGCTGATGATAGCTACAAATACATATGGTTGTGTTGATGCTAAACTTACTATACCTCCTTTTTTGGTGTGGAGGGGGGGTATATCAATTTGTAGGCCAGTTGGAGTTTCTACAGAAGCAATAGTGATCTCTCTACAAAAACTTTTGTCCTTTCACTCATACATGGACGTTAGATCTTGTATTTTCATATTTCTTGTGTAGCTTTCTTGTATAGTTTCTGATTAGGTTTACTGCTTATTATTTTTTGTATTGTTTTGACTTATCAAATGTACCAAACAGAATTTGATTGACAATTAGAAGATTTTTCTTGATTATAAAAGAGTTTTATTTAACTTTGCATTAATTAAATGGTTGGGTGGTAATGGTTCCCCGATAAAGAATTTATTAGGATAGGTGCACCCACAATATGTAATTTGGGTCATGACAATTTGATGATCTCTAAGTCATAAAGAGCTACAAGGTCCATAGTAATTCTAAAAAAAATCTTTTGATTAAGCTGGTGAAAATATTTCTTAAAAATGTATTTCTTCCTTTGAGTGAATCCCCTGAGAACTAGGCATGATTTATATCTTTCGATGTTACCTTTTGAATCACATTTAATTTTGAGAATCCATTTATACCTAATTGAGTTTCATTCCAGTGGTAACTCTAGAGGATCCCAAACACCATTGTCTCCATCTCATCTTTCATGGATTTTATCTATTTAGAAAAGTTTCAACATGATTTTTCTTGGCTAAAAGTCAAACGATCATCGTTCAATTCATATATTAAAATCATGTTCTTGGAGATAAACAGCATAGTCATCTAAAATTGCATTTCTCATTTCTTTTCCAGATATTTCTTTTAGCAATTCAATTTGAGGTTGTTAAATCCTTTATACAAAAGTTTTGTTTACAAATTGTCGAATATTTGGTAAAGTTACCTAACCATTTTCACAAGTAGAATGGATATTATCAAATTTCTCTTCAAACATAATTTGTTTTTTTTATTTCTTCTATCACCATTAACATCCTCAATAAAGTTAGCAATTTTTATTTTGAAAATGTTTTTATTAAGGGGTCATAAAACATAAAACCACTTGATATTTCTTAGCAACCTATGAAGTAGAAACTATAGCTCTTGGATCAATTTCTTTTTATTAGGCTTGTAAAGCATTGCTTCAGCGGGACATCTTTAGACATGTAAGTGCCTGATACAAGGATTTTTACCGGTCCATAACCCATATAGGTCTTAGCCACTACATTGATCGGAACTCTATTTATTAAGTAAGCTATAGTTTTTAATGCTTCTCCCCAAAGCGATCCAGGTAAATAAGAATGACTAATCATAATTCTTATTAAGAGTTCAATTTTGTAATAACCATCATTGTGAATTTTCAGAATTTTATATATTTTGAACATTTTACATTTTCTGTAGCTGCTTTATATCATTTATGATTTATGAAAATGGTTTGAATGGTCTCATATGCATTCGAGAGTGATTTATATGTGTTCGTGGTTTTGAAATAGCCTTGAAGTAATTAGTTTTACTTCGGTCGATATTTTGTGATTCGAGCTTTGGATGGTGATTTTGACTGTTCTATTAGATAAAATGTCAATGTTGGATCAGGAGCATGGTTAGTTTGGGCCCCGAGCTATTTTACAATATGACCTCTTTAATAGAAACTAGTTAAATTTAGCCATAAAGGGGTCCTAGGGTATAAATTCTTACAATAATCTCTATTGAAAAATCCGATGGTTTAATTGAGTCTAGAATATAAAAATTGACAGAGTAGAATTGTCGATGTGATTTTTCGGGTGCCAAATGAACCTCAAGGGTCTGTTTAGAGACATTCCATACTTTGATCTATAGTCTTTGTTTTTGTTGGTGTAACTCAAACTTCTTCTATGCATTTGTAGGACAATCCTTTACGTTCATAGAGACGGATTTTTTATTCATCGTGGAAGCGGAGAAGGGCTCGCTATTGTTATGGTTAAGGAGTATTGGTCATTGAAAACATGTGTCAGTGACTACATTCATAATGGGTTAATGGTTTGGGTTCGGTGGTTACTCATAGAAATTGTGATGGACCCACTACATTCAAGATATTTTAGTTTGGTTCAAGCCATATTTGCAACTTAATTGGTTGCGATTACAATGGCAAAATAAGGCCTAGTCAAAATTTATTCCTCATTCTTGTTCAAACACAAATTTTACCATTAATAGTCTTTGAGAGATCATTGTTGATGATTTTCAAAGGGGTTCATCATCAAATATATTTGGGTTAAGTTTTGAACTCATTTCGGTCATTATTCATCGATTCTATATTCTAAACAACTTCAAATCTTTTATTTAAACATGATTTTGGGGTATTTACATGTTAAACTTTAAATGAGTTTTTCTTTAAATTCAATTTTGAGTTGTACTCATTTTTTGTTTAATTTTAAGATTTGGACTTCTCTTGATATAGGGAACATGATTCTTAATAAAAATCCTAATTTTACCCATGTATTTTCAGAACTAAGTTTTAAAATGATTTTTGACCAAAATCAAAATATATCAATATGGATATCATTGGAAACCTTTTAAATTATAAATGTCATATTTTATTAGATTGATCATATTCGGAGATGATTCATGGTATTAGAGCTTACGGTTGATGCTTCAAACAGTGTTTGGCTTTTTGCATCTTCTTTATAGGCAACTTGAGATGTACCTAGAATTTTTCTGAAGTGTTTGTGTGGTCAATGCCCATTTAATTGTGTATTGTGAATTTCTTAGGGTAATGGGATCCCACATAGGTGAAATAGTGAGCATCTCACCAAGTATCGGAGTCTTAAAATGAATTGTACTTATATAATTGCTTACTGTAGTTAGTCTTGCAACTTGTGATTAGGATTTGAATAGACTTGTAGATAATTGGCTTATTGACCATGAATATTTGATAATGGGTACCTATTTGGGGTGAGCGATGCATGGAAAGATACCCAAGACAGTATTAGCTCGGCAATAACAACAAATTTCTAATTTTTAAACATGAAAGGCAGATTCACGTTCATATAGGAAGCACACCATACAAAATCAAACCCTTTATCAATATAATAATATATTTCTTACGACTGGACTACACATCCACTACTATAAGGGATGGTTTTCCATGGATTAAAGAATTCTCAATCCTCTAAAGAATGGCTTGACCTTAACAGTCTTCAAACGCAACAAATGCTTAGTATTTTCATTGCACAACTCTTTTGTATACGACACACATGAGCTTTCCACAACTCTCACATAGACTCTATCACTCCAAATAGTCCACGAAATAAAGTCTACCCTACTTTAGAATTATATGTTATTTTAAAGTAAGAAGGAATTAGAAAGCTACTGAATAGACCAAGCCAATTTCATTTCATAATTATGCAACGAGCTTAGAAATCCATGTTGAAATCAAAATATGAATACTAGGCTAAGTTTTTGCTGAACCTACTACTGTGACCTAGAATATTGAAGTCCCCATCCCTTCAAAAGAGTGGAGCAAGAGATAGAACTTAACAAACACACACATTATTGATTATAGGAAACTTTACAAGAGAACTTTTTTATGGAGTTGTTGATGAGACCCAACTAAAGACCAATGCTTCCGTTTATAGGAGAAGGAAGCCCTTATACAAGTAAATGAAAATAAAATACATTATCATACGTGAGCAACTATTCTAAAAATAGTAAAGCCCTATTATATCTTTAAAATAGTGAAGCCTTATCTAAGCACACACTTTTATGATAGGCACGCATAACTATAAAATATATACATCATATTTTATTTAAATTTTTTCCCTCAAACATGTGATAGATCCTAATAAAATAAAAACTAATCATATTGTTGGCATGTAACAACATATGAAGTAGGTTACAAAGTAGCTTATTTCCAACTTGCAACCAAGTGGATAATATCCTTGTAGTTACCTAAAAAGTAGTTGGATAATTATATTACAGGTAAACCCTTCAAAGAGGGCTTCATGGTAAACTATAACATGTAATTCTATAGAGCATAAAAAGGGTGATAATTTATTACACATTTCATCTGGTGTCATCTTTTCATTTAGTTCCTGATGGGGTTGATAGTGAGATTATGTATCCTTCCTCCATCCACTAGTCGATATTATGTTTCTTCATTTGGTATTCATGGTTTTCTAAGCTCCATTTCAGTCACTCGGCAAAGTAACTCTTCCTATTTGATAAACTTTCTGGGTTGTATTCCCATTTATGTGGTTTATCTTCTAGTCGTATTATTTTGATAACATTGGTGACTTCATCCCTCACAATAATACACAAAGTTTGATATTTCTTTTTTTATTCCAACCTTATCCTAGTGGGTATAGTCATTGGTGTAGTTGCTTTTTGCCTATTCTTTCGGTCATGTTTCTTTTGCAATGCACCTATACTATTGGATGATAAATTATTATGCTTCATTATATTGTCTTCAAAGAAAATGAATAATATGGGAAATATATAGCTGAGTGCAATTTATGGTTGAGCTTGGACCTCATGGTTTGTGATTCCCACCAAATGTTGTAACATTAACACCACTAAATCATAGGAATCTTTGAAGCATCAAACCTATTATTGTTGTGGCTTGAACTAAAGCATAAAACTTTTAAGAGTTGGTTAGATTTGATCAAAGTGATTGAAATCATAACACTTAAATTCCATGATGATGCAGTATTGGTGGCACAAATACTAAAATAACCATAGGTGCTATTATATAAAGTCATTTGCTAGTGCTAAAATCTCATGGAAGAATGAATATTTCAAATTTACACCAAATGGATTCAGGATGGATCTTCCATAACTTTTTAAGACTTCTAGATCATAGAAATTTTTCTGTTCAATAAGGATTGATGAATCAAAAGGATCCACAACTTCATTAAATAGGTCTGGGGGATGTTTAATATTTCAGAGGATAGTATCCCTAATGTAATGAACATGAGAATTTGACTGGCTGAATTTCTTATAGGTATGTGAATATTGTCCTCTCTCTTACTTGATATCAAGTAGAGATCATCGGTATGGATGTCACCTGATGCTTCGTATTCATCTAAGGAGAAAATAATGTCTTCTGTTGGTTGTTTCTCTAGTAATAAGACCGATTCAAAGTTTTTCTATTTGCTAAGATAGATGTATGTGTGATCTGTTATCACCTTAAAATTTTGGATTAAGTTCTTTGACTTTTTGGCCTTAGAATAGTTTATTGCAAAGTGGCCAGGATTTGTGAAAATGAAGCATCTATTATCTTTCTTGTAGTTTGTTAGCTATTTTTTTCTGAAGTACTCGGTGCACCTGGTTTTCTTAGACTTGTCTGTTGAAGGTCTAAGAATTTTGAACCTCCTAAATTGTACATATTTTCTAGATCTCACCCAGTGACTTATGTCGGGGCAGTTTTATTTAGTAAAAAGATCAATCCTGTCGTATGCCCTATCAAGATCATTTACTTAGATCTAATTCATCGTAGATCTCTTTGTGCATATGCTTTCCAAGGTCTAGAAGATGGCCTACCAAATATAGCCTACTTGGACGATTGTGATAGTATTTAACTTATCCTATAGAATCATCATTAGACCTTTCACCATTTTAGAAAATAATAACATAAAAACTTACTTTCTGTGGGGGTTAACCTAGATTGATATATATTTTTTTAGTATTCTTGAAGTGGATATCAATGAAATCTTTATAAAATGATAGGCACTTTATATCAAAGAGCTGCCTATGAAATTTCTCTTCTTTTTAGCCTGTATCTTTACAAAACACCTGGTATAGGATTTTGATGTTGAAATTAATGTCTTGGGATGTGAGATAAGTTTCTTTTCAACAATCTTAAGCATGTTTCACCAATATTTGAGAATTTTGTAGAATCTTGAGGTAAACTCATAAAATATTATGTATTTTTCTTGTTTTACTTGATTCTTCATCACTATCCAAAAGTACAAATATTGTATCCTTAGAGGCCAGAATTATGATATGATATCGCCTAGAGTAAAGCTATGGAATCTAGTTCCAATGGTTTGGTTCACCATTGTTATTTCTTCTGGTCTTCTTTTTAGGATTCAATTATGTGTCATTCTTACATGGTTCTCAGATACTTTACCGACTTCTGGATCTTTTGAATGGTTCATGAACATCAGTGGATAGTCTTCTTCAGGGTATTAGATTTGTATTTTGGAGTTGTCCTGACATGTTCTCAAGAATCAATTGAGGATTCCTTGCTATTTTCGATATATTCACTATCTAGAAAATTATCACCAATTTTGGAATATTTATCCATGGGGTCACTACTAAACAAGAAATTTCCTTTCTCTATATTAGGATTAATGGGATCAATGTTTTGAATATATTTATTGCATTTTTTATATTCATCTATAGGATCACGATGGCCTATAGCTTATGGATCAAATTCTGGGTTATGATTGATGTTAAGGACATACAATATGGAATAGCTTGATCAAAGAGAATCAATTTATTAACTGGATTTTGGAAACCGTAATCCAAAGAGGGCTAGTTATGATTGAGAAGACCATCTTTTAGTAAACCGTTCAATTTTATGTATTCATATGGCATTTTTGGTTCTTGAATTAACAAGTCATTATCTAGGAGGTGATGTCGCGACCTGATATTATCAAAGTTCCTCTATATAAAACCTTTTTGCTGGATTTTATTTTTATTTTGGATTATTTGTCGGTTGCATCGGCCTTCTTTTCAATTGTTATAGCATCTTTTCTTTCCTACACTAGTTTGGAAATATTAAACTCTTGTTCGTCAGTATGCACTAGAGAAAAAGGATAAGCATTGGTGGACTTGGAGAGAAAGCTAGAAAGATGTGGCCCATTTTTTGTAGTAAGTACATTAGTGGTGATATGGGGATAAAAATTGGTTTGGGTAGTAAGTTGTGGGTTCTTTATGTTTTGAAGCTACCATATTTCAGGTGTTAGATCTGTTCTTTAGAGAAGCCATTTATTTTTGTTGTTGTTCAAAAAAGTGGGATAGAGAGGTACCTTGTAGACATATGCCATATTGTATGGTTTTGAGTTGGAGCTCTAATGCTCAGCTAAGTCCATCATATATTAAAGTTTCTAAGTAGGAGATCTATTGCTCTATAAGTCAATCATGTATGAAAGGTTCTGAGTTGGTGCTCTAATTCTCGGATAAGACCATCATGATGAGTAAAAGTTTGATCTACTTTCTTGGTCATTGCTTTGACCTTCCATTATAACTCACCTTGTATGGGAGTAATATTCATGAGGGATTGGCTGATATTAATCAGCATCTAGTTTTTGAAAAATACATTTTCAGATAGCCAGTTGAGAGTTACTTCTGTGTCCCTTATAGAAATATTTTCTCCTGTTGGTAGTATAACATTTTTTTGTGGTATTTTTAGAGCATAAAATTGATCTGTATGGCTAGAGCCATGGAGACATTATGAGCATATTATTTTAAGGATCTTGTTTGGGTTAAGTGGTATCATTTGTGGATGAAACAGATATGTTTTGCCAATTTTGGGTTTTGTATGAGTCAAGGAATTCATACTTTCCTCAACGGCTAAGAGAATACATTGATGGGTCTCCTTTATTGCATCTTTAGCTAAATTCCTTTTTGGAATTACCTCCCGATTTCTATTTCTATGATATAGTTTGGGCCTTATAGTATTCATCCCATTCAAGTCATACTCTTGACATTCTTTATAATTTAAGTCAATTTCCATGGATAGTGTCCTATAAAAGGACATTTGAACTACTTCACTCGACACCCATCATGATTTAATTGTTTTATACAATCATTCTTACTCATGAAGTTTGAGAGAAATAATTTGTAAATTTTTGGATACTTTTCATCTAGAAAGTTGTTAGAAGGTTTGTCCATATGGATAAAAAAGTTTGTTTTTTGGGGCCTCTTGAGGTGAGAGTGTCAAAATTAATTGTAATTATGTTTTTGCTATTTTACTAAATATATATTTAGTGGACTGGAAGGGTTGACAATGGTCTCTCAACTTCTAGCAATTTATGACCCACGAGTCTGGAAGTACTTTTACTTATTCTTCCCTACAAATTTTTCTCATGATCTCAGTGAGAAGGGTATTCCATTTGGTGGCATCTATGTTCAGGAACAAAGCATTCTTGCCAACTGGAAGAAATAGATCCATAGCATGGTTCTGCACCTGCCAAGTTACCTGATAGTGGAGAGTTTCCTGGATGACATCTTAAGTTTGTAAAGCTCCAAGAATTTGGACTTGTATGTTCAATGTCTCCCTGAATTCTGGATCAGAGAGGGACATATTAAAGTTGGGAAACATAGTGAAAAAAAATGTCCCACCGTTCAGTCTGATTTCTGAGGTACCCAAGTTTGCATGTTGGTGCTCATTGTATCTAGTATCGGTAAGGGAAATAAGTGCCACTACTGGATGCCCTTTTCTTCCATGATACATCAACACAACTCTAACTACACCAAAACAGACTTGGGTAAAGCCTTAGGTTTTCCATGGTTAAGGAAAATCCTCCGACACCTACAGAGTAATGAAATATTCCTCTTGATTTACAAGAATAGGTTGTTGGTTGAGTATTGAAGAAATAATATTTTCCTTAACTCCCTTGGTTTTTGTTGTACCAAAGAATAGATTTGTAGCCACAAATTGCATCCCTTTTTTACAAAGGCAGAGTATAGGTTCGGTAGAGATAGATATGTGGAAGATATTCTATTTTCTTGTAGTAAAATATCTACTTTAATGAAGTATTCAAATTAAATGATAGGTTTTTACTGAGAGTAGGAGACATGTTTGATTTTGCTATGGATTTACATGGACTAGACGTAGATAAGGAAGATGGCAAAAACTCTTAAATTGACATATTCTTGTTGTTTTTGGAATATAAAGAATTGATATATTTTAGGTAAATATCAAAGAAAAATACTCAACACACTATTTGTTCTAAAATCTATAGAAAGTAACTACAATACAAATATTTACACGACTTTGACTGTGATAATGGAAAAACAAAGACACTAGATGAACTTAAGGCTAAATACTGAAACAAAGTAAAGTAATTATTGGAAATGTAAAGTTGGCTTCAACAACAACTTAAATAGATCAAATAATTTCTTTTTTCCTCTTTCTGGGAATGGATGGCTCTGATACCACGATAAGGGGGCGAGCGAGGTAGATAAAGACACCAAAGGCAACAATAGCGTGCGAGTATTTACCTCTAAGGGACACTATATGACAACAATAACAACAAAATTTTATCTTTACAACATAAAATAAGGATTCACATCCATATTGGTCGCACACTATATAAATCAAAGCTTTTATCAATATCACAATATTTTTCTTATAACTGGGGCTGCACATTCACTACTCTAAGGGACGATTTACCTCAAAACATTGTCTTCTCAAACCTCTATGGCCTCTTCTCAACCCCAAATTATGTTTAGAGGATTCTATTATTATGATAAGGTCTTACTGACCTTTCAGGAGATAATTATGCTATTATTATTATTTTTATGAATGATTGATGTTTAGAAAATATTTAGGGTACAAATGGATTTTTAGTAATTAAGATAATTATTTGTGCTTAGTATCACTCATTAGGGCATATTGTTAGTGAGCATAGTTCACTTTTTGGTTATTTAGTCTAATTAAATCATATTTGGAAAATATGATACTTACCCTGTAGAATAAACTAGATTTAGGTAGTTTTACTATATTAAATTATGTGAATTATTTACTATTTTTATGCTGCTCGAGTGGAGCTAATATGAATATTATTACTATCTTGATAGATTATTATGATTCTGATGTTCAAGTAATGTCTTGAACAATATTATTATCCTTATTTGTGTATTAATAGCCTTTTTTATTATTATGTCACCCAAGTGGGGGCTTGACTTGTTAGTACATGCCTTTCAGATGATTAGTTATCTTTGTTATTACAATATACTCTAGTGAGGAGGTTAAAATGATATTATGAATGACTCACAAGACTATTAGTGGTGCCATGTGATGTTTTTTATCATGAAATGTTGTAATTTTGAATTGATTCTGATCTTATTCATTCTTGTATTAAATTGACCATTATTTTCATATTGATTGGTTATGAGCATTATATACTTATGTCATCTATATATATTTATGAGATCGCTACCACTGAGAAACACTTAATTTTTTATAAGAATATTAAACACTTATAAAATGCCTATACCGAGAGATTTGCCAGAAAGTATGATTCATAAATACTAAATTTATATGAAAATAAGATACTTCATAAAATGCCTATAATGAGGCATTTGTTGGTAAAGTTGATTCAGAAAACTTTTTTTCTTAGAAAATTAGACACTTTATAAAACACTTATATCAAAGGAGCGCGGTAAGGTAAATTGATCTATGAGGTTGAGATTATAAAATTATATGGGTTAAGGCTTGGTGGTGTATTGGAACGTCCCACCATTGTCACTTGCATTCCTTGATATAGTTTGATATTGTATTTAAGTATTTACTTTGTATTATATTACTGTGATTGAACCTTGTTTATTATATTTACTTTGTAGTGGCCAATGCTTCACAAAGCTTACCTAGATCTCTCTTTATTTAGCTTATGGTTTGTTAACATTTAAGATACTTTAGATATTTTATATTATTTTGTATTAGAGTCATGTACTAGTGGCAACTATACATGGGATGTATCTTAAAAATTATTATTTATCTTTAAATATTTTGGGATTTACCCTATTCTTCTTTTATTGCTTTTGATTTGCATGATTGTTGAGCTTTGTTTGGGATAGGCTTAACTATATCAAATAGCATGACAGGTTCCATCACAAACTGTATTTTTGATCTTGAAAAATTTGTATCGAATCCCAAGTTTATTAGTCTCATTAGTACAAGTCGAGTCTAGTAGTATTTTGTGGATCGATATTGAGACATTTCTTATGTATCTTCAAAAGGCTATATGACTTTTGGACAAAATCATTTCTTTAGATTTATTATGTATCTTCAAAAGTCTTTATGACTTTAGGACAAAATTATTTCTGCATACTATATTGCACATTCATATCTTTGCGTAACACAAAACCTTCTTATTCACTTTCTCATAGATGGTGAGGAGGCAATATTTCTTAGCTAGAGGTTTAGTAGATATGACTTTGGTATTTGGAAGGGGTAGAGGTCAAGAAAGAGGTTGGATTAGAAGATCCATACAAGATAGAGGTTATATTTGATTTTCTCTTCAAGTTATAGAGTTTATAATGATATTAGGTTGATTAAGATAAAGAGATTGAGACCAGTGCAGATACGATCGGTGATCATGACCATACCTATCCTTAAAAATTACTTGATTTTAGTATTAGGATTATTTTATGTGGTGGATCCTACTTTGATTCGACATGCCACTTCTGAAATTTAAACTACTGATGCATACTTGACAATAGATTCTCCTAGTGTTGATGAGATATTCCAGGGATTGCTCCACAATTAGTTTCATTATTTATTATGTATTGTTCTATATCCTCTGTCCTTGGCCTTATGTCCATAGAAATAAAGTGTAGATTTATAGAGTTCATAAGTACATATCCTCCTTGGTTAGAAGGAGCTCCTAGGCTTGATGCTTATATGTTCTTGCTTGATTTTCATAAGAGGTTGGACATGTTAGGCTTGGTGTATTCTAATAGAGTATATTTCACCACCTTTCAATTATTTGAACAAACTATATAGTGGTGGAGGACTTTGGTAGAGAGTAGGCCAATTTGGTAATTTTTTCTTTCATAGGATTAGTTTTCTTAAGGGTTTCTAGAGGATTTTATATGGAAACATGAGAGGTTGAAGAGTAAGAGGCCCACTAAACTTGATGACGATAGCAATGTATATGGTAGAGGCAAAGATCCTCGTGGTTATTCTTAGAAAAGGTTAGGTTGTGGTGGTTTTTTAGATTCTTTAGGTCTAGTTCAGCAGACCTTATTTTATTGGGTTACATCATATATGGAAAACTTGGGAAGTATAGGAGGGACTGCCCATAATGTAGACAGAGTGATGCCTTATCAGCTACTTAAGGAGATTATATGTCTCGATATTATATTCCTAGAGATAGAATCGAGGCAGGTGCTTCCGGTTTAGTAGCGATGAGTATGGTTTTTGTATGACTTTGATCTATCTTGGTTTCATTTGATTATGGCTCTGCATTCTTCTATGTGCTTACTTTTTGATGTTGAGTCTTGATATGACTCAAGAGTATCCTTAGATTTATTGATATTTCTACTAGATAAATGATTTTTTTGTGGTAGATTGGGTTTGTTGATCTTATGTTGTGACTCATTTAAAGTATATTTCCAGATAATATTTTATGTCCTTGAGTATTGAGGATTTAGCTGCTATTTAGGTATGATTTTCTTGATTGTTATGTTGTGTAATAGTGTTGGATCGATTGTAGGTTTTGGTTGTAGAATTTCTAGTGGTACATGTCAGTGGCAGACCTTATGATGGACTAGATTTATAGTGTGACAAATTTTAAAGGATTGCAAGTAAAAGGTTTTTGTTAGATAAGGAAAGATTTTCGGTATTCTTTCCTTATGGTTATTACTTTCTTTGTGATTGAATGTCCTTGTGTAAAAGTATTTATGGTGTTGAAACACTCCTCAATTAGACTTCAAGGATTTCATCTTATAAGGGTAATTTATTTTGATTTGGAAGGATTTTTTTTAATGGAAAGGCACCTAATTTTTATCATTTAGTACTTTGCAAGTTAAAGGGCTTAATTATGATTTTTCTCTTGACTTATGATATAGAGAATGCATTATAACACAACAAATCGGGTGTTAAAGAACACTGAATGGGAATTGAGTTGGGAAAAAGATAACAAATTTTGACATATTCAGAATTGAGCTATTGATATGAGTTGGAAATTGTGAAGTCTAATAGTTTGGTTGATTAGTGGCTTATTAGGAGACTAGTAGTGATATTTTTTGAGGATTGACTTATGATTTGAGGAGTCTATCAATGAGACATAGTAAATGTTGAACTTTCTCTACGGGTTTATAATCCCAGGCATGATGGGTTGCATATGTGTCTGTCTTTGGATAGGCTCTTCATTCTACCAGGTTACTAAGGACTTTGAGTTTATTAATTCTCATAGGTATTGAGATAGTATCGATTATTGTGATGATTTACATGAGTATTTGGTGCCATTTAGAGTGTTCATGTCTATTGTATATAGAGTGTTTTAATGATTCTCTGTTCCCTCAAAGGGTTGAGCCTAAGGATACGCATATTAAATAGTGATCTAAGTGTGCTAAGCATGACTTTTGCGGTTTTTTGTGCAACAAATTTTGACTTCTAGCCTAGTTGCTTCAGCTTGAAGAAATAGTGTTGATTGATTTGACAATTTTAGTATCAACTTTGCGTAGGTTGGTTCGGTATTTTAATGAGTAGCTATGTTGTGTCATGGGTTCTATGATATTTTATTTGTTGGTTTGAGGATAATTTTTTGTTTTTTGGTGCTATCAGGGACTTGTTGGCATGACCCGAACCAGGGCTTATTCGTGTCGAGTCAAGTCTAACCAGGACTAGAGACCACCCCTAATACCCCACTGTTAACCACCCTACATCCCATGTTTGATAAATTCTGAACATATAACAAGGTGAAACAATAATAACTTAGGACATTAGATGAAGTCTATTACCATAACCAAACAACCACCACCAAATGTCCAACCAATTCCAATCCCAATGCCAATACCAATACCAATAACGAGGTTAACACTCATACCGACGCCGCCTATGCCCATAGTAGTCAGACAAAGCCTCTATCCAGAATCCAAGAATATCTAATCGGTAAATGCCCCTGAACATATTAAATACTAAAACCATATAAATAACAATAATGAAAAGAAGTCCATATCATGAAATAGAGTCTTTTTGAGTATGGAAGCTCACCACTTCACTCAAACTAAAAGTTATCCCCAAATCCAAGTCACTAAGCAGGAGGAATGGTAGTTGACTGATTCCAATATCACGTGTAGATACTGCACCTAAAAACGATTAGCAAAGTAAATGCTAGCATTTAACTCAGGGATAAATTTAAAGTAATGCCACCATTCAGAATAAAATCAAATAACCATATGCAAATGCACATATATACATATATATCATTTTGGGTTAGGGAACAAGGTTTAGAATTCATTTAAATCCTTATCTTAGGTTACGTAGCTTGGCCGTCCTAAAACCACTCACAGGATATATGGGTTCAGATCACCCTACTGAAAGGGCCCCAGTGTGTGTTAGCCGCACGATTGCAGAAAAGAACCTAAGATAACTAGTAAATCTCCAAAATATAAAGTGTGACATCATGCACACGATCACTAAGACCACACTCATATCAGCAAACTTTAGTTTCTGGTATCGGTCACCCCGAAACACCCACCTTCCACGTCTTTGCTACTCAACCCCTTTTAAGAACACATTAAATCATTTACACATTCCCAACTTTTACCAAGGGGCCTTTTTATTAGGAATTAAAACACACACTGCAAAACCGACTAAAATTTGGTTTTTTAGTTGGTTTAGGTTGTGGGAAAAGTGGTAAGTGCATATATTTCGTGTGGGATATCCTCTAGACTACCTAAAGGAATATATAAATATATATTAGATGCTTATATAACGCATATTGAGAACAACACAGTGTTGGAGAGTGGAGAAGGCATCAAGGGCTCTACGTTAGAGTTTTTTTACCTTTAAATTCTAGTTTTCTTGTAGTTTTAATTATTAACTCATTAATGGTGATTCTTTGTATGACTATGAGTGTCTACACACCCTCTTTATTGGGTTGAGGCTATGATAATGATTTCTTAGCGTACAGTCAAGTTGGTTAAAGTTAATTATCATATTTGGTTGTTCTTATGTTTCCTTCACTTACTATTCGATTGATTTCCTAACTATTGAATACATCTATATTTCTCTTGTGAACCCAAAAGGAGTAACACTAGATTGGAACGTGGAACACAAAGAATAGGTTCTTGTCTTTCAGATGAATTAAAGATAGGATTAGCGGTTAGGATAGGAATATACCATCTTTAGCATGTTTTGCTCAAATACGGGATGAAATATAAATGTATTTGAATTAGTTATCACTTCCTCACTGAATGATGTAGTTGTGATGCTAATTTAAATAGACTATTAGAGTATTATAAATCAACCACCAAGATAAATAACGTAACCAAAAATATTGTATAGCGTGGCATGATTGTTTGAGATGCCTAGTCTTTAGAACTCTCTGAATTACTGTTTACAACATTTTTAATTACTATTATTGTTACTTTTTACTTTTAATATATTAAAGCTTAAATTCTCATTGTTTATAAATTGCACTCGTGCAACGACCCAATTCATGAGTCATGATGGCACCTATTAAAACCCATCAGTAGGTAAGCCAACACCATAACCTAGAGCTAAGGCAATGGGTTACTTAAGTAGAAACACTCGACAAGGGCCAAAATAGATGAATGTAATCATAAATAACTATGTTCCACAAAGGACAATAAAAATATGAATACCAATCCCACGACCTAGTATTATCAGTACAAGAGCATCTAAATATGATAATAGAAACGACCACCCAAAGTTTAAATAGTCTATACATTCATCTTGAATACAAAAGACTAAGTAAAGAAAGGATAGAAATGGATGACTCAAAACTCTAAGAGCTCACTCTATCTCTGAAATATCAATACTACACAAAATCAACCTCAACAGCGGCAACTAGTACTCGGGTTTGCACAAAAAAGAGTACAGAAGTATAGTATGAGTACCAAAGCAACGGGTACTCAGTAGGCATCATCGGCCAGCTAAGCTAAATTATGATATAATGCAAGAAAATATATCAAAATCAATGTACATAATTGAACCTGAATCTTCTTCATCATCATTGTAAAACATACATAATCAAATAAAACAATAATATGACATCTCACATCTATGCCTACCGATATGGTCATGTAAAATGGATAATGGATTCAGAAGGTAATGCATCAGAAATATAATTACAACCTCATAAATGCCAAGTTTCAACATATATACATCCATTAAATCATTAATTGAAAGAACTAACCACAACGTCCCATACCACTGGGGTGTACACCCAAAAGAACATAAAGTAAAGGACTCATCATGATGTCCCATACCACCAGAGAGTGCATGAAAGGATTAACTCATCAAGTTTATAAACCAATAAACAACTTCTCAATATCCAAGGTTTACCAGATTTCACATCCATGGTAATCTGACAATATTCATAATCATCATCAATT
This sequence comes from Capsicum annuum, assembly GCF_002878395.1. Classification (NCBI taxonomy): domain Eukaryota; kingdom Viridiplantae; phylum Streptophyta; class Magnoliopsida; order Solanales; family Solanaceae; genus Capsicum; species Capsicum annuum. The sequence goes on from NC_061119.1 coordinate 178,210,656, forward strand.
ACTGCAATTGAAATAGCATATACTCAAGTACTCACAATCATAGTCATATCGCTATTTAGAAATCTATGACATCAACATACTCAATCTACCCATTATTAATTTACCAACACTTACAATCATTACAATACTAAGTCTCTAGTTATCATAGGACCTCAAATTATTATCCTAACTGATTCTCTAGATAATCCAAATTGACAAAATAATAACTAACAATATTATACTATGTTGCCAATGTCACTATGTACCACTCATGCCAAACGTATTATCGTTATTTCCTACATAACAACCGTAATTACTAATTACAATAATTCAAAGTAAATAAGGAGCAAAAACTAGAATTCTAGACTTCAACCATCAAGAAACTAGTCACCTAGTAGTCAACTACTTACCACATAACACTCGTTAATAAGCAATATACCATAGTTAATCCATTTATCTAATGTTATCTAGACTCACTAGGTGAACCCTCAAATGCCATACAAAATCCCGTTTACCAACTTTTCCTAATTCAACATTCAGCATATACCACTTCAACTCACTATCCAATACTAGTAAGGACTTCATCAAGAATAAACCATTTATCGGGTTTGGCACTAATATTAGCAAAACCATATTCTAGGTGTTTAACAAGTATCTTGTCATTAATGAAGCCACATAGTTCAAGATTAAAGTGGTTTAAGTTCCACTTCAAATATGCCAACTTATATCATCAAGTCTAACTTCTACCCAGAACTAGACTAGGTCGTCTAAATCATGTCTTAAAGGTTTATCAATCCACACTACTTCTATAGGATGATTCATCCTCAAGTATTACTCTTAAGTCATCCCAAGTATCAATGGATGATTTCAAAACTGTTCATATCTAGGTCAACTTACTTTTAAGATGAGTGAACAAGGTCACTCGTAACTAACTAGAACAACAAGAGCATTTGCATGCTATCCATGAGAAAATAAGTCCAACTAGAAGGTTCTAGACTATAAGTCAAACATCAAACTTTATGAGTTTAATAGCCTAAGTGGTTCAACTAAACCCAAACATTACCACTTACCATTTCAACACATAAGGCCCCACCTAATCTTATCAAGATATCACAATTATACTACAATAATGCTCAATGTAATACAAGTAAGCCTAACGTACTTTGAATCCAAATATATCTCATGAACCAACAATCTTTGCTTTTCCTTTCTTCAAAGCTTCTTTAACAAGTCAAGCTATCAAACAAACAACCTATGCATTATTATGAGAGTATCAACACCCATATTGCACCATTGTGCATTGGGTCCAAAATGATACCAAAGCCTCATAAGTTAGTCCCACATACAAAAAATGAGTTTATGAGACAAACCCATTGTGCAAACACCATTAGGTAGTTATAGCCCTCAAGAAATTGGTGCCAATAAATCATATTTGAGCTAAAATCAAGCCTCAAGCCATTTGGGATTTTTGGTCAAATAATAAAGAGTTCAACACTAATGATAAAGGATTCATACCTTACATTCGACTTTAATCATGAATATGGAAGTTATTCAAGCTCCCAATCAATACTCAAGAATCAATTTAAGGACTACACACTCTATTAGGGTTTATGGAACTCAAGGCATAGCAAAAATGACTAATTCTCAACCAAAAAATGCATTTAAAAAACCCTTCCCAAACCCTCAGCTAGGGCAATCGTGCACCTATGCTATCTGTAATTAAGGTATCATGATCATGGTAAGGCCTCTACGATCGCGGTACCTTTTTTGTACTAAATGATAGCTGAAACTTGGAATATGATTCCAAGTTTTGACCAATGCCTCGGGATGCATCCGGAGTCCAATATGAGCAAACAAAATATGTAACCAAATTGATTTTAACATTTTTGATATGTTGAAAAAGTCAAATTTTCCATCCGATGTTGTTTTGACAAAATATGAGCCCCACTATTGAATTTACAATTTATCAACTTTCTGACGAATAGGTCAAAATGAGTTTGGGTGTAGCGGGACCCAACCAAATGTCCCTAACCTAAAATCTATATTATAGAGTTGCTGGTACAATTAGAATTTATATCTGATATCATTTTACTTAGGATTTTTATCGGGGGCCATTTGAATCCAGCGAAGACTTTTAAATAGGGAAATAGTTTTAAAAACCATACGAACTACCCGGTAAATGAACTATGAGTTCTAGCAAGGCATAAATGACTTGGGGAAACTATGGGAAAGCTTTAATGACGAATATAAGTGGGAACATAAGAAATAAAGTGAAGGGTCATTACATCTCATTTCACTTTAGTAGTAATACTTCAATTGGATTTTCTGCTAAACACCATGTCCCTATGAGATTAATATTTAGTTAACAAGAGCTACTTTATTACTTCCACGACTATGTACACTTGTATGTGTAGTGGGAAAAATTCAAGGGTCATAATCATATGACAAGGCTTAGGGGACCTATAGTAGAGGCCAAATGGTCATAGGACAAAGATTCACAAATATGTTAAATAATAGGTAGGTTACAAAGATGTTAAGGGTAGTGTTTCAAAGACCTAAAGAGAGGGGCCTTGGGAGGTTTATTTAACTAGAATTTACCTGTTTCCATGATTTTATCCCTATTTATTTTATTTTGATTTATGTCTAACTATGGTCGGTCATGATACCTACAAGTATGTGTAGTTGTATTGGTATTGCATGTACGATAACTCTTTTTGGGAGGTATAACAATGTTGTAGGTAATTTAGAGTTTCTATAGAAACAATTGTTATCACTCTCCAATAGCTCTTATCCTTTCACTCTCACATGGATGCCAAGCTTTATATTGTCCTATTCCTTATTTAATGCTCTTATATCAATTTAGATTATGTTATTAAGAATCATTGTTTAATATTTTAGTGTTGTTTTTACTTTTCAAATGTGCTTAATTAAGTAATTGTCACTCAAAGGATTCTTCTTACTTTTAAATGAGTTTTATTTAACTTTCGCATTAATTAAATAGTTGGGTAGTAATAAGAGTTCTTTATGTATGATGGAGTAGGGTAGGTGCCGACATGATTCAAGATTTGGATTGTGACAAGATATTAATCGAGCTTGGGTAACTATTCTCTCAGTACAAGAGTAAATGTTGTGCAAAGTCATGCAGATTGGTGTGTTGACGTCCATACTAAATCTGTAGGAAGATATAATGCATCTAGAAAATTGTTTTTACTTTCTTCTGTCCTATTATACTAATTTGGTGTTGTCTCCCCGAGTTGAGTCAAATAACTATCACAATTAGTATTTGTTGGTACTGATTGGTATCTTAAGATTGTTTGAATGATTGGAATAACAATATTCTTATTGGTAGAGACCAATAAGAGGTGTAGGATTTGTATTTCATTTCATGAATTATGTTGAGGTAAGTAATATTAAAGTTTTCAGTGTTGTTGGTAAGATTTTAAACCTTTCATTAATTGATCGAATATGTGTACTAGCAGAATAATTGTGCCTTACAGATTTGTTGTGTTATTATAGTATGCTCTATGTAATTCTTAGGTAAATTTTTTAGAATGGATTATGTTATTGCTTTATTGCATGATGTTTAAACTCCTAAGTACAATTATTGAATGTGTGATTAGCAATGAATTACGACAAGGGGACTCAAGAATCATAAGGATCGGGTGTGATCTTGAGGTGTATCTTAACTTCTGCAATTTAAGACATATCTCATTCTTTGCGATTTGGAGTATTTCATAACTTCTATCAGGCTTCTAGCAATTATCGAGATCCCTTGTTTTTATGGGGATATGTTATATTGGTTAGTCACTTGAGATGAGTAACAGAGCAATTTTTGGTATATTTAATTGAGTTGAATGATAAGAAGTGCATTAACAATAGCTTAGATTTATTAATTTAAGAATTCTAAAATTTTAAGTTTTTGACACATAAAAGGTAGAAGCAGTAAAGTATCCATAGGAAAGCATCATGTAAGAAAGGACCTTGGTGTGGGTTGAAAATTTGAGCCACTAGTACATACCAATGGACTAGTAGTTTTACTTTTGCAGTAGCACCAATGCAATAGATCTTCACTGCTTTGATGATATTGCAATAGTTGTACTTATTATTGTTGCAGTGGCTCCTAAGTAGTAAGCTGCTAGGGCCTCTCATGTTTTGTGATATTGTATTTGTTGTAAAAATGACCCTGTGTTTGCAAGTCTCAAGATATAAATCATTTTTGATACACATAGTAAGCTAAATTATTATTAATAAATGTGTAGTAATAATAGATGTCCTAAGACATAAGATAATAAAGGAAATAGATTATTTGTTACATGTCTTGGGGGGAGAGGTAACCCAAATACTGTTAACAATAATAAAGTAGAGGGAGATCTAGTTAGAGGTTCCATCATCTCTGAGGCTCAAACCATTATAGCCCTACACCTCTATTCCATTAAGGAATGATAACTCATCTATGTCCTTCTTTATTATATTTGGGAGCATTTAGGTAGGACAGGCACACTTGAATATCACCTGCATATCCTTCCACATCTTAACTAGAATGTAGCCATTAGAGAGGTTCTTTTTCTTCTCTTCATATAGCTCCCTACGAAGCTCTTTAATTCTTGATCTTGAGTGAAAGTGGTTCAAGTCTTCTCACCCCCTCAAGCCCTACTATTCTTACCATTACCCTACCTTCCATTTATTCTTACTTCTTTCTTATAATCTTCTAAACTATAAAGTGTTAAATTCGATATCACACTTCTCCTAGGTGTCATGATCCATCTTGGGCATATCTACCCTCTTTCTCAGCTCGATAATCAGGGAGGGTAAGAAAAGATCCCTTCCATACCTTATCTTAGTATTGAAATGCCATTGCTCATCTTTAATTTGTGCCCTTAAGTCCAACTTGACCTTGAGAGGTATAAGCTACCAACATAACATGGGGGAAGGATATAAAGTTATATTTCTTAAAGAATGAAACCTCCTGGATACTATCTACACATATACCTGAGCCTCTAAATAAAAATAAGAAGTTTTTGTCCTATTGAGGTTCGACTATATCAACATACCTTGCTGACCTACCCATGCAAAGAATCTATCCAACTACATAAATTTTGATCTTGACGCTTCTTTTAATGCAGTTTTGGAGGAGTTTGGGACCTTCAAGTTTCCATTATCCTGATAGCAACCATTGAAACATCCTTTCCCCATATATGAATAATAGGGAGGGGAACCAACCACTCCATAATTGGAAGTACAACATAAAAACTCAGAATATAGCCAAGTGATACTCAAGGATGGGCTATATTAGCATCTCCCTTATAAAGGTCTTCAACTGGTAATAAAAGTTCTATATCTCATTCGCCACATCCCTCATTAAGAAACCCCTTTAGCAGAGGAAACTTCTTTTATTTGGCCCTACTCATAATGATCACGACTAGCTGAGTAAAATAATCTTTATTATTATGGTTGGTACTTCCCGATAGTATGACATAATTGAAAAAACAATATTAGATACCAACTGGAATACTATGGGAGAGAAGGAAAATCTCAACTTAGAACTACTGCTAGGTGTCATTGAGGTGGTAAATCTACTACTTCATTGGTGCCACAACTCTAAACTTACCACTACTGTAGTCATTACAGGGAGAACTTATCATTTAGTGATACCATTATCCCTAACACCCTTCCATGGCATATTTTGACTTTTCTCCATTTTTTTAATTTCTAAGACTAGATCGGGCTTGGTAAAGTTCGTGTGAATAGTTGGTGAGTAGCACCAAAAATCATGTTTAAATTGTCCAAAATCAATAGAAAGGGTGGCCCATCATATTCTACCCCTTCCATGTTAAAAATTATCATAAACATGAATAATTCGATGCCAAGAATAAAGTAGGAGCATTGATTTCATGGGAGAATATATCATGCTTGAAATTTTGTGCAAGAACACACCCAAATTTAAATTCAAAACTATTCCAGGAAAACAAATCAAAAAATATTCCGGTACTCCAAATTGAGTGATTGTATAATGATAAAGACGTAAAAGAAGGTTGTAGGGACAATAATTTACCTTGAGTAGTCGTCATAAAAAGGTTGCATGAGAGAATCGACAAAGTTTCTGGTGTGTACAAGTGAAAATTAGGGAAATGTTCATTTACCCCTATTTGAATTACCATGTACTACAATAGTGGCAAATTTTGTAAGGGTCGCATAATTTTCATTTGTTGTGGTATTTTACTATGCCCCGATATTTTAAAAACACTTTATGTAGAACATTATCATAATTTCTTTTGTGGGTAATAAAAGTACTTTTGTGTTGGGTTAGCAAATTCAAAGACATTCTAATGCATAGGTTGGTCAATTACATTGACTTTATATTTTTATTAGTCGAGGTTTGGTGACATGTCATGGGCTAGTAAATGAGAATTAAAGATGACCTTTCTTTTTTATACCACCATGTATGTGAAATTACAGTTTTTTCCTAGAATCCTTTTATTTTCTCACTATTACTGTTTGGGGATGAACAATAGGTAAATTGGGATCTAATGTAACGAGCCTAAACATTTCTATATAAAAAAAAACAATCATGAAAGAACTTTATGATGAGGAAAATAATCTTTCGAGACTTGATAGAATTTATTTCATGGGGTAAAGTAGGGTCCAATACTAATTAGGATAAAGAATTAAAAGAATTAGGCCAGTATAGCTGCTCATTGTTACAGGTGTAAATCCTTCACTGTAGTAATACTCCAACTATTTTAATGATACCTATGAAGTAGACAACTTGAGCTTTACTAAGAAATACTCTTTTCAGCTAATCCACCTTAGGTCACCCTCTTCCTCAAAAAATACCTAAAACAAAGATAGCTCATAGAACAATGAGATTTCAAAGGTGACATTTCATGAGGGCAATATCAAGGCATACCCAATAGGATTCCATCATGAGAAGAGGGCAATACACTTTTGGGACAACTCTCCACCCTACGTAGCATCAAAATTCATCTATGATATAGGTTATGGTTAATTGTAGTAGACTTGGGATAGGATTATTTAGTAATAGTAGTAATGTTAGGAGATTTCATAGCTTAGGTCTTCGAGCATAGAGTTTTGAAAAATAGAATGATAATAATTGGATAAAGTACAAATGATTGATTTCAATAATTTATTATTGATATTATTTCACCCCCTTCATTTCCAAGAGTTTACTTTACTATGAAGTAGAGGTATTTGAGGTTTTATATATGTTAGCAAGTTTTAAAATAGGGTAAGTGAGAAGAATGTATAACACTCTGGATTTTCACCCTTAGAAATTTCCTGGAATTATGGTCTCTGGACCGAATACAACTTGAGGGTATGAGTGGTATGTTGGGGTATGGATGGTAATGTCCAGTCGTATACTGACCAGTGTTAGTTAGAGGGATGGATTTTGGTGACTGGAAGGGATACAACTTAGGGGTACGAGTTATATTAGTTGTTACGTATCATTTAGTTTCTTAACTTAATCTTTGACTTGATTACTTGGGTTGGATCTGAGTATGAGTGGATTACCATGAGTTATAATACAAGGTATGAGTCATACCATAGACTCGTATAGTGGACTATGTGTAAATCTTACTTATGCTTAAATCTTCCAAGGGTACTGATGAGTGGTCACATTACCACTCAGTCAAACTCATCATTTGTGTACATTACCTTGTTTTGAATGAATAAAAGAGGCAAAATTGAAATTAAATGCACTAATATCTATGCTTTTTAGGTATCGAGTTGAAAAGATTAAAAGGTGTGTATTAGAGCTGAAAATGATCAAAAAGGAGTAACAAAGTACAGTTGAAGACATAGATCAATATTTAGCTCTAGTTACCATGGTCGCAGTCCGGTGACCGCGGTCGTGACAGTCAAGACGAAGTCAAGAAACCGCGGTCATGGAAGATAATCAAAGTAGCGTAGCTGAGGTCGCGTCCAAACCCGCGCTATCCAAGCATAGCAAAAGAATGTAACCAAAGGGAAAATCTTGAAATGCACATGATTAACCCTAATTTTCGGCAAAAAGACTCAAAGCCTAAGTGATTTATTAATATTCATAACATTCCATCTCCCAAAAGAGTTAGGTTTTGGTTCTTAAGTTCCTAGCCTCTATTTTTGGAGAAGACAATATTTTATATATTTTGGGTGAAGAATACATTGGAGTGGCCTCTAAGTGGATGAATAGATAATTTCCATTGGAGATTTTTGGGAGTCATAAGTTTGAAGTAACATTCACTTTAGCTTGAATAAATTATTTCAATGGAGATTAAGGGTATATCTTTGCTTATTTGTCTGATGTGTAGTTGGATCCCCCTCTTGGCGTTATGTGTAAGTAGGGATTAAAGTATGTGTGGTTTGTTATTGGTAGCTTCTATTTGGTAGTTTATGATGATGAGTTTTATCATTACTTGACCAATTTGATTGGGATTTTTAGGTATAAGCCTAAAATACCCATATGGGTTTGATGGGTTAAAACTATAAACTCTAGAAAGTTCAAAGTCATCTTTGAAAGAAGGGTTTTGGGTAAACTTTATGAATCCATATCATCCTTTAAAGAGGGGTGTGGAGACCAAAACAATTGTATACAATTATGTGTGTAGTTTTCAAATCTATCACTATCTTAGATGTAAAGGTGGTTGTGAAGTTGACCATGCCATGGGTATTATCCTAGAAGTAGGAATGGCTAAATTAAGGTTTGGTTACCATTTGTTGAAAACACCCATTAGGTGTTCGAAAGACTCAATGGGTAAAAGTTTGGTGTTTTGTTGAAAAGAAAGAATCAAAACCAATAACCAAACCTACCCACACTAGATCAACTAAAAAGAAGTTGATTATAAGCATCCACATGTCACTTCCTATAGTAATACATAGTCCCAATATCCGTTCTTAATTGTTTAAAAACTATAATTGATCATAGCCCCAAATTTATACTAGAAAAACCCAAAAAGAAAAATTATTGTAGACTCCTATCTCCACCATTTTTATCTTTTTGTACTAGTGTTTTGAATTTAACTTGTATCTATTATTTTTAATTTACTTGATAGCCACTCACATTGTTCCTCGTGGATTCAAACCCGACTCTAAAGTTGGGTAAATATATTGGCGATTACTGCCATGTACTTAAAATGACGTGTAAGTTGAGCGTTATCAAAAATGGCGTCGTTGCCAGAGAACAATTGGTGTATTAAGTTAGTTTGTAATTTTAGCTTTCTTGCTTAAATTCAAGCTTGTAAATATTTATTTATGGTTTTCTTTTGTTTCTTGTGTTAGGTAGATTTTTATTTCTTTTTAATTATATCTATGGCATCTTCTGAAAAATATGAGTTTTGTAGTTGGAATTCATATCTTTATGACCTATGTCCATATTGTGATGGACCGCACTTTAGGAGAGATTGTAACTATGGCCCCCAGAGAGAGATTGAATCACTATATCGATCCTATTAGGAGTATGGTTGTTCTTTATGTGGTGGTTGAGATGGACATTGGTGTGATTACCCAAATACCTCTCCCCTTTTTATGCTAACCGAGTTGCTAGGTCCTTTAATGAGTTTGATAGGTCCTATGATGACGAGAAAGAAGAACAACATACCTAGTCTACTAGTCTTGAAGAGATACTTAAAACTCTTTTGGATCGGGTAGCTACAACGGAGAATGTGTAAGACATGCATCAATCCCATGAGACATTTGAAAGGGAAATTATAAAGATTGAGGATATAGGAAAAGACAAAAAACATAATAATATCACTACCTTACCTGTTTCCCGAGATGAGGGTTATCATGAAGAGAAAATAAGCTATGATGATGAGCTTGGTAGCGAAGACTCCTCGGTGATTTCCCAATCAACTGAGTCAAATGAGGAAAAAGATCCCTAAATAAAATAAATGGTACTAGATTAAAAAGAAGAATCAAGGCATATATCTTATGAAGACTCTAGTTCATTTCGTGGTGAAAGTACTATGGAGGATAAAATTCTAGAGTTAGGAGTTAAACCCCATTCAAACCACTTTTCAATATTGTGCTTAGACGATGTGATGAGATTCTATCTACCTAGGCCAATGGGGGATTTTGAAGGGAAGAAGTATAATACTTACATTTTGGGATTTGACACTCCAAATAAAAACATGGAAGTCCCACTATCAATGGACAAGGACTTCAACTTTTAATGTGAAACTAGTGGCCTATTTAGGTTTTCACCTTGGCCCAAAGAGCCAAACTGAAAATTCGATGTGAAAATAGGTAAAAGGTTTAAGCCTTAAAAATGATGACGTCGAAGATCCCTCATCATTTCCTCGCTTCTTCAAGGTTTCAACTTGGAAGATCTTAATCTTTTTTCCCACTGCCACTCATTGCACAATGAACAAAAGTTAGGACGGAGATTCAAATCTTTTAAGTGGAATAACAAAAGTATATAGTGGAGGAATTGTGCCACGACATTAAACTAAGCACTCGATAGGAGGCGACCCATCACGCCATAAAAAGTGGCCTGTATTTTTTTATTTTATGCATGATAGAGTAGATTTTATTTTGCATTTGTTCTTAGATAATCCAAGAAATATTGGTGCTAAGAGGAATTTTGATTGACTTTGAAAAAGGAACATGTGAAATTAGCAATTTGGTCTCAACAAAAATTGCAAGATACCCAGTAGTTTGGTGTTAGTTACCATGACCGTAGTCCGTGTCACCATGTTCACGAAGGCCACTTGACTGCGATCGCGTAACTACAACCACGATCGTGGCTAAATAAGTTTAAATGACCATCCGAATGACCAATGTCAAGACATATTCTCTATTAATTTCTCTCAAATTCTCTCAAATCTTTTTCTTTGCATTGCATCTCCAAGTGTCATATCAATTCATTTGCATCTTTAACATGAAAAGTTATCTCAACGTCCAAGATTTTGATATGAACTGCATGCGTAGAACTTGTAGTTTAGAGAAAGTCCTGAAATAATGTTTTAATTACTAAATGCATAATTGTTGATAATTATTGTGGTTAGCTATTGTAGTTGGTGTACACACTAATGGGGAAGTCTTGAGTACCCAGAATTAGGCCTAAAACTGCTTAAATTAAAGTATGCACCTTGTGTATAATTTAATACCCTAATGAGGTCAATTTGAATTCCTTCAAGTTTGGGGAGATAATCATACATTCTAGGCTTATATTATATACATATAATGATGGTATGCCTAGTTGGAACAAAGAATTGAGGTTAAAATAATGTTTTTAAGAGTCTGCAGAATCTGTCAACTATGTTCTCAGGTACCATGATCGCGGTTCCAATAACTGTGATTGCGATCCCGCAATCGCGGTCAATGATCTATGATCGCCATACCTGAGTAAAGCGTCTGCAAGAACTGGAAATTTTTGCACATCCATTTCTGCCTCTAAAACCTTGTGAAACACTGCCACATGCTTTTATTTGTTTGATATAACATGTTTTTTGTATGATAATACTAATGATGGTGTGATTTGCATTGTTTATAGGTCTAATCCATAAAAATGGAAGATTTTGCCAACTCCAGATTTATGGCCCCATAATGCCATAACCTCTATAATGTGGATTTTCACAGGAGTAAGTTACTCCCCAAAAGGGGTATCAACTTAGACTAGGAGAGAATAAACTCACAAGATTCAATGCTAGACTCGCTGAGGCTAAATGGAGGTGCTTTTCCCTGGACCCCTACTATGCAAATAAGAAATGGAGGAGTGAGTTCTACACTAACCTAAGCATAACTTCTTTCACAAACCTAGTGATGATTATTTGGGGAAATAAAGTGAACTTTAGGACAAAACGGATCAACGTGGTGTATGGATTCCCAAATGCTAACATGGAGAAGTTCCATGCAAAATCACATGAGCCAGAGATCTGGATAGCAAACTTTTTATGTCTTGGAAATAAGGTTCCTTGGGCTACCACCAAAAGAGACATTCTGATGAATGACTTCACAGCTAAGGTCAATCTTTGGATGAATTTATTCTGTAGTCGAATATCGCCATGTACTCACATGACCATTGTCACAGACATGCAATCTTGGATGATGTCCTATATTTCTCCGGCATCATTTTTAATGTGGGTGGGATTGTGAACTCAGAGTGGAGGTACTTCATAAATCATGGAGGTAAACATCTTCTCATCCATTCCTTTATCCCTGAGCTATGTAGGATGGCACAGGTAGAGGAATATACTGCACATACCTGGGTACTCCTAGGACTTTACATCTTTCCACTAAAGTTTAGGAGTGAGGGTACCCTAGGTCGAAACAATAAAAGGATGGTGGACTCAGATAAGTCGACCTAGGTGGGCACATATTCTTGTAGACCTTCATTAGCACTTTAGATGACATCTCACATCAGATATGGGAGGTTAGGGAGCTAGTATATATGTTGACTCAGGGCCCAAGATAGCTATCCACCACTCACCACTCATACAAAGCTTAGTTAGACTTTTTTAAATACAGAGAGGATCAAAGTAGAAGCGAGCTGCTATCTCCAGTTTAGAGAGAGCTTATTCAGCTATAGTTACTTCACACAGGGACCTGAGGGATTCTCAAGAGAAGATGGTGAAGAGAGAGAAAAATATAGATAAATATATAAAGAAGATATGGAAGGGGGTGAAGGATATCTTCGTAGTGCTCAAGCCCAACCAGCGACTACCATCACCTAGGATTGACAATGGGAAAGAGGCCCCTATTGATTAGCCTGCCGATGCTGCTTCTTATGATGGTGCAGAGTCAGCAGGAGAGAGCAGCTCTTGATGTAGATATAGGGAGACCCCTCTTACTCTTGCCTTATTGTGCTTACAGTGAGGACACTGTATTCTGTTTTAGTTTAGGTTCCCCTACATTTGTATCATTTTGGTGATGTGTTGCTTGATATTTCTTTTTGATGCTATTTTGGGATGAGATCTTTGATATTATTTTATTTTGTTTTTAGGATGCTATATTTTTGGGCACTCAGATGGTGCCCACATTTAATGGATTATCATGTGTTTTTAGTTTTTATTATTCTTTTACATTATTTTTATTTTTATTTTTGTGATGAATGACTAGCTTTGCCCTATGATAGATTGAGTGACTATATTCATAAGGTTAAATCATCGTGTTTTGATTTTGAGACATACATGTAGGGGAAGTTTGAGTACCCATAACATAAATGTAAAGAATGTAAGGGAAGTCAGAGTACTTCTAGCATTGTACATTGAAAATTTGGGATCATATTGTACAACATTGGCGAATTCTGAGTAGTTGTATGTTTTGTTTTCCCATTTTGAGAAAAAATATGAGGCTAAGGCTCTGGTTGTTGCCATGATTTAGCAAATTTAAGTGGTGCTAATGCAAAAAAAATAAACCCCTCCATCAAAAATTTGTCAAAAATTAAGGGCATAGAGGTGCACAATTTTGTGATGAAACATTTTATCTTTTTGAGTCTACGTAAAGTTTTTACTTGTGAATAGAAATGGATACTCAAAATTTCTCTCCAGTGGGAGGGACATTTGAGCTCCCTTGGCAAATTTTGTATGCCATGTGTGGTCAGCTATTTGAATTCATCTATTATATACTTGTGTTATCTAAAACTTGGCCCATTAGTCTTTCAAAGCTAATGTCTATTGTATTTAGTTGTTGAAATGATCTTAGGCAATCTTTTGGAATTAGAAACCCACTCTAGCCTACAAAGCCTACCTGTGCATGAATATAATCCCTAGTCACCCATTTTGAGTCTTTGGGCCTTTCTTTGGAAAACTCATTACAAACTGTGAACCATTCATTTATCCCTCTTTTGAACCATGCCCTCCTTACACTTATATATGAAAGTTGATGCTAAAAGCCTAAGTTGAGGGTGGTAAAGATTGATAAAAGTAAGTTTAGGGCCACGAAGTTGTAAATGAAATGCCTATTATGCCTAAGCATTGAAAGCCAATGAATAGAAATTTGAGAGGATCCAATAAATGAATGAATTTCATTAGAGTGAAAGAAAAAGAAATGGTAGAAAATGGGTGAACAAAGAGGGCCAAAGGTAGGCATGAAAAATGAGAGAAAACAATGAAAAGTGGCCCATAGTAAAAAAAGAGGATTGAAAATTGTGAGGTAGATTTTCAAGGAAGGGTGTATCCATGTTGTTCGGAAATTATATCCTACCCTAAACAGAACATATGTTACAAACTTATAATGTCCTTTGAGATCTCTAACCATTTACTTTCTTTGTTGTGGCAATTGAAAATAGGGGAAAGCATTTGGTATGACACTTGTTGCATAGAGATTTCTTTATTGAGGGAGGGAGCTTTTGTAATTAAAATTCCTTGTTGCATATTTTGTAGCCTGGTGTGTGGAATTCCCTTTCTTGTGAGGTTAGAATGTGAAACAAGTTGAGGTGGGTGATTTCATGACCTTTGGAGAAATGAGGCAAATTGATAATAACTTAGTTTTGATGAAAAAGTGAGTCGTTTCTAGAGCATTAGTTGTTATTACTTGATTACTCTTAGAAGTTGGTTTATCCTTTGATAGTGCATCTTATGAAGAGAGGAGTAGTGAAAAATAACCTATGCGCAATGAGTTACTTGTGGTAGGGACTAAAGTTGAGGTTATTGTGATCTTTAAGCCATAAAGTTTTGGCATAAATAATTGTATCTCATGGTAAGAGGTAGTGTTTCTTTAGGACAAGCAAAAGCTTTAAGTCGGGGGTGTTGATGAGTGGTGACTTTCCCTCTCATTCGCACTCATCATTCATGCACATTACCTTGTTTTGAATGAATAAAAGAGACAAAATTATGATTAAATACCCTAATACCCACACTATGCAAGTATAGAGTTAAAAAGATCAAAAGGTATGGATTAGAGCTGAAAATGATCAAAAGGGAGCAACAATGTGCAGTTGAAGACTTAGAGTAGGAACTAGCCTTAGTTACCTCGGTCGCATGAGTCAAGCATAATTCAAGCAACCGTATTCACATAAGATAATCATGGTGGCATAATCGTGGTTGCGGCCAGACCTGCACTATCGCAGCTTGGCGAAAGAATGCATCCCTAGGGAAAATCTAGAAATACACATGGTGAATCCTAATTCTTGGCAAAAAGACTCAAACCCTAAGTGAATCATTCATATTCATAACATTCCATTACCCCCAATAGTTAGGTTTTGGTTCTTGAGTTCACATCCTTTATTCTTGGAAAAAACAATATTGTATAAATTTAGTTGTAGAATACATTGGATTAGCCCCTAAGTGGAGAAATATCTCACTTGAATACCCATGATTTTCATTGAAATAATTTATTGAATCGGGATCTTATTTATGTTATGTGTATCTAGATCTTCCTCTTGGGGATAGGAGTGAATCGGGATTAAAGTGTGTGGTTTTTAATTGCTAGCTTCTATTTGGAAGTTCATGTTGATGGTTTTTATCATTGCTTGAACAATTTGGTTGGGATTTATCAGTGAAAGCCCTAAATACTCGTATGTGTTTGATGGGTGAAAACTCCAAACTCTTGAAAGTTCAAAGCGATCATCGAAAAAAGGGTTTTGGGAGAACTTTAGGAATTCATATCATCCTTGTAAGAGGGATGTGGATACCAAAACAATGGTATACAATTATGTGAGTAGATTTCAAATCTATCACTATCTTATACATAAAGGTGGTTGTGAAGTTGACCATGCCATGGGTATTATCCTAGAAGTAGGAATGCCTAAAT
This sequence comes from Capsicum annuum, assembly GCF_002878395.1. Lineage (NCBI taxonomy): Eukaryota > Viridiplantae > Streptophyta > Magnoliopsida > Solanales > Solanaceae > Capsicum > Capsicum annuum. Next base: position 178,226,325 of record NC_061119.1, read on the forward strand.
TAATTTTTGGTTACTAATTGTTGAACACACCTATTAGGTATTTGAAAGACTCAATGGGTTAAAGTTTGGTGTTTTGTTGAAAGACTCGCATCAAAACCTATAACCAAACCTACCCACACTTGATCTACTAAAAAGAAGTTGATTATTAGCATACACATGTCACTTCCCATTGTAATACATAGTACCATGATCCATGCTTAATTGTTTAAAGACTATAATTGTTCGTAGCCCCAAATTTATACTAGAAAACCCCAAAAAGAAATATTAGTGTAGACTTATCTCTCTCATTTTTATCTTTTTGTACTATTATTTTGAATTTAACTTGTATCTGTTATTTTGAATTAACTTGATTTCCACTCACATTATTCCTTGTGGATTCGACCCAGACTTCAAAGTTGAGTAAATATATTAACGACGATCGCCTTGTACATAAATTGCAGTGTAAGTTGAGCGTTATCTGGTACGAATAAAGGGTACAGATTGTATGTTGAAAATATGACTTGGTTGGATAAGTTGTATGCTGGAATATATAGGATCTAAGGGTTGAGGCTAGGATATGAGTGGAGGATATCAATCCTATTGGAGGGTACGGCTCATGTGGATTAGTCCTACCCCTGTGATGGGATTTTGGTGCAACTTAAGTAGGGATATTCTGGACATTTCCCCACTTATCCTAATAATTTACCATGACTTCTAACATACTTGGGAGGTTATTTACCTTATTATTCCACTCATTAACCCTTAGAAACATTTCTAAGACACTCCATAATTCTCTCAAGAGGATTTGGGAAAGAGAAGCGAGGGTTTCAACTAAAGGAAATATTTGCAGATTGTCCTGGTAATATCTTTATGTCGTCATATTTGTTTAAGGAATGTTCTCTTCCATCGTTGTTAATTCTAACTAAAGGCATGATTTTTATGAATGTTTTCATGATTTCATTAATTCTATGATTTTGGTTTTCAAATATGATTTGGGGGTTGTGATATTAAATGGTTTGTTTTGGTTTTCTATGGTTTTAATTCTATTTTTATATACATTAAGGATGGTTTTGGATAATTTTATCAATTTGGAATGGTTTGATGGTATTTGGAATTGGTTTCGGTCATATTATGCTCCCAATGTGTTGGACAAAATGCTTATTAAGATATATTCATTACATTAACTAGTTTTAATGGAACTCTTGCTTTTTTAAAAACTTGGTAAAGGAAATATACATAGTTTAAATGGTTTGGAATGGTAAATCACTAATGGTTATTCTTGTGGGATACATAGAATCCCCCAAGTGGTTGAACAGGGTAAATTGAATGGCGCTTGAAAATCCTCTTAAGCCTCTATATGATTGGCTATGGATAATACTTACAAGTAAGGATTGGTATGATGATACCAATGTTAATATCCTTTGTTAATAAATGGATAATAGTTTTGTTATTTAGAAATTAGTTTTAAATGGGCAATATGTGTGAGATGTGTAGCAAAGCTGTAGAAGGTAAAGGTCCGGGGGGACCAAAACTGGTAACTCATATTTGTCGATATGGGGTTGGTCCTGGTGACCTTGTGCATGATGTTACATTATATTTTAGGGATATGCTAGTTATCCAAAGGTTTTCTTCCTTGATCGTGCCATTACACACACTTGGACCTTTTTATTAGGGGGAGATGAACCTATTTAGCCATGTGTGGTTTAGGATGGCAAAGCTACACAAACTAGGTAAGGGTTTTAAAGGAATATTAAACCCAGTCTATTTTCCCAATATGGTTATATATATATATGGTTGTGTGCATATGGATACTTTTACTTGGTTTGATAAATGCCATTATTTTATCCCTACCCTTAGATCATGATAGTGGTCACTCACTAACCCATTTAACTAGCAGTTGTGTACCCACTCTATGTAGGAACAGACCGTTCTAATTTTCCTACATAGTGATTGACTCAGGGATCACCATTTGGACTTAGGTGGTGTGCTTCCATTACTTTGGAAGGCTCTATTTCATAATTTTGATATTTCTAGATACTTTAATTTTATTTGGATATTGGTTTTGGCTATGGTTGGGGGCATGTCGCAACTGAATTTCATTACTCATTTATCTAGAGACTTTGTGGTACATCTACTGGTTAGAATGGGTGGGATCGGTATTGGTGTTTACTTTCCCTTTGGAATAAGCATAAGGGCTAACATCATTGGATGATATTGTTGGTTGTACCATCCTATTTCATCTTGGAATTAATTATATTATATTTTGGAACATCCTTGGTTATGGCCTTGTTTATTGACCTTGCTTTGGTATGGTTGGATTATTGGTATGGGATGGTTGGAGTTTGTTGGGTGGATCACGGTTGTGATCATAGCCTAGAGTCTTTATGTGAGCTGTTACAATATCTTGGTACATGCTATAAATTTAGCCAACTCAGGGCAGACGACTAGAGGTTGGATTGGGTAACGGGGTGGTGTCAAGTTCTTGTCGGACTTGGGACACCCATTATGATAAGGCCCCATGTTGTGTTATGACAAGTTGGTATCAAAGACTAGGTTCATGGAGAATTGGGAGCCCAAAAAGTCATGTCGAGTAGAGTCTCTTATAGGGTTATGTAGTGCACCAAGCTTATAAAGAAGAGACTACAAGGCTTTTAGGAATGTTTCACTTTCTTGGTATTCTATTTCATGCTTGGAGTCTCAGTCCTGGAATCTTTTCTAATCTTTGTTTGTTCATATTTGAAATCATGCCTCATAGATCTGGAATACAAGAAAATTCTTCAATCTCATCTAGGGGTAATATTGAAGGAGTGCATCCTACTTCTTGGTTCATCTTCTATTTCACGGTCCTATCCCTGATAGTTTTGCAGTTCCATAAGTTTCTACTAGTCCTCCTTAAGGCGAGGTGACTAATGTTAAATTTTGTTAGTCTATTCATGTTATTGCTCAGATGTCTGCTACTCAGGATAAGTTGGGTGCGACTGGTACTCTATTCTCTGAGGCCACAAAGGTTAGTAAATTTATGAAGATGATTCCTCCCATTTTTTCTAGAGTAAAAATAGAGAGGAGGATCCACAAGGCTTTTTGGATTAAATGGAAAAGATATTTTGGGTGATACAAGTTACCAATGTGGAAGGGGTAAACTTTACAGCTTATTAGCTCAAGGATGTTACATATCAATGGTATAAAGAATGGGATAGGGATAGGGGTTATGTGGAAGAATCAATCTTGTAGGATACCTTTTCTAAGGCCTCATTAGATCATTTCTTTCCCCAATAGTTGAGGGAAGTAAAGATGAAGGAGTTTGTGAACCTCAAGCAGGGGAGAATGTTTGTCAAAGAAAATTCATTGAATTTCATCAATTGTTAAGGTATGCTCCTGATTTAGTGGCTGACATATGGGAAATGATGAGAAAGTTCACTTCTGGTGAAATTAGGATTGTATTTTTTAGAGAAAGTCTTCCTTGCTGATTAAAGATATGGACATTTCTAGGTTAACTATTCATATGCAACAGGTAGAGGATAAGAAGAGGAAATAAGCGCATTTGGAGAGAGAAAAGGTAAAGAAATGAGTTTTCAAACAAAAGAGATTCTTAGTATCAGGGTGGTTGAGATAGAGGCAAATGGAAGAAAAAGAAGTAGGGGAGTTTTGGTTCCTACTCTCCAGCTATTGCTTTATACGAGTCGAGCGACAGGCGCTACCATGGTGGTAACAATATTTGAGTCAGGGTGACCAATCTTAGGCAAGCAGAGGTCAGTTAGTTTCTCCATGCCCCCTTTGTCGGTTATGTGGTCGTCTTCATCAATGTTATTGTGATTAAATAAAGGACAAATGCTTTAAGTATGGCCAGACGATCCATCTACTCTGGGACTGTCCGATCAATAAGGTTGCTATGAGGGTGAATAAGATTCTTCTGGCTTTATCTTCTGCTCCTATATTTGGTGGTGTTGTATCTACTTCTATTATTGCTCCTAGTTCTAGTGTTGGTCGGAACATGTTGTATGCTTTGGTGTACCAACAAGAATCTAAGGCATCACCTGATGTCATTAATGGTAAATTACACTTTTCTCTCATGACGTATATTGTTTTCTTTATTAAAGATGCACTCTCTCCTATGTTACTCCTTATGTTATTGTATCTTTTGATTTTGATCCAAAAGTTGTGTTGGATCCTTTTTCTATTTCTACCTAAGTAGGTGACTCGGTTATTACTAAGAGATTCTATAGGGGTGTATGGTATCTGTTGGTGGAAATCAGACCATGGTGGATCTGTCTGAGCTTGATATGGTGGATTTCGATGTCATTTTGGGTATGGATTGGTTGCATACTTGTTACACCTCTATTGATTGTCGGACCCGTAAGGTTATCTTTAGGTTCCTTGATGAACTGGTTATAGAGTGGGATGATGTTTCAATATCTCCTAGGGGGAGATTTATTTCTTATCTTAGAGGTCAGAGGTTAATCTCCAAAGGTTGTCTTTATCACATGGTTCGGGTTAAAGATTCTAACTAAGAAGGTTCTTTTTTCAAGTCAGTTCTAGTGGTTAATGAGTTTCCAGAGGTTTTACCAAATTATCTTCCTAGTGTTCCTCCGAATAAGGAAATAGAGTTTGGTATTGATCTAATTCCAGAAACTCATCCAATTTTTATTTTTTTGTATAAAATAGATCTGGTTGAGTTAAGGGAATTCAAGGAGCAAATTAAGGATCTTTTGGATAAGGGGTTTATTTGTCCTAATGTTTCTCCTTATGGTGCATCAGTTTTTTTATGGTAAGAAGGATGGTTCCCTTCGGATGTACATTCACTATAGGCAGTTGAACAAGGTGATAATCAAGAACATTTATCCTCTCTGAATGATAGATGATCTGTTTGACCAATCTCATGGTGCCAAGTTCTTTTCTAAGAAGATAGTTTTTCAGCCTGGGTGCTGTCAGCGAAACATTAGAGACGTGGCTATCCCTTAGAGGGATTTTCATACTTCATATGGGCACTTTGAGTTTTTTGTAATGTCATTTGGGTTGACTAACACTCTGGTGGCATTTATGGATTTGATGAACATGGTTTTTCATTAGTATTAAGATCTCTTCATTATTGTGTTCATTGATGGCATTATGGTTTATTCAAAGTGCGAGGTGGATCATGATAATCACCCCCATGTTGTGTTGTAGACCTTTAGGGAACACTAGTTGTATGCCAAGTCCTCCAAGTGTGTGTTTTGGTTTAACGTTGTAATGTTCTTAGGTCATATTATTTCTAGTAAGGGGATCATCGTGGATCCGCAAAAGGTTGTTGTTATGAGGAGGTGGCCTAGACCCATGACTCCATCCGAAACTAGGAACTTCTTGGGTTTATCCAGGTATTATAAGTGGTTTATGGAAATCTTTTAATCGATAGTTGCTCCTTTAACTAACTTAACTCAGAAGAAGGTCAAGTTTTCTTGGCCAGACGTTTGTGAAGAGAGTTTCGAGATGTTGAAGGATAAGTTAGCTTTGGCTCAAGTTATGACTATGTTAGAAGGCAATGATGGGTTCATTCTTTATTACAATGTATCTCGAATAGGTGTTTGTTTTGTGTTGATGTAGCATGAGAATGTGATTGCCTATGCTTCTAGGCAGTTGAAGGTACATGAGAGAAATTATCCTACTAATGATATGGAGCTATTGGCGGTTGTATTTTCTTTGAAAATATGGTAACATTAATGGTATATTGTTCATGTGGGTATATTTTCTAATTATAAAAGTCTACAGTATGTGTTCATCCTGAAAGAGCTTAATCTCAAGGAGAAAAGATGGCTTGAGCTTCTCCAGGATTATGATACGACTCTTCACCATCACCCAGGTAAGGCTAATATGGTTGTTGATGCTCTTAGTAGGTTATCAATGCAAAGTGTAGCTCATGTTGAGGAAGGAAAGTGGAAATTGGTGAAGGATATTCACCGGTTAGCAAACATTATTGTTTGCCTCTTAGACCCCAAGGATAGTGGTGCGATAATGCAAGAAAAGTTTTAATCATCTCTTGGTGTGGAGATTAAGTAGAAGCAAGTGCTAGATCCTATCTTCATGAAAATCAAGAGTGAACGGGTATATAGGAGTGGCCGAAAAAAAGTGGTGTTTGAGATCAGTCGTAATGGTACTTTTTGGTACTAAGGGAGGTTGTGTGTTCCTGTTGTCAACAGGTTATGACAAAGGATTTTTGTTGAGTTACATGAGTCATGCTATGTTGTTCATCCCGGCACGACTAAGATGTATCATTATCTAAAGGAGATTTATTAATGGAATGGAATTAAGAGAGATGTGGATGATTTCATGACCAAGTGCATGGTGTGTCAACAGGTTAAGGTTGAGCACATGAGACCAGGAAGGTTGTATCAAGAAATTCATCTTCCTGAATAGAAGTGGTAAGTGATCAATATGGACTTCGTTACTGAACTTCCCCGATCTTGAAATCAATTTGATTTGATTTGGGTCATCGTGGATAGGATGACTTTGTCTGTGCACTTTTCACCAGTATGGACTACCTTCCTGATGGAGTATTGTGCTAAGTTATATCTTTAGGAGATTGTGAAGCTATATGGAGTTCCTATTTTGATTATTTCTATTACTGGCGTGCATTTTATGTCTCACTTCTGGGAGTCCTTTTAGAGAGGGTTGGGGACCAAGGTGAGTCTGAGTACTTCTTTCCATTCGAAGACAAATGGACAAGCGGAGAGATCTATTTAGACATTGGAGCATATGTGTGGGGCCTATCTCCCTCATTTTTATCTTTTTGTACTAGTGGTTTGAATTTAACTTATATTAATTATTTTGAATTAACTTGATTGCCACTCACATTGTTCCTTGGGCATTTGACCCCGACTCTAAAGTTGGGTAAATATATTGACGATGACTGCTTTGCACTTGAATTGCAAAGTAAGTTGAGCATTATTTGGTACGAATGAAGGGTATGGATTGTATGTTGTTAATATGACTTGATTGGATGAGCTGTATGCTGGGGGTATTCTGTATATTTCCCCACTTATCCTAATAAGGTCCCGTGACTTCTAACCAAACTTTGGAGGTTATTTACCTTATTATTCCATTTATTAACCCTTAGAAACTTTTCTAAAACACTCTATAATTCTCTCAAGAGCTTTTGGTCAAGGAAAACTAGGGTTCAATTAAAGGATCAATTTGGGACTTGTCTTGGTTATTTCTTTCCGTCATTATCTTGTTTTAAAGAATTCTCTTCCCTCATTGTTAATTCTAACTAGATTCATGGTTTTGAAGAATATTTTTATAATTTCATTAAATGTATGATTTTGGTTTTCAAATATTATTTGGGGGTTTAGATAATAAATGGTTGGTTATGGTTTCTCATGGTTTTAATTTGGCTTTTATATGCATTAATGATAGTGTTTGATAATTTGAATACATGGGAATGGTTTAATGATAATTGGAATTGGTTTTTGTCATATTATGCCCCTAACGTGTTTGACAAAATGCTTATAAAGATATGTTGTTTGCATTGACTACTTTTGGTAGAACTCTTGCAAGTTTTAAAACTTTGTAAAGAAATTATTCATGGTTTAAATGGTTTGGAATGGTAAATTCTTAATGGTTACGCTTGAGGGGTATATGGAATCCCCTATGTTGTTTCACATGGTAAATGGTAAGGCACTTGAAAGTCTTCTTAAACCTCTATATGGTTAGCTATGGATAATACTTGCAAGTAAGGATTGGTATGTTGATACTAATGTTAATGGCCTTGGTTTTAAATGGATAATAGTTTTGTTATTTGGAAATTTGTATTAATTAGGGAATAATGACAGAATATGTAGCAAAGTCTTGGAATGTGGTAATCCTGGGGGGACCAAAATTAGAAACTCATATTTGCCGATATGAGGTTGGTCTTGGTGACCGTGTGCATGATTTCATACTATATTTTAGGGATGTACTAGTCATCCCAAGGTTTTCTTCCCTGGTCATACAGCTACATGCACGAGGGCCTTTTCAGCAGGGGAAGTTGAACCTATTTAGCCATAGGTTATTTAGGACAGCAAAGCTACACATCCCAAGTATAGGTTTTAAAGGCATGCTAAACCTGATCCCTTTTCCTAGTATGGTTATACATATATGTATGGTTGTATGCATATGGATGGTTTTAGTTAGTTTTATAAGTGGAATTATTTTATCCTTACCCTTAGATCATGCTAGCGATCACTCGCTAACCCTGTCTACTGGTATTTATATACCTATGCTATGTCGGATCTGGCTGTTCTAATCCTCTTACATAATGAATGACTTGAGATCAACATTTAGACTGAAGTGGTGAGCTTTCATACTTTCAGAAGGCTCTATTTCATATTATGGATATTTATAGACACTTTGATTTTTTTTTGGATATTGGTTTTGGCTATGGTTGGGCGCATGTCCAAACTGAATTAGATTACTCTATTGGTTAGTTTATTTATGGTACTTCAGTAGGTTGGAATGGGTGGGATCAGTATTGGTGTCGGCCTTGGCTTTAGAATAAGCTGAAAGACTGACATCAATGGATAATATTGTTTATTGTACCATTCTATTTCCTCTTGGGATTAATTATATTATGTTTTGGACTATCCTTTGTTATGGCCTAGTTTATGGCCCTTGATTTGCTATGTTAGATTATTGGTATGGGATAGGTCGGTCACTGTAGTTATCTTAGCCCAGAATCTTTATGCGAGCTTTTAAACTATTTAGTTACATGCTTAAAATTTAGCTAACTTAGTGCAGGCGGCTGGAGGTTAGGTTGGGTAATGGGAGTTATCTCTGGCCCTGGTCGGACTTGTGATGCCCATTATGACAAGGCCCTAGTTCGGGTCATGTTAGAGTGAAAATGAGGACTAGGGTAGGTTGTTGTTTGCTCATAGAAGTTCATTGAGATTTGGAGAGTATTAAGGTATGACTATATGCTAGCGAGTGCCAACTATTAGGTGTCTCTTGGTGTTTTGAAATTTTGTGTTTTCGTAGAGGATTATAATTACATTTATGAATATAGAATTATCAGTAGGTGTTTTGATAGTCATCAGTATGATAGGGTTTAATTTGTTGCAAAGACACTTACTTTACTTTGTGTCTATATGTGAATTGAGTGTATTTGTTCGCTTTTGGTCACTATTTGTAATTTTTGACTTCATGGCATATTTTATTTATTATTGATGATGAATATTAAAATGTTGTGAAGGTGGGTTGATGGTATTGATATCATGATGATAATGATATTGCAAATGATGGCGATAAGATGGTTGTAATGCAAGGATGAAAAAGCAATGAGATGTACACTTTGAAAACAAGAATTCATCTTACATATTTGGTTGTACACATAAGAATATATGTTAAGGTAAACCTTGTTGAAGAATTTCTTAAAGTGTTGATACTGTAATTTTATAGTATTTTTGCTTGTGTCAAGTTTCATATCTGTAATTGGGTGTCTCTAATTGTAAGTTAGGTATTTTATCTCTATAAATTTTATAAAGTAAGGAAGGATATTAGTAATTTGTTGTGATTCGAGGGTTAAGGGTACGAGGAATAAATGAGTGACCTAGTCTATTCATTATAGCATACTTGAGTAGTAGCTACCATAGTATTGCTTTTAATTGATAGTAGTAAAATAGGTGTCATGATTGTAAGACAAGACTTAGTTAACCTATGGCAGAGGCCAAATGGTCAAATGACAAAAATAAAAGAAAAATTTATATAAGTATGTCACAGAGATGCTTAGGGAATGTTTCAAAGACCTGAATTTCATTCTTCTGGATTTTAAATGTATTATTAATTTTGATTCAATACTAGATATTAATGTAATTAAGTAGGCTAATCTTTGTGGGTTTTCTTTTGTTTTATTTAGACTTATATATTCTGAATAATTACTAATTAAAGATTCTTTAATTTTTCTAAAAGCTTTTCTATTTTTAAATGGTCTTCGCATAATTAATTTAATAATTTTGTAGGTAAATTTTTTAACTCTAGATCTAATTCTAACTCTATCTCTAATATATATTTCTCTTCCGTACTTTTTAAATTGCTGGGCTCTGATACCATTTGTAAGGGGGTGCGGATATTTAATAGTTCAAATAGATTCACTAGGTTAGCATTTAGCAAAGTTTCAACCTGATTTTACTTTGCTAAAAATCAAACGATCATCTTTCAATCCATATATTAAAATCATGTTCTTGGAGATAAACAATATAGTCATCGAAAATTGTATTTTTCATTTCTTTGCTAGATATTCTTTTAGGCACTTCAACTTGAGCTAGTTAAATACTTTCTACAAAATTTTTGTTTACAGATTGAAGAATTTTTGGTAAATTAACTTGACCATTTTCACAAGTAGAATGGATATTATCAAATTTCCCTTCAAACATAATTTGTTTGTTTTGATTTCTTCTATCACCATTAACATCCTTAATAAACTTAGAATTTTTTATTTTGAAAATGTATTTATTAAGGGGTCCTAAAACATAAACTACTTGATCTTTCTTAGAAACCTACAAAGTAGGAACTACCGTTCTTGAATCAATTTAATTTTACTATGCTTGTAAAGCTTTGCTTCAGCGGGACATCTTTAGATATGTAGGTGCCTGATACTTGGATTTTTATTGGTCCATAATCCGTATGTATCTTAGCCACTACTTTGATTGGAACTCTATTTATCTTTTAAGATACAGTATTTAATGCTTATTGATGTGTGAGCAGACGCTAACACATTTGAGGCTTTGAACTGAGAATAATTGAAAAGTCTTAAGCAACTTTTGTCATTTTTGATTGTTTTATCTTTGATTTTGCAGTAGAAGCCAAGATGTATGAGAACCAACAAGGATGGAAGCAAAAGGTTTGAAATTGGAAGAAAATAGAAGAGAAGTATGGCTGATGACATTCCTCATAAGTCATTAGCCCTGTGATAAGTTATCAGCTTCATCGTCAGCCTTAGACAGAGAATGGACCTTAGCTTAAAGTTGTGATGACATTTCCTAATAAGCCGTCAAAGAGTTGATAGGACGTCAAAGTTTTCATCAGCCTAAGACAGAACATGGGAGCTGAGGTAGAGATGTGACGAAATCTGTGATAAGTCATCAAAGGTCTAATAGGTCATCACATTTTGTCATTATCCTTAAGCAGGAAGTGTTAAAACTGAAGAAGGAGCTGACGACTTTTGGGATAAGTCGTCAGGCTCTTGATAATTTGTCATGAATCTCATCGCCTAATTTGAGGAATTATTAAACTCTGTTATTTTTTTTAATTTAGGCTAAACTATTTAAAGTCTTGTTTAGGGTTTTCTAAGGGGTTCCGAACCTAGTTCGGACACACGTATTTAGTTACTTTTCTCTCTAGTTTCTTGGCCTGAAAAGCAATTAACTTTGAAGAGATTTTCATCAATATTTTGGGATTTTCATTGTGATCTAATTGTAGAATCACAAGTTATTATTCATCTTGTGGTAAATTTATCTTTCAAATTATGAATACAACTAGTTATTTCGATTTTTGCATTATGAGTGGCTAAATCCCTTTAACTCGAATTATGGGATCTAGGGGTAAGTCTTGATAAGATCCTAAGTGTTCAAGATTCGAAAGGTAATAGGACTCCTTGAAAATTTCGAGGTTTTAATTATCGTCTATTTGTTGCAAACAATAGATGACACCTGCTTTGATTTGCTTAAGATAAGAAATCAATTATTGTAGGAAGTGAACTATCAACAGGGACTTGGAAGCACTAAAAACTTCCATTTAATAATTGAAGTTGTAACAAGGTTGATTAACCTGAGGTAAAGTCTGGTCAATGAATATAAATTCCCTAAGTCCAAGAGCAATAGGTAAATAAATGTTAAAGTAGATCGAGATACATTTAGGAATATCTTTGATGATGGTAATCTGTGGTCCTACCTACTGTGAGAATCTTGAATCATTATTCACATCTGTCAAGTACCAAAACCCCTAGTGAACATAATTTTGGTTTTTCCATAAGATCTTGATTACAAATACCGAAGCTAAAGTGACCAACAATTATTTGTTAAACGAAAAAACCCCCCATCTCAGGAAACATCCAACTATCAGTTGATTAAATCGCAAACGACTTAACTTCAAACCATATTCCTTGTGGGATTCGACCCCAACCTAGTTGGGTTATATATTGACAATGATGGCTTACATTCTCATTAGAGAGCTGTAATTTGAGCGTTATCAAAAATGGCGCCATTGCCGGGGAATACGGTTACAAACTAAAGTTTATGTGCGCTAATTAAGTGTTAGTCAAGTTTCCTTGTTTTATGTTTAATTTTTGTTTTTATTTATTGAAGGATCTTTAACCAGAAGTTCTGGGGAACCATTATTACCACTTAATCCGAAATCGCAATGAATTGGAAGAATCGTAGACCAATAAGAGGCTGACAGATTAGCAGCCTTAGCTAGAGTTCAGGTGAATGTGTAGAATGTTGGACATCAAGCACAACATCCAAATCTTGAGGATGAAGATTTGGGAGATGAGGAGTTGCTAAATCCTGGTAACCCAAAGCATGCAGAGCAAGTAGCTGCACCAGTACAACATAATGCTAATACGAACCGTCCATTCTGAGGAAGAAAAGATTACCAGCCGGTCCAGTATAAACTCAATGATGATGATAATGGAATGGATGGAGCAGGTGCAACGGGTGCAATTAATCCTCCACTATTGACACCGGGGGGAAAATTCAATATTACGAGTATTATGATTCAACTCCTCAATCTGAAAGGGTTGTTTGGTGGCCTTCCTGGGATGACCCGAACTTATATCTGGTGAACTTTTTCACCATCTGTAAATATTTTAATAACCTAGGAGTGGGTCAGAATGCTATCCTATTAAGGTTGTTTCCATTGTCTCACTCTGGGGAGGCAACATTATGGCTTAATGAGCTGACACCCAATTCTATAACTAACTAGAGCCAGTTGAAAGGAAATTTCCTAGAAAGGTTCTTTCTGCCTTCCAGGAGGGTATAGTTGAGGGATGAGATCAGTAACTTTAGCCAACTCCCGACTGAAGCCTTGTATGAAACCTGGGAGAGATTCAAGAAGAAGGTGACACAGTGTCCAAACCACAATATGACGGACATACACTTGATAGAGACTTTGTACAGGGATCGTAACTCTGTTACAAAACCAATTGTAGATAATGTTGCTGGTGGTTCATTTATTGATCATACATTCCCAAATGCTTCAGAAATGCTAGAGGGAATGACCAAACAGAGTCGGGCATAGCATATTAAAGACTTTGAGGTAGCAAGCCCCACTGTTGCTGTGGGTATTACTGCGGAACAACCCAGAAGAGATAAGGAGCCTGACCAAGACATGGCTCACCTAAAAATGCAGCTAGATCTGCTAACCATACACTTGCTATCAAGTAGACTAAGAAGGTGAAAGTTATAGGATCTAAAGATAGAGTTGATACTAATCTAGAAGAAGAGATGAACTATGTTAATAATCAGGTGGGTTTCCAAGGCAATAGCTAAGGGAATGAAGGTCAGAATTATAATGATAAGCCTGGTTATAAAGATAGGAAGCAGGGAAATTGGAGGAACAATAATGATAGGAGCAGACTCTATGTCCCTCCTGGAAATCATGAGGCCTCTATAATAAGTTCTAAAAAGAAGTCCATAGAGGACATGATGGCTAAGTTGTTAAAGAAAGTAGAGGCTACCAAATCTATGGTGACTACCATGAAGATAGATCTGTCATCTATCAATTGTAAACTCACACTCCACCGCAATCAAATATTTGGAGCAGCGGATGAACCAACACTCCACAACATTCAACTAGAGGAAGAGTGAAATGTTACCAAGTTATACAGTCTAGAATCCATAGAATGATGGCTCATTTATGAAGATTACCACTAGAAGTGGTAAGATATTACCTGACCCTTCTGTGGGAAAAAGGTTGGTTGAAGATGTGACTGAGGGAGATGATAAATCTAAAGAAAAATGTCCAGTTGAGTTTGAGAAGCTGGATGGTGCTGAAGATGCACCAAAAAAAGGGAAAGAGAAGGGGAAGGAGGTAGAGTTAAAAACTTTCCCAAGACCACCACCTCTCTTTCCTCAACGATTGAAGAAAAAAATTGATGATGCAAAATTCTGCAAGTTCATGGCAATGCTCAAACATTTGACAATAAATGTACCTTTGGTGGAGGCACACAAGCAAATTCCAGGATATGCTAAGTTCATAAAGGACCTTGGGACTAAGAAAAGAGAGGTGAGCTATGATTTGGAGAATAATCACCACCATTGTATCGTTATCTCTCCGAGGACCTTGGTGCAGAAGAAGTCAGATCCAAGAGCATTCACTATTCCCTATATGATTGGGTCTATGGAATTCGCTAAGGCATTCCACAGCCACTGTATATAGAAAGCTGGGCCTGGGAAATCCTATACCCACTAACATGCGACTCGTAATGATGGATAGGTCAGTAAAATGATCTGTTGGTATTTTGTATGATGTGTTGGTGAAGGTAGCTATCTTCATATTCCCTGTAAATTTTGTGATTATGGATTCCGAGGTGGACTTTGAGGTGCCCATAATCTTGCGTTGATATTTCCTTGCAACCAAAAATGTATTGATTGATTTGAGAGCGAATGAGCTCTTATTAAGAATGAATGATGAGGTGGTACAATTTAACGTGTGCAAATCTATTAAGCAACAAGAATAAATGAGTGTGTTCTCAGTAGTTAATGTGTAATATGAGGATGAACATGAAATATCAATAGAGGAACAACTTGTTGTTGAGCCTTTAGCCGAAGTTCTGATGAATTTTGATCGTAAAGGCATTAAGAAATATGAAGTGACTTTTTAAGCTTTGTCAGGAATGGGTTCATACCCTTATGATCCTAAGAAGCTAGACTTTGATCTTGCGAATCGACCAACACCACCGGCTAATCCATCCATTGAAGAGCCACCAGTGTTGGAATTGAAAGAGCTTCCTGGGCATTTAAGGTACGTGTTTTTGGGCCATGAAAACATGATACATGTTATTATTGAGGTTGATTTGGGTGAGCAGTAAGTAGAAGAACTTATTTCCGTACTTCAGAGGTACAAGAGAGCAATTAGATGTACTATCGTAGATATTATTAGCATTCTCCCTAGCATCTCCACGCATAAAATACAACTGGAGAAAAATTGTATTCCAACCATCAAGCACTAGCATCATCTTAACTCACCAATGCAAGAGGTGTTTAAGAAGGAAATTATTAATTGGTTGGATGCAGGAGTGGTTTACCCTATTTTAGACAGCAAGTGGGTGAGCCCAGTTCAATGCGTGCCGAAAAAAAGGGGCATGACTGTGGTTGCAAATGAAAGAAATGAGTTGATTTCATTTAGGGTTGTGAATAGGTGGAGGGTTTGCATGGATTACCGCAAACTAAATACATGGACTTTGAAAAACCACTTCTCGATGCCCTTTATATACCAAATGCTTGATCGATTGGCTTAAAGAGGATGGTATTTCTTCTGAGATGGCTATTCTAAATATAATCAGATTTGTATTACTACTGATGATCAGGAGAAGATGACTTTGCATTTATGAGAATGTTGTTTGGGCTGTGCAATATACCCGTCACTTTTCAACAGTGCATGATGTTTATCTTCTCAGATATGGTGGAGGACACCATAGAGGTATTTATGGATGATTTCTCTGTGGTGGGAGACTCATTTAAGTTTTGTTTGGAAAATCTGAGTAAGGCCTTGCAAAGATGTGTTGAATTTAATTTGGTGCTTAATTAGGAGAAATGCCACTTTATGGTAAAGGAGGGTATTGTTCTCGGGCACAAAATTTCAGCAAAAAGAATAGAAGTTGATCTAGCCAAGGTTGAAGTTATTGAGAAACTACCACCTCCCATTTCAGTAAAGGGATTATGTAGTTTCCTTGGGCATGTTGGCTTTTATCGGAGGTTTATAAGAGATTTCTAGAAAGTTACAAATCCACTTTGCAAACTTTTGGAGAAAGAAGTGAAGTTTTTATTCGATAATGAGTGCTTGAAAGAATTTGAATGTCTTAAAAAGAAGCTGGTTGAGGCCCCTATCATGGTTGCACCAGATTGGTCAAAACCGTTTGAGATCATGTGTAATGCAAGCAGTGTTGCCCTTGGAGCTATATTGGGAAAAAAGAGAAAAAAAACTATTTCATCCAATATATTATGCCATCAAAGCACTGAATGGAGCATAAAAGAACAAAACTATCACTGAGCAGGAACTCCTGGATGTTGTGTATGCTTTTGAGAAATTCATGGCTTATCTACTTGGGATCAAGGTGATGGTCCACACTCATCATGCATCTTTGAGGTATTTGATAACTAAGAAGTATACAAAACCAAGGTTGATTAGATGGGTGTTGCTGCTTCAAGAATTTTACTTTGAAGTCAAATATAGAAAAGGTTGTGAATACTAGGCTGGGAATCATCTATCCTGAATGGAAGGTGAGCTTAAATAATACATTTCCTAATGAGGAGATCTTGGCTGCTGTTGAGGAGAAATTGCCTTGGTACGCTGATTTTGCAAATTATGTTGTGAGTAAGGTCATTTCAGAAAATCTTTCTTTCCATTAAAGAAAGAAATCTCTGCATGATGTGACACATTACTTCTTGGATGAGCCGTATCTTTTTCGGTGATGTGCTGACAATATTATAAGGAGATATGTGCAATAAGTAGTTGTATTGTGTATATTGGAAGCATGTCGTGCTTCCCCAATTGGAAGTCACCATATAGGAGATCGAACGGCTAGGAAGGTGTTGCAGAGCGGTTACTATTAGCCGACATTTTTCAAGAATGCCCATGAGTTTGTGCTAAAATACAACCAATGACAGAGGCAGGGGTAAATCCCCAAAAGACATGAGATGCATTTGTCTAAGATGCTTGAAGTGGAATTATTTGATTTTTGGGGCATCTATTTTATGGGTCCTTTTGTAAGATCGTATGGGATAAAGTATATTTTAGTGGCTGTTGACTATTACACGAAATAGATTGAAGCTGTTACCTTGTTTGATAATGAAGGAAAGAGAGTTGTTGCTTTTATCAAGAAGAACATCTTCTCTCACTTTGGAGTACCATGTACTATTATAAGCAATGGAGGATCTCATTTTTGCAAAAATGTTTCAAGCGGCTTTAGCAAAGTATGATGTGAAACAACATAGAGTAGCCACTCCATATCTCCCACAGACTAGTCGGCAAGTGAAGGTGTCAAATCCAGAGATTAAAGCCATCTTAGCAAAAATGGTGAATGCTAGTCAGAACGAGTGGTTGTAACGACCCAATTTGTTGAACTGTAATACTACACGGTGTTCATGACCCCGAAGGATCATAAGCTAGCCCATGACTGATATTTGTGGCTGTATAATGTATAAGATAACATAATAATGCCAAAACATGCACTGAAAGGCCATAAGGTTCGATCATGAACATAACTCAATAACGTAACATCTGTGTGGGGTAATAGAATTCCCAAAACAAAAATGAAGTCTAAAATATGATAGTTTGTATCTAGTCTGCATCTAGTCTTAAAGCCTCTACTGCCTGAAGAATCTGAATAAGGAGTTGGTGGGACATGTCTCCAACTATCTCCAACTAATAACAAAATCAATGACATACTAGAAAATCATTATGTCCTCGAAGGATGAGGACTCATTTCTACTATGACTGTTGAATCTGGAATCTACTACTGATTTGAAACTCGTGTCTCTGAACCTATGGTGTAACATAAAAAGAAAGCACCATGGTGCAAATGCGTCAGTACATATGTATTCAGTATACCTGTGAGGTAGGCTATATGCAATGGTTCACATGCATGAATAATGCTAACTGACTTTGTAACATGAATGTGAGAATACATACATAAATACGTAACTGTAACTGACAATGTGATTTCATGATTTCTAAGTCTGTATACTAAAAATATGACATGCTAGTAACTGATATGAGTGATAACATTAATGACTATATCTAAATAATATTGATAACATGAATGAATGTAGATGACAGTCCTGAATCTAATGGATCTATTTGAGTTTCGTACTGTATCTGACAGTCCTAAAATATGAAGAACTATCTGAGTTCTATTACTAAGATTGATTGACTCTATCTGATAGTCCTGATTCTATAACATGAAATTGTGGGAAGTAGTATCTAACCGATATGCCCCAAATTTTCTATAATAGCTGAGCTGGGGTCCAATCTATTCCCTAATTAGAAGGGTGTCAATACCGTGACACTAGTAAGGACAATATATGAGTAACTCTCATATAACAGGTAGCTCTAGAGAGAACGGTTGGAACCGTCACATAACAGGTTAATCCACCTTATGTATCCTCATATAGAAGGCTACGATGTCTCAACCTATGTTGGCTATATAGTTCTGGAACACAAGGATTGCTTCTAGGAATCACACCTTCATATAACAGGTGTGTCCTGATCCTTGGGTTCACTCAGTGCTAATTCCTACTCCCAGCTAAATATATTCTAAACATGATTTACTGAACTGAACTGAGTCATGAGATCGTGGAGATTTTTCGTGGCTGAAGGAATATTACTGATATCATACAACTGACTGAGTCATGAGATCATGGAGATTTTTCCTGAGTCATGATACTATCTGAAGCCTAAGAGTTCATAGCTTGATGGAGAGTATCATGAAAACATGACATGGCTCTAGGCACACAACTAATATTTTGGGTATAAGTACCCCTAGGACTCGATAGAAGGAAACTTATAGCACGATTTACTTGAAGACTTGACTAACATCATAATACATACTACATTCATAGGAGCATTTTGTCAAGCATATAATAGGCATGAACTTGTACATACATGGGGATTTCATGATAACATGCTAGTTAGACAATATTCCTTCATCTAGGCATTTAATCAAACATATTCCAGGCATGGTACATGTAAACATCATTATTCAATTTTAATTTCTTTATTCAAGGGTTTAACTCTTAGGGTTGCATGAATCTATGGCTATAGTAATTAAACCCACAAAGAAACTATCAACAATCATGGAGTAGAATCCAATTTCACATTAATCAAATATAAACATAAGCAGCCAAAACATGAAAACATATAGAAAATCCATAACTTGAGTTTAGAAAAAGGGATTCTTGAGCTTTATGGATGAGAGGATTCCACGAATAAACATTATGCATACCTTAGTTTGTGATTTCATGAAGATTGATGGTGAAACCTTCTTGAAATTGGACCTTCTATGAAAACCCTAGCTTGAGTTCTTGAGAGTGTTTGAGAAAAACATCTATATTTTTTATGAATAAGTGCTAAATATCGTGTTTGGAGGCTTATATAGGGGAGGAAATTTACCCTTTTAACCTTGGACATATAATTTTAATTTTTAGTAAATTTCCTAAACGGGGCCCTTGGAGAGACGCGCCGCCATCGCGCCAAGTCACTGAAAGTGACAAATGAAAAATTTCACGGTGGCGCGACGCAGAGCTATCACGTTGCCACTTTGTCTATGACTTGGAAGTTGGGTGAGATGCGTCAGTATTGTGGAGCAACACTGGAAATTGACTATTGTCATTTGAGCTATCTCCACAATGCCCTGAAGGCTCAGGTCAAACACTGTCTCACTAAAAAGGACCTAACTCTTCGCCCGGGTGTTGGATTTGGGCGAATTATATATCAATGCAAAGCTTATTCAATTTTCCACATAATAGTAAGTCAAAATTATGGAAATAAAACATTTATAAGAATGAATTCTTATTTCAAAGAAAGTTCTAACATCCTTAAGATGATTTTCAAGATAAGACAAAAAAACACAGGTATTACACTGGTCTAGGAATCTCGATGATGCCTTGTTGGCATACCAAAATGCTTTCAAGACATCCATTGGTATGTCGCCATTTCATCCGGTCTATGGAAAAGCATGACACTACCAATAGAGCTGGAGCACAAGGCCTTATGGGCACTCAAAAGGTTAAATTTGAGTTGGAAGAAGGCAGCAGAGCTGAGATTGGGATAACTGAATAACATGGATAAATTCTGTCTCAGGGAATATGAACGAGCAGACCTATATAAAGAAAATATGAAAAAGTATCATGATTGGAGGATAGAGAAACAAAACTTCCAAAAAGGTTACTTGGTGTTTCTGTTAAATTCCACACTCAAACTATTCACAGGTAAGCATAAATCCAAGTGGTCAGGCCAGTTTAGAGTTAGTCAAGTCTACTCATCTAGAGTAATAGAATTGGAAAATGAAGACGGCAACACTTTCAAGGTAAATGGGCAACGAGTCAAACTTTATATTGGTCCAAAAGATTCGATGAAAAGTAGTTCTGCTATTTCTCTTGATGAAGTCTAAAGTAATCGAGATGAGTCATGCCGCGACATTAAATCAGGCACTACATGGAAGGAAACCCATGATCCTCATACATGATCTACTCTAGGTATATCCTAACCCTTAGTTTAGATTTTCTTTGATTTTAAGTTGAGGGTGTAGGGTAAATTGTTGTTGTAAAACTTTGTAGCCGACTAGGAGAAATGCTAGTAGTTGAGGCAGTTAACTTGTTTTTGTATTTCATGAGCACCTCTCAAATGGACTAAGTAGTTACTTGTGTTAATTGCATCTAAGTGTGACCACTTTGCATCTTTGAATGGCATTAGTTCAAGTGATAAAATAATTAGTGCTAAACAACTGCATGAACTGAATGAGTAGTAAATTGTGATATACTTGTGTCCCATATGCGTGTGAGATCTTACTCAGTTCCTGTTGTATGTTGAATCCAGAACTTGTCTGGTTAGTCTTACCTAGGTTAAAGGATAAGAGTTAGGAAAGGATCATAGGCTGTTATGATATTAGCACACTATTAGCCTAAATGACCTTTCCTGTATGTAGAATATCCCTTGATCCCTACTTTGAGACTGATTAGCCTATATTTTTTTTATGATAATTGTCACCTTCCAATTTATACCATAATGAACCTATTTTGGCCCTGGTTCTCCTTGAACACTGCGCACCTTGACTTAGGCAAATGGCCTATGTTAAGGGTGGCTATCATAAGGGTCCATGATGTAAAATGAGTTGGAAGAAAGGTAAAGTAAAAGAAAAGAATAAAAGTTAGGTGCGGTGGAAAAGAGCAAGAAGAAGAAAAGTTGTGAAAAAAAAGTGATTGTAGAAAAGACCACACCCATCCTGAATAAGTGTGATCAAGAAAAAAAAAGAATAGAAAAGGCTAATGTGTGAAACCCCAAAAAGCTAGTGTAGTTTCAAGGAGGCTTAGTCACTTTAAATATCATCGATTATCATACCAGCCTCTAGCCTATATTTCAAGCCAAAGAGAAAACCTATAGTGGTCTTAGCTGACCTATCTAAAGATCAAGGTAATGAAAATAAGGGCAAGCCTATGGTATTTGGCATAAATTTATTGGAACTTCATTCTGAGAGTGAGTGTCTTGTGACTGTCCCCATGGTTATATATATGATGTCTAAAATGAGAAAAGGGGGATTTCTTTGTAGTGAGGGTACACTAGCTACATTGTTAGTTACTGACTTATTTAGATAGTGTAAACTTGATACATACACGATTATGTTGCTGAGTTGGTGCCATATCTTGATTCCTGTGTATTGCATTGTTGTTCTTCAATAATATAAATTGTTGTTCTTGAATTGACTGACCATGGATATGGTAAAGATGATTTTATATGATATAGATGATTGACTTCCAAATGTACTTTGTATTCTCTTAGTTGTGTTTAAGTTTCTTGAGGACAAGCAATTTTTTTAAGTTGAGGGTGTTGATGTGTGAGCATACGCTAACATATTTGAGGCTTTTAACTAAGAATAATTGCAAAGTCTTAAGCAACTTTTGTCATTTTTAATTGTTTTATCTTTGATTTTGCAGTAGAAGCCAAGATGCATGAGAACCAACAAGGATGGAAACAGAAGATTTAAAATCGGAAGCTAATAGAAGAGAACTGTAGCTGATAAGATTCCTGATAAGTCATCGGCCCTGTGATAAGTTATTAGCTTCATTGTCAGCATTAGACAGAGAATGGAACTCAACTGAAAGTTATGATAATATTTTCTGATAAATCGTCAAAAATATGATAGGACGTCAAAGTTGCCATTAGCCTAAGGCAGAACATGGGAGCTGAGGTAGAGAAGTGACGACATTCATGATAAGTCATCAAAGATCTGATAGGTCATCACATTTTATCGTCAACCTTAAGTAGGAAGTGCTAAAACTGAAGAAGGAGCTAACGACATTTGTGATAAGTCGTCAGGCTCTTGATAAGTTGTTACGAATGTCGTTGCCTAATTTGATGAATTATTAAATTCTATTTTTTTCCTTATTTAGGCTAAACAATTTATAGTCTTGTTTAGGTTTTCTAAGGGGTTCCGAACCTAATTCGGACACACGTATTTAGTTACTTTTCTCTCTAGTTTCTTGGCTTGAAAAACAATTAACTTTGAAGAGATTTTCATTAATATTTTGTGATTTTAATTGTGATGTAATTAGAGAATCAGTAGTTATTATTCATCTTGTGGTAAGTTTATCTTTCAAATCATCAATACAACTAATTGTTTCGAATTTTGCATTATGAGTGGTTAAATCCCTTTAACCCGAATTATGGGATCTAGGGGTAAGTCTTGATAAGATACTAAGTGTTCAAGATTCAAAAGGTAATAGGACTCCTTGATAATTCCAAGGTTTTAATTATCGTCTATTGGTTCCAAACAATTGATAACACCTGCTTTGATTTGCTTGAGATAAGAAATCAATTGTAGTAGGAAGCGAACTATCAATAGGGACTTGGAAACAATAAAAACTTCCATTTAATAATTTACGCTCTCACAAGGTTGATTAACCATACGTAAAGTCTGGTCAGTGAATATAATTTCCCTAAGTTTAAGATGATTAGGAAATTAAATGCGTAAGTTGGTCAAGAGACATTTAGGCATAACTTCGATAAAGATAATTTGTTGTCCTACCTACTGTGAGAATCTTGAATCACTATTCGCATCTATCAAGTGCTAAAACCCCTAGTGAACATAATTCTTGTTTTTCTATAACCTTTTGATTACAAACACCGAAGATAAAGTGACCAACAGTTATTTGTTAAACTCAAAAACCCGCCATATCTGGAAACATTCAACTATCAGTTGATTAAATCGCAAACGACTTAAGTTCACACCATATTCCCTATGAGACTCGACCCCAACCTAGTTGGGTTATATATTGACAACAATCGCTTGCATTCTCATTAGAGAGGTGTAGTTTGAGCGTTATCACTTATCCCCAAACGATCTAGGTAAAGAAGAATGACTAATCATAATTCTTATTAATAATTCAATTTTGTAATAACCCTTATTGTGATTTTTCAGAATATTCTATATTTTGATCATTTTACCTTTTCCATAGCTATTTTATATCATTTATGAGTTATGAAAATGGATTGAATTGTTTCATATGTATTCAAGAGCTATTTATATGTGTTTGTGGTTTTGGAATAGCCTTAAAGTAATTAATTTTACTTTGGCCGATATTTTGTGATTCAAGCTTTGGATGGTCATTTTGACTGTTCCATTTGATAAGAATCTCAATGTTGGGTCAGGAGCATGGTTAGTTTGGGCCCCAAGCTATTTTGCATTTTCACCTTTTGAATAGAAACTAGTTAAATTTAGCCATAAAGGGGTCCTAAGGTATAATTCGTTATAATAACCTCTATTGAAAAATCCAATGGTTTAATTGAGTCTAGAAGGTAAAAATAGACAGAGTAGAATTGTTTATTTGATTTTTTGGGTGCCAAATGAATTTTGAGGGTCCGTTCAGAGACATTCCATACTTCTTTCCGTAGTCTTGGTTTTTCTTAGTGTAACTCAAACTTCTTCTATGCATTTGTAGCACAATCCTTTACGTTCATAGAGATAGATTTTTTATTCATCGTGGATGCGGAGAAGGGCTTGTGATTATGAAGGTTAAGGAGTATTGGTCATTGAGAACACGTGTGGGTGACTACATTCATAAGGGGTTAGTGGTTTTTGTTCAGTGGTTACTCATAAAAATCGTGATGGACCCATTGCATTCAAGATATTTTTGTTTGGGTCGAGCCATATTTACAACATATGTGGTCACGATTACAAAGGCCAAATAAGGCCTGGTCAAAATTTATTACTTATTCTCGTTCAAACCCCAATTTTATCATTAATAGTCTTTCAGAGATCAATGTTGATGATTTTCAAAGGGGTTCATCATCAAATATATTTGGGTTAAGTTTTGAACTCATTTCGGTCATTATTCATCGATTCTATCTTCTAAACAACTTCAAATCTTTTATTTAAACATGATTTTGGGGTCTTTACATGGTAAAAGTTAAATGAGTTTTTCTTTAAATTCAATTTTGAGTTTTACTCATTTTTTGTTTAGTTTTAAGATTTGAACTTCTCTTGATATAGGGAATATTCATAATAAAAATCCTAATTTTACCCATGAATTTTCAGAACTAATTTTCAAAGTGATTTTTGACCCAAACTCAAAATATATCAATATGGGTATCATTGGACACCTTTTGACTTATAAATATCATATTTTGTTAGATTTATCATATTTGGAGATGATTCATGGGATTAGAGATTTCGATTGATTCTTCAAACACTGTTTGGCTTTGTGATCTTCTTTAAAGGAAACTTGACATGTACGTTGAATTTTTTTTTGAAGTGATTGTGTGTTTAATGCCCATTTACTTGTGTATTTTGAATTTATTAGGGTAAACGGATCCCACTTAGGTAAAATAGTGAGCATCTCACCAAGTACCGGAGTCTTAAAATGAATTGTAGTTATAGAATTGCTTACTTTACTTAGTCTTGCCACTTGTGATTAGGCTTAGAATAGACTTGTAGATAGTTGGCTTATTGACTGAGAATATTTGATAGTGGGTACCTATTTGGGGTGAGCAGTGCATGGAAATACACCCAAGACAATATTACCACGGTAATAACAACAAACTTCTAACTTTTAAAAATTAAAGGCAAATTCACGTGCATCTAGGAAGTAGACCATACAAAGTCAAAGCCTTTATCAATACAATAATAGATTTCTTATGACTAGGACTACACATCCACTAATCTAAAGGATGGTTTTCCATGGAACAAAGACTTCTCAATACTCTATGGAATAGCTTGACTTTTCCTGTCTTAAAACACAACAAATGCTTAGTATTTTGGTTGCACAACTTTTTCCTATACAATACACATGAGCTTTTCACAGCTCTCCCATGAAATCTATCACACTAAATAGTCCATGAAACAAAGTCTACCCTACTTTTGAATTATGTGTATTTTAAAGTAAGAAGCAATGGAAAGCTATTGTATAGACCAAGCCAATTTCATTTCATAATCATAAAAAGAGCTTAGAAATCCATGTGGAAATCAAAATACTAATACTAGCCTATGTGTTTGTTTACTATACTACTCTGACCTAGAATATTGAAGTACTCATCCCTTCGAAAGAGCGGAGCAAGATAGAGAACTTAACAAACACACACATTATTGATTATATGAAATTTTCCGTGAGAATTTTTTGGTGGAGATTTTGATGAGACCGAACTAAATAACTATTCTTCCTTTTATAAAAGAATAAAGCCCTTATACAAGTAAATGAAAATAAAATACTTTATTATATGTGACCCACTATTCTAAAAATAGTAAAGCCCTACCCTTTCTTCTAAAAACAGTGAAGCCTTATCTAAGCACACACTTTAATTATAGGCATGCATAACTATAAAATATATACATCCTACTTTACTAAAGGTTTTCCCCTGACATATGTGACAAAGCCTAATAAAACAAAAACTAAACATATTGTTGGCATGTAACAACATATGAAATAGGTGACAAAGTAGCTAGTTTCCAACTTACAACCAGGTGGATAAGATTGTTGTAGTTGTCTCTATAGTAGTTGGATAAGTATATTATAGAAAAACCCTTCAAAGAGGTCTTCTTGGTAAACCTTAACAGGTAATTCAATAGAGCTTGCAGTGGGTATTAATTTATAACACGTGTTATCTGGTGTGATTTTTTCATTCAGTTCCCATCAAATGTTGTAGCATTAACACCACTGCATCCTAGGAATCTTTCAAGCATCGAACCCATTATTGTCATGACTTGAACTAAAGCATAAACCTTTTAAGAGTTGGTTAGATTCAATCAAAGTTCTTGAGATCATCACACTTAAGTTCCATGATGATATGGTATTGGTGGAACGAATACTAGAATAACCATAGGAGCTCTTGTATGAAGTCATTTGCTAGTGCTAAAATCTCATGGAAGAATGAAAATTTCAAATTTACTCCAAATGGATTCAGGAGGGATCCTACACAACTTTTTAACACTTCTTGCTCATAGAAATTTTTCCTTTCAATGAGGATGGATGAATCGAAAGGATCCACAACCTATTTAAGTAGATAGGGGAAGTATACTATTTCATAGGATAGTATACCTAATGTGATGAACATAAGAATTTGACTAGCCTACTTTTTTATAGGAATGTGGATGCTGTCCTCTCTTGTACTTGATATGAAGTGATCATCGCTATGGATGTCACCTAATTCTTTGTATACATCTAAGAAGAAGATAATATCTTTTGTTGGTTCTTTCTCCAGTAATAAGACCGATTCAAGGGCGATCTCTTTGCTAAGATAGATGTCTGTGTGATCTGTTATCACCATAAAGTGTTGGACTAACTTCTTTGACTTTTTGGCCTTAAAATAGT
Source organism: Capsicum annuum (assembly GCF_002878395.1). Taxonomy (NCBI): domain Eukaryota; kingdom Viridiplantae; phylum Streptophyta; class Magnoliopsida; order Solanales; family Solanaceae; genus Capsicum; species Capsicum annuum. The sequence continues at coordinate 178,253,045 of NC_061119.1, forward strand.
TTCTTACAAAGTAGCTAGGATTTGTACAAATGAAGTATCTATTATCTTTCTTGTAGTTTGTTAGACTTTTTCTTCTGAAGTACTCGGTGCACCTGGTAGTCTTGGACTTGTCTTTTGAAGGTCTAAATAGTTTAAACCTCCTAAATTGTAGATATTTTCTAGATCTCACCCAGTGACTTATGCCGGGGCATTTTTATTTAGTAAAAAGATCATTCCTTCTACATGCCCTATAAAGAGCATTTAATTAGATCTAATTCATCATAGATCTCTTTGTGAATATGCTTTCCAAGGTCTAGAAGATGGCCTACCAAATATAGCCTACTTGGAGGACTGTGATAGATTTTAACCTCTTCTCTATAATCATCATTGTGTGACCTTTTACCATCTTTGAAAATGATAACACAAAAGCTTTCTTTAGGTGGGGGTCATCCTAGCTTGATATACATGTTTTCCATTTTTTTAAGTGGATATCAATGAGATCTCTATCAAATGATAGGCACTTTATATCAAAGAGTTGCCTGTGCAAATTCTCTTATCTTTAGCCTGTATCTCAGCAAAATACCTGCTATAGGGTTTTGATGTTGAAAGTAAAGTCTTGGGATGTGAGATAAGTTTCTTATCAACAATCCTAAGCAAGTTTCACCAATATTTGAGAATTCTGGAGGATCTTGAGGTAAACTCATAAAATATCATATATTTTTCATATTTAGCTAGATTCTTCATCGCTATCCAGAGGTACAAATATTGTATCCTTTTATGGTAGAATTATGGTGTGATATCACATAGAGTAAAGCTATGGAATCTAGTTCCAATGGTTTGGTTCACCATTGTTGTTTCTTCGGGTCTTTTTTTAGGATTCAATTATATGTCATCCCGACATTGTTCTTGACTACTTTAAAAACTTCTAAATATTTGGAATGGTTCATGAACATCAGTGGATAGTCTTCTTCAGGGCATTAGATTTGGATTTTTGAGTTCTCTTGACATATACTCAAGAATCAATTAAGGATTCCTTGCTATGTTCAATATATCAAACAGCTAAAAAGTTATCACTAGTGTCTGAATATTTATCCATGGGGTTACTACTAAACAAGCATTCTCCTTTCTCAATATTAGGATTAATGGCATCAATGTTTTGTGTATACTTATTGCATTTTTAATATTCGTCTATAAGATTGTGATGGCCTATAGCCTATGGATCAAAATCTAGGTTATGATTGATGTCAAGGATTTATAATATAGAATATCTTGATCTGAGAGAATCAATTCATTAACTAGATTTGGGAAACCCTGATCCAATGAAAGCTAGTTACGATTGAGAAGACCATATTTTAGGAAAGCATTCTATTTTGTGTATTTGTATGGAATTTTGGGTTCTTGAATTATGAAGTCATTATCTAGGAGGTGATGTCGTGACTTGATATCATCATAGTTCCTGTATATAAAACCTTTTTGCAGGATTTTATTTTTATTTAGGATTATTTATAGGTTGCATTAGCTTTCTTTTTAAATGTTATAGCATCCTTCCTTTCCTATCCTAATTTGGAAATGTCAAAATCTTGTTCGTCAGTATGCACTAGAGAAAAGAAATAATTATGGGGGACAGGAAGGGAATATTGGAAATTTATGGCCCATTTTTAGTTGTAAGTACATTGGTGGCGATATTGGCAAAAAAGTTGGTTTGGGTAGTGATTTGTGGGTTCTTTGTGTTTGGAAGATACCAATTTTCAGGTGTTCAATCTATTCTTTTAGAGAAGCCATTTATTTTTGTTTCTGGTCAAAAAAGTGGGATAGAGAGGTGCCTTGTGGACATAAGCCATATTGTATGGTTTCGAGTTGGAGCTCTAATTCTCAGACAAGTCCATCGTATATGAAAGATTCTGAGTAAGAGATATAATTCTCTATAAGTCCATCATGTATGAAAGGTTCTGAGTTGGTGCCCTATTTCTTGGATAAGACCATCATGATGAGTAAAATTTTGATCTACTTTCTCGGTTATTACTTTGACCTTCCATAATAACTCGCCCTGTATGGGAGAAATATTCATGAATGGTTGGCTAATATTACTCAGCATCTTATTTTATGAAAATACATTTTCAGATAGCGAGTTCAGAGTTACTTTTGTGTCCCTTACGAAAATATTTTCTCCTATTGGTAGTGTAACATTCTTTTGTGGTATTTTTTGAGCATGGCTCAGGTTATTCTTTTGAAAGGGTTTTTTAAGAGGAAATTGATCTGTATGAGTAGAGCCCGATGGAGACATCATGAACTTATTAGGTTGAGGATCTTGTTTATGTTGAGTAGTTTCATTTATGGATAGAGCAGATATGTTTGGCCAATTTTGGGTTTTGTATGAGTCAAGGAATTCATACTTTCCTTAATGGCTAAAAGAATCAATTGATGGGTCTCCTTCATTTTATCTTGAAATAAATTCCTTTTTGGAGTTACCTCCTCATTTCTATTTTTATGATATAGTTTTGTCTAATAGTATTCATCCCATTCAAGTCATACTCTTGACATTATTTATAATTACAGTCAATTTCCATAGATAGTGGGCCGTGAAAGACATTTGAACCACTACACTCGACGCCCATCATGATTGAATTATTTTATACAATCATTCTTACTCATAAAGCTTGAGAGAATCAATTTTGAAGTTTCAAGATTCATTTTATCTAGAAAGTTATCAGAAGGTTTGTACATATGAATATAGAATGTTATTTTATTGGTCCTCTTGAGATAAGAGTGGTCAAAATTAATTTTGATTTTGTTTTTGATATTTTTACTAAAAATGGGTTTAGTGGAATGGAATGGTTAACAATGGTCTCTTAACTTTTAGTAATTTATGACCGACGAGTCTGAAAGTACTTTTAGTTATTATTCCCTAGAAATTTTACTCAAGATCTTGGTGAACTGGGTGTTTCATTTGTGGTATCTATGTATAGGAACAAAGCATTCTTGCCAACTAGAAGAGATAGATCCATAGTATGGTTCTGCACTTGCCAAACTACCATATAGTGGAGAGCTTTATGGATGGCATCTGTTGTTTGCAGAGCTCCAAGGATTTTGACCTGTATGTTCAATGCCTCAATCAAATATGGATCTGAGAAGGACATATTAAAGTAGGGAAATATAGTGACAAAAATAGTCCCACCATTCAGTGTGATCTTTGAGGTACATAAGTTTGCATGTTGGTTCTCATTGTATCTAGTGTCGGTAAGGGAAATAAGTGACACTAATGGCTGCCCTTTTCTTCTATGATACATCAACACAACTCTAACTACACCAAAATGGACATGGGTAAAGACCTAGGCTTTCCACTATCATAAAAAATCCTCCAGCACCTACAGAGTATTGAAATATTCCTCTTGAATTGCAAGAAAAGGATGTTGGTTGAGGATGTTGGTTGAAGAAATAATATATTCTTTGACTCCCTTGGTTTTTGTTATACCAAAGAATAGATTTGTAGCCACAGATTGCATACCTTCTTTACAAAAGCAGAGTATGGCTTCGGTAGAGATAGATATGTGGAACATATTCTATTTACTTGTAGTAAAACAACTACTTTAGAGAAGTAGCCATACTACATGACAAAGTTTTTACCAAGAGTAGGAGATATGTTTAATTTTTATATGGATTTAGATGGACTAGACGTAGACAAGGAAGACGGTAAAAACTCTTAAATTAACATATTTTTGTTGTTTTTTGACTATAAAGAATTGATATATTTCAGGTAAATATCAAAGAAAAATACTCAATACACTATTTGATCTAAAATCTATAGAAAGTAACTATGATAAAAATATTTACACAACTTTGGTTGTGATAATGGAAAACAAAGAACTAGACAAACTTAAGGCTAAAGACTGAAACAAAGTAATGTAATTACTGAGAATGAGCTTCAGCTAGATTTGTGGTGACATCTGTGATAGGCTGTCAGAAGTGTGATAAGTCATTGGGCTCATTGTTAGGCTTAGAAAGGGAATGGCATTTGCAGTGAAGAAGTGATGACAATTCTGATAAGTCGTCACATGTGTGATAAGCCATCACGTCTCATCGCCAACCTAAGGGAGAGATTGTCAAAAGTGAAAAGAAGTTGGCAACATTCCTGATAAGTCGTCAGACTCCTGATAAGCCGTCACACATTTTGTCACCTGTCCGAGAAAATACTATGATCTATGATTTTGTTTTGCATAATTAGGAAAAGTATTTAAAGCATATGTTAAGGTTTTCTAATATAACGAGAGGGGAACTGACATTTTTAGAATATTCTCTCTCTAGTATTCTAACTTGAACTTTACAATTATTTTTGGAGAGATGATTACAATTGTTTTGGAATTTTCTACTGTGAATCAAATCGGAGAAACTCTTGTTGCTATACATCTTGTTGTAAGTTCATATATCAAACTATGAATTCAACTTGTTGTCTTGATTATTTTTTTATGAGTATCTAAATTCTCTTAACCGAAGTTGTGGAATCTATGGGTTTGGGTTTGTAACGTAACTAAGTGTTCAATATTATAACGGTGGTAGAAACTTCTTATTAATTCCATTATTTAATACTCTAAATATTGGTTGCAAACAACAGGCCTTCCTTACTGGTGATTTTCTTGAGATAAGATATCAGCCTTAGTAAGAAATGAATTATCAACAAGGACTTGGAAGTATTAAACTTCCATTTAACAAGATTAATTAATTTGAGATAACATCCTGTTATGAAATATAACTTCCCTTAGTTAGAGAGAATTAGGTGGTTAAATGTCTAAATAGGTTGAGAAACATTTAGACATAACTTTGACAAGGATAGTTTGTTGGTCCTGTCTACCACAAAAGTCTTAAACTGTTACTTGCACCTATCAAATCCCAACACCTATAGTGAACATAACCCTGGTATTTCTTATCATCTTGATTTCAAACACTGGATTGAAAAGTAATTATTTGTTACCTTTCCAAAAACCTCCATTCACAGGAAACTGATAACTATCAGTTGATTAAACCTCAAATAACTCAAATTCACACCATATTCCTTATGAGATTTGACCCCAACCTAGTTGGATTATATATTGACAACTATCGCTTACATTCTTGTAAGGGAGGTGTAGTTTGAGTGTTATCAAAAATAGCACCATTGCCGGGGAATACAGTTGTAAATTGCAGTTGTGTATGATAATTGACTGTTAGTCAAGTTTCCCAGTTTTACATTTATTTGGTGTTTTTGTTTGCTGCAGGAATTTTGTGGCGCATGCCAAGAACCAGATGTTCTAGAGAACCATAATTACCATTTAATCCGAAACCATAACTAATTGCAAGAATGGCAGACCAGCAGGAGGTTGACAGTTTAGTAGCCTTAGCTAGAGCTCAGGTGAATGTACAGAATGACAGTCAACAAGTACAACATCCAAATCCTGAGTATGACGACTTGGTAGATGAGTAGTTTCTAAACCCTAGTAACCCAAGGCGTGTAGAGCAAATAGCTGTACCAGTACAGCGTAATGCTAACAGTAATCGTCCATTTTGAGAAAGGAAAGATCACCATCTAGTCAAGTATAACCTCAATGATGATAATGATAGAGTGGATAGAGTAGGTGCAATTATTCTTCCACCGTTATCACCTAGGCGCAATTCAACATTACAAGTACTTTGATTCAACTCCTTAATCTGAAGGGGTTGTTTGGTGGCCTTTTTGGGGATGATCTAAACTTGTATCTGGTGAACTTTGTCACCATTTTTAAATCATTTGATAACCCAGGAGTGGGTCAGAATGCTATCCATTTGAGATTATTTCTGCTGTCTCTGTTTGGGGAGGAAACATTGTGGCTTAATGAGTTGACACCTGATTCTACGACCAACTGGAGGAAGCTGAAAGGAGCTTTCCTAGAAAGGTTATTTCTACCTTCTATGAGGATATAGTTGAGGGATGGGATTAGCAACTTTAAACACCTCCCAACTGAAGCCTTGCAAGAAACCTAGGAGAGATACAAAAAGAAGCTGATGTACTGTCTGAACTACAACATGATGGACATACACTAGATGGAGCCTTTGTATAGGTCTCTTAACTTTGTGACAAAACCGATTGTAGATAATTCTATTCGTGGTTCGTTTATTGATCTTACATTCCCAGAGGCTTCACAAATACTTAAGAGAATTACCAAAAGAAGTCGGGCATAGAATACCAGGGACTCTATGGTAGCAAGCCCTATTTTTTCTATTGGTATAACTGCGAAACAACACAAAAGAGACAAAGAGCATTATCAATACATGGCTCACCTAAAAATGCAGATGGACTTGCTAACTAAGAATTTACTGCCAGGTAAAACTGAGAAAGTGAAGGTTGTGGGATCGCAGAGAAAAGTGGAGTCTGACTCAGAAAAAGAGGCAAACAATGTAAATAATCAGGGGGTTTACATGGTAATAGCCAAGAAAATCAAGGTCGGACTTATTATGACAAGGCTGGATATAAGAACTAGGAGCAAGGTAATTGGAGGAGCAATAATGATATGAGAGGATTATATGTCCCTCCTGGAAATCATGAGGCTACTATAACAAGTTTTAAAAATATGTCCCTGGAGGGCATAATGGCTAAATTGTTAAAGGGAGTGGAGGCTACCAACTTAGGGGTGAATACCATGAAGAACGATCTATCCTCTATGAGTTAGTTCGAAAACTCGTACTCCACTTTGATCAAACAGCTGGACCAGCACATGAGCCAACTCTCCGTAGTGCTGAAACAGAATAAGAGTGGAATATAACCAAGTGATATGGTTTAGAATCCGTAGAGTGATGCACCATGTATGGCAATTACCAGTAGGAGTGGTAAAATATTACCTGGCCCTTCTGTGGACAAAAGTTTAATTAAATATATTACTGAAGAAGATGATGAACCCTAAGAAGAATTTCCAGTGGAGTCTGAGAAGTTGGATGGTTCTAATGATGCTCCAGAATAAGGAAATGAGAAGGAAAAGGAAGTAGTGGTGAAAACTCTCCCAATACCACCACCTCCCTTTCCTCAAATACAGAAGAAAATGGTCGACGACACTAAATTTAGTAAATTCATGGAAATGCTGAAGTTGTTAATGATAAATGTGCCTTTGTTGGAGGCACTCGACCAAAAGTCAGGGTATGCTAAATTCATGAAGGGCCTTGTGATAAAGTAAAGAGCGGTGAGCTATGAACCAAACGATAATCTCCACCATTGTAGTGCTATTTCTCCACGATCTTTCGTATAGAAGAAGGCCAACCTTAGAGCATTCACTATTCCATGTACAATCTGGTCATTCAATTTTGCTAATGTCCTATGTGATCTGGGGGCGAGCATAAATCTGATGTCGTTAGCCATGTATAAAAATCTAGGTTAGGGAATCCTATCCAAACAAACATGCGGTTGGTGATGGAGGATAGGTCTATAAAGTGGCCTGTACGAATATTACATGACGTATTGGTAAAGGTGGCTGACTTTATACTTCCTACTGATTTTGTAGTCCTAGTCTGTGAGGTGGATTTTAAAGTACCCATTATTTTGGGTAGACCATTCCTTGCTACTGGGAGAGTAATAGTGGACATGGAGCTGAATGAATTGAAGTTCAAGTTCAATGACAAAGAAGCAAGATTTGAAATGCACTCATCCATGACACAGCAAAAGGAGATGAGTATCTTCTCAATTGTGGATGTGTTTTATTAAAATGTGAAATAGGTAGCAGTATGGTGTCTTGACAAAGTCTGAGTAGTCAAGATATTCTAGTCCTACTGCGATATTAAATCAGTCGCAAGTGGGACGCATCCCAAAATTTTTATGTTTAAACACAAGTTGTTTTAATTTATTTAGATAGGAAGCATAATGAAATTAAGAGGCATGCAGGTGTCTAGGTAAATATCAATGAAGTCAACCAAGGGACCCTGATAACAAATGTCACGAGTTATAACAATTGTGATAAGCCATCAGACATGTCGTCAGAAAATCCAAAAGAAAAAAACACTCTTCCTAAGGTTGACGACATCTGTGATGACTTATCAGACATCTGATAAAACATCAGGTAATCTTAGGCCCAAATACAAAAAAATTTGACCCGACCCGCAGTCAAACAATTTCACCTTCCCGCGTATCTCCTTTCTTTTCTTTAAGTTTTATTTCCTTCCATATTTAGTTTATTTACTTACACTTTTGAAAATTAATTCCTGAGTAAAACAAGAAAAATATTCTTCCCTATGAAGTATGGGTTTGAAATCAAGATCAAGAACTCTTTTTTCATCTACTACTTCCTCTCACTCACGTAACCAATTGAAGTCACTTATCAGGTATGCTCAGAACTTAACTCCCCTCTTCATTAGATAAGTGATACAACTGAGGTAAATTTTTGTTTTAAAGGGATTGAGGCAAGCTTAACTTAACATTGTGTAAAAAATAGAATCTACAGTTTACAGTGCTGTATTGTGCATAAAAAACCTAGGGCTTAGCTTAAGAACACAACTCAATGTGATTCTAAGAATAAAGTGGATTGATAATCAAGACCAAAACTGAACTTGAGCTTGTATTCTGAGCTGATGACGTGTTTGATAAGCTATCTCATTTGTGATGGCATATCAAACTATGTCATCATATATTGAGAAAAATAAGCATGTTTTATTTAAGGCTGACGACACAAATGATAATTTATCATATTTGTAATGACTTATCAGAATATGTCATCACAACTTTGATCTGATACAATTGTGAACCTCTTTTGAGAGATATGGAATTATAATAACTAAACTTCTTATGTTGGATGATCATAAGTGCTAAATGAGTGATTTATTTTGCTACAAGTCTTATAATGGCACCCAAAGGAAAAAGCCCCAAACCTACAAAGAAAGTGACAATAGGGAGTGTACCTCGGAGACTCTTCGATGAGAAAATCAATTATGAGGAGAAGGATCCACTGCTCAGGAAGAAAAAGAAAAAGAAAAGACCAAAAAATCCTTCGCCACCTCTACCAGTTGAGGTGGAGAAGTGTGAATAAAGTTATACTAAAGAAACAACACCACATAATAGTACAACTTCTGAGCAAATGGCTTCTGAGCAGCCTGAGTCTGATCATTCTGAGTCTGGGGAGCCTGAGTGAGAGCATGCTGAATTTGAGCAACCTGAATCTGAGTGACCATTATCTGAGTACCCTTCTGCTAAGCAATAGGATGATAAGGAATCTTTGATTTGGGGACTCTAGTTAAATGCAAAAACCCTGGGGTTAGAGAAAGTGCTAGGTGGCAAATTCCCTAAGGCATAGAAAATCTTTTATGATGGTCTTCTCAAATCTAAAAGAAGGACCATTAAAAGTCCAATCTTTGAAGAAATGAAGATCATCACTACTGGGTTGAGAAAATATCTTGAAGTGGAGCAGAAATTTCGAGACTACGACTTGGGATGGACGACAAAAAGAGAAAGCTCATTTTTTCCTATAGTAGTTCGAGAGTTCTATGTAAACTATGAGGCTTGATTAGAGAACATGTGCAAAGAAGGGGAAAAATCATCAGATCAACCCTTGTTCGTTAAAGTTCCAGGACGGGGTGTGATGGTGGATCTCTCAGAAACAATAATCAACAGATTTCTTCAGGGCCCCAAATTCACTCCTCAGGCCACTTCACCTATATTCTATGCTCGGTTGAAGTATCATGCAAACCAACAATCTTGGTTAACCACCCTCAGAGCTAAAGAAAAACCTGAATGGCTGACCAACCCGAATGAAAGAATTTTTAAGGCCTCCCTCACTCAAGAGATAAGGTATTGGTGTGGGGTAGTGTACACTCTTTTGATGCCTACTGATGGAGATAACATTCTTAGAGATAATAGAGCAATATTGGTCGCAAGTCTTTTGGATAAACTCAACTTGAACTTTGGATAAATCATTGTTAAGGAGATAAAAATTTAGGTCTCAAAGTCTGACACAGCATATCCTTTCCCTTGTCTAATTACGAGGTTGTGTAAGACAGCCAATGTACCTAAGGTTAAAGGGATAGACAATGAATTGCCTGCAAAGGAGACCCACAACCCCATTCGATAGGATAAAAATAAGTTGAGGCTGACACTTGACAAAGGAGTAGTGGTTGTAACAGATCCACCAGTTACAGATACCAGCTCAGTACCTAATATGGAGGTGCCGAATTCTAAAGCTGCACCACCGACATCACCAGCACTAGCAGACTCAGTTCTTAGTAGTGAAACAAATCCTTCAGCTGCTGTGTTTACCATAGAATTTTCCTTTAACCTAATGAATTTTGGGAGAGTGAAAAACCAAGCCAAGTGGTGTGAGGCTCATCTGCAACTTTTTGCCAAGCAATTTTCTCTTACAGTAGATAAGAGGATTAATGTCGCACTTGAGCCTTTTTGAGCCTTTCCCGATTGGATTAATGAGTTATAAAACCATTTTAATACACGGTTAAGAGAAATTTCAAGCTCAGATCTTGCACAATTTAGATCATCCCTGGATAAGGTAAAGGTGGATGTTGGAGTATTACAGTAGCACCAATTTATAGTATTATCAGACACGACTGTTGATAATTCTGAGAGTGAAATCCCATTGTTTGATCTCATGGGGGAACCAATGAAGCAAAAGAAGAAAAAGGGTGAGAAAAAAGGTAAGGGTAAGAGGTAAAGGCCTGATAGTGATGAAAAAAGAAAAGCAAAGAATAGGGCAAAAAAGAAGGCTAAAAAAGAGGAGATAAAAAAGGCGATGATCGAGTCCTTAGCTGAAAATGAGAAATGAAAGGAAGCCCTCGAGCGATAGCCGTAGGTGCCTTAACTAGTAGGCCTCCAACAATTTCTAGGCCAAATATGTCAGAACGGAAAGAGGCTCCTAATGGAGATAAGGCAGCTGAGGATGCAGCAGTAGGGTCAGGGACCCATGATCCCCGTGCTTAATCTACTCCAGGAATACCCTAACCCTTTGTTCAGTGTTTCTTTGATTTTAAGTTGAGGTTTTAGGGTGAGTTGTTGTTCTAACATTTTGTATTTGACTAGGAGAAATACAAGTACCTGAGGCAGTTAACGTGATTTTGTTATTTTGTGAACACCTCTCAAATAGTCTGATAGTTTAACTATGTGATTTGCATCTAATTGTGATCATTGTGCCTCTTGTTATGGTATCAGTTCTAGTAACTTGATAATCATTTCTAAACAATTGCATGAACTAGATAAGCAGTAACTTGTGATATACTTATGTGCCATGTACGTGTGAGATCTTACTTAGTTCTCTTTGTATGTTGAATCTAGAACTTGCCCGGTTAGTCTTACCTAGATTAAATGATAGGGTTTCGGAAATGATCATAGTGTATTTTGATACTAGCCACTTTTATTCTAAATGACCTTCTCTATATGCCTAATATCCATTGATCCTTATTTTGAGCTTGAATAGCCTATTTTTTTTATATGATACCTATCACCGTCTTATTTATATTATAATAAACCTATTTTAGCCCTGGTCCTTTTTGGACATTGTACACCTTGACTTAGGCAAATGGCCTAAGTTAAAGGTGGCTATCATTGGGGTGCGTGATTTAAAGTGAGTACAAAGAAAGGTAGAATAAAATAAAAGAATTAAAAGGTGGGTGCGGTGGAAAAGAATGAGAAAAGAAAAGTTGTGTAAAAAAAGAAGTAATTGTAGAAAAGACTGCACCCATCCTGAATATGTGTGATCATGAAACATGAAGAATAAAAAAAGGTTAATAAGTGAGACCCCAGAAGCTAGTGTAGGGTCAAGAAGGCTTAGTCACTTTAAATATCATCGAGTATCATACCAGCCCCTATCCTAAATTACAAGGCCAAGAGAAGACATATAGTAATCCTAGCTGACCTGTCTGAAAATCATGGTAATGAAAATAAGGGAAAGACTATGATATTTAGCATACATTGATTGGAACTTCATTCTGAGAGTGAGTATCTTTTGATTGTCCCCATGGTTATATATGTGATATCCTATGTAAGTGGTGTGGGAGTTCTATGTAGTGAGGGTACACTGGTTATGTTACTAGTTGTTAACTTATTTGGACAGTATAATCTTTGTACATGCATGGTTGTTGTTGTTGAATTGATGCCATATCTTGATTTATGTGTGTTGCATTGTTGTTCATCAATAATATGAACAATTGTTGTTTTGAAATTAATTAACCTTGGAGATGGTGAAGATGTTTTGAGATAATATGGATGGTTGACTGCTAAATATACTTTGTATCTTATTGGTTGTGTTTTGGTTTCTTAAAGGCAAGCAATTGTTTTAAGTTGAGGGTGTTGATGTGTGAGCAGATGCTAACACATTTGAGGCGTTTAACTAAGAATAATTGCAAAGTCTTAAGTAACTTTTGTCTTTTTTTATTATTTTCAGTTTGTTATTAAAGTAAAAGTTAAGATCCAAGAGAACCAGCAATAATTCAAGTAAAAGAGTTGATTTTTGAGCAAGTAGAGAGGGAAGTATAGCTGACGACTTGCCTGATAAGTCGTCAGCCTTGTGATAAGCAATCACAGGAATTGTCAGCCTTAGATAGAGAATGAGCTTCAGTTGGAATTAGTGATGACATTTGTGATAGGCCATTAGAAGTATGACAAGATGTCAGGCTTATAATTAGGCTTAGACAGAGAATGAGACTCAGTTGGAATTCTTGAAGACATCTATGATAGGCCATCAGAAATGTGATAAGCCATCAGGTTCGCTGTTAAGATTAGGCATGGAATGGGATTTGAAGTGAAGAAGCGATGACAATTCAAGTCGTCTGATAAACCATCATGTCTCATCATCAACCTAAGGTAGAGATTGTCAAAAGTGAAGAGGAGCTAACGACATAGCTGACAAGTCGTCAAACTCCTGATAATCCGTCACACACGTCGTCACCTGTCTTAGAAAATACTATGTTCTATGATTTTGTTTTCATAATTAGGCTAAAGTATTTAAAGCATATTTTAGGGTTTTCTAATATAATGTGTGTGGAACTGACATTTTGAGAATATCTTCCCGCTAGTTTTCTAACTTGAACTTTACAATTTTTTTGGAGAGATTATTACAATTGATTTGGGACTTTCTACTTTGAATCAAATCTGAGAAACACTTGTTGCTATTCATCCTGCTGTAAGTTCATATATCAAACTATGAATTCAATTTGTTGTCTTGATTATTTTATTATGAGTAGCTAAATTTCCTTAACCCGAGTTGTGGGATCTATTGGTTTAGGTTTGTAACGTAACTAAGTGTTCAAGATTATAACGGTGGTAGAAACTTCTTGTTAATTCCATTATTTGATACTATGACTATTGGTTGCAAATAATAGGCCTTGCTTACTGGTGATTTGCTTGAGATAAGAAATCAAATCTAGTAAGAAGTGAATTATCAATAAGGACTTGGAAGTATCAAACATCCATTAATAATTAATGATGTAACAAGATTAATTAACTTGAGAGTACATCCTATTTTGAAATATAACTTCACTAATTTTGAGAGAATAAGGTGGTTAAATGTCTAAATAGGTTGAGAAATATTCAGACATTACTTCAACAAGGATAGTATGTTGTTCATACCTACCACAAGAATCTTGAACCGTTATTAGCGTCTGTCAAATCCCAACACCCATAGTGAAAATACCTCTGGTTTTTCTTATCATATTGATTTCAAACACTGAATTGAGAAGTAATTATTTTTTTCTTTTCCAAAAACCCCCATTCACAGGAAACTGATCACTATCAGTTGATTAACCCGTAGATAACTCAAATTCAAACCATATTCCATGTGGAATTCGACCCCAACCTAGTTGGGTTATTTATTGAGAACGATCACTTATATTCTTATAAGAGAGGTGTATTTTGAGCATTATCAACTATAGTATCATTCCTATAGGTAGTGTGATATGCAAATAGTTATATATTCTCACTATTTTATCCTTAATTATTAGTTGTGCATAATTTACTAAGCCTGATATACTATGTTAGTGAGTCTCCCTCATAAATGACTTCTTTTACTTGTTGAACATAATGTGCCTAGTGTTCACTCACCTAGATTATTTTGTCTACCTTGTATATTGATATTCTTTTGATTGTTGTTGTGGGATACCCTATTAGGATGAGCAGTGTATTTACTGCTTGTAGATTTATTGGAAACCTTTCGTAGTTACGGTGATGACCCTCGCCATCACTTTGGATTATTGAAGATTAGCGATGATACTTGCTAAGTCCACATGTTTCATACTACTTCTTACTTTTTCTTTTTTTTCTTATTAACCTTGTGTAGGTATTGGTTGGAGTAGCAGATAATAGATTATGTTTCCTTAGAATTTATGTTGTAGAGAACAAGGTAGTGGCCGATGCTTCATAAAGCTTTCCTAGATCTCTTGCTTATGGTTTGTTGACAATTAAGATACTTTAGATATTTTATATCATTTTTTATTAGAGTCTTGTACTAGTGGTAACTATACCTGGGATGTATCTTAAAATTTATTATTTATCCTTTAATATTTTGGGATTCACCCTATATTTGTTTTTTTGCTTTTGATTTTCATGATTGCCGAGCTTGGTTTGGGATAGGCTTAAGTATATCAAAAAGCGTGACAAGTTCCATCACAAACTATATTTTGGACTTTGAAAAATTGGTCAAATCCCAGGTTTTTTAGTCATATTAGTACAAGTAGAGTCTAATGGTGTTTTGTGGATCGATATGGAGACAACTCTTATGTATCTTCAAAATGCTATATGACTTTAGGACAAAATCATTTATTTAGATCTGTTATGTATCTTCAAAAGTCTATATGACTTTAGGACAAAATTATTCTTTTATACTATGTTGTGAATTTATATCTTTGTGTAACACAAAAACCTCTTATTCACTTTCTCATAGATGGTGAGGATGCATTCTTCCTTACCTAGAAGTTTAATAGATATGACTTTGGTATATGTAATGTCCAGAATCTGATATCCGAAATGCTACACGGTGCTAGCAATCCTGAAGGACCAGAAGCTACCCTATTACTGATCTCTGTAACTTAGCACTGCATAATTTACTGTATAAATATGGAATAAAAAGGCTGAAAGGCCATAAGGTTGAAATATCTTATAAAATATAACATCTAGAAACAAGGTATAACAATACCAAAATTGAAATAAATTTTCTGAATATGCTAGTCTGAAAGCCTCTAAACTGTCTGAAAACTATGGAGTTGACGGGATATGTCCCCAACTAACTCCGTATTCTAAAATTAAAATAATAAAGTTATGAAATAATTATGCGATCCTCAAATGATAAGGACTCACTACAAATCTACTCCTGCTGGCTGAATCTAAAGCTAAGTGCGATTGGGAACTTGAGCGTTCGAATCTATAGTATAAAACACCATATCACACAAGAAGAGTATGCATCAGTATGTCTGAATACATGCATGAATACGTAACTATAAATAAGATCATGATAATACTGACTACTGAGTCTGAATGTTGATAATATGAGTTTCGAATAACTGATTTACTATTAAATTACTGACTGTGTTTGACAGTCCTGATTCTGATGGAAATAGCTTAGCTCCGTCCTGAACTTAATGACTGCATCTAACAGTCCTGAATATGAAAAACTATCTGAGTTCTTTTACTGAGGCTGTGGAAAGTAGTCATCTAAGTGACATAACCTTTTTCTGTATAGAGGGGGGTTCAATCTGTAACCCCAATCTGAAGGATGTCAATACCGCACCACAAGTAAGGACAAGTTGTGAGTGACCCTCATCTGGAAGTGTCCCCAAAGGAGAATGGTGGGACCTTCAACTGGCAATGTTAATCTACCTCACCAATGCTTATATATCAGTGTTGATGTCTCAGCCTATGCTTGCTATATAGTTCTAGAATGCAAGGATTGCTTCTAAGGGTCACACCCTCAACGGTCGGTGTACGCCCTTATCCTGAGGTTCGTTCAATGCTGAATTCTACTCCCAACTGAATAGATACTGAACTAATTATACAGAGATAAACTGGACTGAGTTTGCTGTGTTTCATGGACTTATGGAATGTTACTGAATTCTATTAACTGACTGAAGTTCATGAGAGTACTGAGTTTTAACTGACTAAATTCTACTAAGTGCTGGAACTAACTGAGAATACTACTGATCATGGCGAGACTGAGATTATTATGAAACTAACACTGGCTCCAGGCATACAGCTAAATTGTCGGGTACAAGTACCCTAGGACTCTATAGCATGAAACTGACAAGACATGGCATTTCTTGAACACATGACCATAGTCAACAATTTATAGTACAAACATTAGGAATTTTCATGAAGTATTTGTATGTCATACGCTTACACATGAATAGGAATACATATAAACATGTCATAATTTGGAAAGTCTAATCTCATTATCATTCCACCAAACCATTACTACGCATAACAATAGCATAGTGGTAATTGTGAACATAAAGGTAAAGCATGGAATTATCAATTTGGTTACAGTTGAGTCAGAAAGAAAAATTCTTATTCTATTAGGCATTTTAGCAAACACCTTACATACATTACTTAAGGCTTAGGCATGAACGTTAAAATAATACATCATGGCAATATTTTACACTTCAAATACAAGAATTAAAGCCACATGCTAACATAATTTCATTATATGTATTAAAGATCTTAACTGGGTAACCATACAACCACATCAACATAAGAAAAATCAACCCACCACATGCAAATTACAATTCATGAGTTTAAAATGGGATTCTTAAGCTTCATGAGTGAAACAAACCCATGAATCAACAATTTACATACTTGGGTGGATGATTTCTTAAAGATGTGTGGAGGAAAGCTTGAATTCTTTTCTTGGGGTTAAACACCTAGGGTTTCTTGTTCTTGGGGATTGATCTTTGAGTGAAACCCTAATTTCATGTTGTGGATAAATAAAGAAGTTATGAGCTCAGGACTAGTATAATTAGGGGTTAAAATACATGGAAAAATACACAAATACACTTTTATAAATAGCTTAAAATAGCATAGCAGAAGTGGTGATGGTTTGGGCAACGGTTCGTCGACCCTGACTGTTGCACTTGGTCAGAACCTAAACTTTCTACCTCGTCTGCGACTGTTTAGCCGACGGTCCATCGCTGGCTTGATGTTCCAAAAATCCTAACCATCGCACTTGGACATAAGTCAAGTTCAGTGCCTTAGTCGCGACGTCTTAGGTGACGGTCCATCGGCCTAATCGTCGCTTTTGGGCAGTTCAAATAATTCTCTGTAAAACATCCATAACTTTTTACTCCGATACTAGATTTGGACAAAATTGGTATTGTTGTAAAGCTAATTCAATTTACCACATGATAAAAGTTAAAATTAGGGAAATTCTATCTGATTTAAACTTTAATCATTTATGAAGTCATGACTAACTCTTTTGGAGACTAGATTTGACTTAAAGAAAGCTCGAGGTATTAGAATATCTCCCCCTAGGGAACATTCATCCTCGAATGAAACTAACTATAGTAGTAAAGCTAATAGACTGATCTTTTGATATACTAAAAAAGCTGATAAACATTTGAGCATATCTATGTGAGTGGAACTTCTGATATACTAAAATCTTATACTGAATATGCATGTCTGATGCAAGGATATGTGACGGATAGTCATCATGAATGCATAACTAAAATTACTAAGATGCTGAGTTTCTCATGGTGAGAATGCATATATGATGCATGAATACGTGACTGACATGATATATGAATATATGACTGGATATGCAAAGATATTAGATAACAAGTTTATAATTGTAACCTGAGTATGAAACTGAATAAGCTTGAGGAAAGCTACTATGGGGTGGGTCGCAATTAGTAAAAAAGAGGTGAGGATACTTGGTCCGCCTATCGGATTTTGCTTCCCAAGAATCTCTCTCAACAGACTAATTCTGCTAAAAAACTTTAACTAGAGGGACTTCTTTGTTCCTCAGTCTGTAAATCTGATAGTCAAGGATTTCCACTGGGATTTCCTCATAAGAGAGACTATTATGAATGTCTACTCCCTCAACAGGGACTACGACTGCAGGTTCACCTATGCGCTTCTTTAGCAAGGAGACATGAAACAATGGATGGACTGAGGCTAGATATGAAGGCAATTCGAGCTCATAAGCTACCTTGCCGAAGCGACTGAGTATTTTGAAGGGATTGACATACCGGGGAATGGGATTTCCCTTTATGCCGAACCACTTTACTCCTTTCATGGAAGATATTTTCAAATAAATAAAATCATCAATCTTAAATGCAAGATCTTTCATGCGCATATTACGTATGATTTCTGTCGGCTCTGAGCTGTCTTGAGTCCTTCTCTGATCAACTGGACTTTTTCTTATGTATCGAATACAAAGTTAGGCCCTGCTACTGTGGCCTCACCCACTTTGAACCAACTTATTGGAGATCTACATCTCCTACCATAGAGAGCTTCGAATGGAGCCATCTTAATACTAGAATGATAGTTGTTATTATATGCAAACTCAATCAAAGGCAAGTGGTCATCCCAACTACCCTTGAAATCAATTACACATGCTAGTAGCACATCTTCTATAGTCTGGATGGTCTTTTCGGCATGACTATCTATCTAGGGATAGAAGGCTATACTGAGGTGAACTCGGGTACCTAGACCCTTTTGGAATGCTTTCAAAAAATAAGAGGTGAACTAGGTACCTCTATATGAGATAATGGACAACGGAACACTGTGTAATCTAACCAACTCCCTTATATAGAGTTTTCCATAATCCTCGGCTGAATAACAGGTATGGACCGAAAGGAAATGAGCTAATTTGGTCATCCTATCTAGAATGGCCCAAACTTAATCATACTTATGACAAGTACAAGACAAACTTACCACAAAGTCCATGTTCACATCTTCCCACTTCCAAGTGGGAATATTATACTCTTGTATGGACCCACTAGCCTTCTGATGCTCATTTTTAACCTGCTAACATGAAAAACACTTAGTCCCAAATCTTTATAAATCTTTCTTTATTCCACTCCACCAATAGATCTACCACAAATCGCGATATATCTTAGTGGCCCCTGGATGAATAATATAGCACATACAATGCACTTCTTCAAGAATTTGCTTCCTTAAGTCATCTACTCCTAGCATACACAGATGACCTTGACAGTGCAAAACCCTGTCTTCCCTAAGATTGGAATGTGATACATGAATTGAATATCGTGAACTGAACTAAGCCCATGATTGCATGGCTTATGACTGAGATTAGAATTTGAGGGTCAAGTTATAAATACCCCTACTCCAAGCATGGTTCATTGTGTAAGAAAGAAAATAGAAGGTCTAGGTGATAGAAGTTTATGGATTATAGTGTATCTCCCCCTTGGGACACTGTCCTTCTAGGAACGCTTACCTTACTAAGATACTAGGGAAAACTGAGGCAATCCATAGGGCACCTATGAACTAAATCGGGATTGAATATCTAGGATCTTAAAATAAGACATGATACATGAATTGAGATGGACACACCTCTACCTGGTTGGTCTATCTGAGAATGATTACATTCAAGAGACGTTGGATAAAGTGGCTGGATAAAAAGATAGGAACTCACAATATACAAATTTGTCTATTTGACTGCCAAACTGAATTACTAGTTTTACAGATGAACTTATACTAAAACTTAGACCCAACTATACTCTCCACCTTAGATTATGAATGATGAATATTTGAAACATTGAAAGTTCACTCTTTGAAAGTGTAACACCTTATTTGTAGGTCTTTCAAAAGCCACAAAACTAAAATGAGGTCTAATTCTGCTGTAGAATCACTTGAATTGCAACTTGGCTAAAAACTTTGGTGCTAGAGGAGGTAATGTCCCTCTTGTGTCAACGTAGGAGTTAGGTGATTATAGTGTGTATGTGTTAAGGGTCCTTAGATTTGATACATATTACGATTATTAGGATTTATATCTTCATTTGTCTATCTATCTATCTATCCTTTTTATATTTTTCAAATTGTTCGTTTGTGCTTGTCTTCTTATTTCAATTTTTGGTATTGTTTAGTCATCTTGGGAGTGGAATTTTTTACGTCATGTTGTGGGATGTTTTGTGCCATTTTTGGTTGATATTGTATCAATAGGTAAGGATATACATATTATTATAATATCCTTCTTTTGTGGATTTGAGCTACCAAGGTTCATTACACATACTAATTTTGTACTTCTGCTAAAGAAGTTGGTAGTGAATACTTTTTCTGATATGAGATCTATTTCCCTTAGTAATTTTGTGAATAAAGTCTTTTCAAGACTAATTCAGTAAAGAATTAAGGGATTTTTGCCTGATATAATATTGAAGTGTAAACTGGATTTGTTCAAGGTAGAAGTATTGTAGAAAATATATTGGCGGTTCAGGAGATAGTGTCAGAAATAAGGAAAAGGGTAAAGCCTCCTAACCTAGTTATGAAGGTTTATATAATGAAAGCATATGATAGGTTGGAGTGGTTGTTTCTCACAAATGTCCTAAGAAATATAGGATTTTGTGAAGAAATAATTGGCATGGTGTATAGATTAGTTGCTAATAATTTGTATTCTATATTATTGATGGTCAACCTAAAGGATTATTTAAATCCTCAAGAGGGTTGAAACAAGAGGATCCACTATCTCTCACTTTGTTTATATTAGCAGCTAAGGTGTTGACTAGAAGCTTGAAATCTTTACTTAACTAAAAGCAGTTTAAGATGTTTGGTATGCCAAGAGGAAGTCCCATAATTAATCATCTTGCTTTTGCAGATGATATGATTATATTATGCAAAGCTGAAGTGGGAAAACTAAAGATGATTACAAATACCCTAGATAATTATCAACAAGTATCTTGTCATAAGATTAATAGATACAAAAGTTCTCTTTGTTTGCATAAGGGGGTATCTAATGGTACAATTGTTATGGTTGAGGTAGAAATTGGGATTTTGAGGCCAGAGTTTCCTTTTATCTACTTGGGCTGTCCAATCTTTTACATAATGAAGATGAAGGACTATTATCAGTCCTTAATGAATAGCATAACTAGCAAGTTGCAAAGCTGGAAAGGCAAGTTATTATCTTATGGGGGAAGAGCTGTCGTAATCAAACATGTCCTCTAAAGAATTCCTATTCATTGTCTCTCTTTTATGAATCATCCCTTTAATGTTATGAACACAATTCATAGAGCTTTTGCTCAATTTTTTTGGATTAATACAATAGGGGGAAGAGGTAGACAGTGGGTGAAATGGAGGAGCTTGTGTCTGCCTGAGAAAGAAGGAGGCTTAGGTTTTAGAATGGTACATGATGTTTCTACAACGTCATTCTGTAATCTTTGGTGGAAATTTAGAATAGAAGAGTTAATCTAGAGTAAGTATATGCATTATTAGTAATGTAAAAAAGAGCATCCTAAAGAGATAATGTGGAAAATTTGTGGAGGGGGATCTCAAGTGTGGATGAAAATATTGATTGTAAGAGACCTTATTCATCATAAAATTTTTGTGGCAGATTAAAAAAAGGGGAAACAAACATCTGTTTTTATAACTAGACTGGACAGGAAGATTTGTTTTCTTTTGAAAATGTGAAAGATTTGACAAAGGATGGAGAGTGGAATTAGGAATTGATGCATTCTGTTTTTCCAGAAGAAATTGTCCATCACATTCTTAAAAAGATACTTCCACGTGGACAATGAAAACAAGAACATAAAGTAATTTGGAGTATTGAGTGTAAAGGTCTATTTACAGTAAAGACAGCTTGGCAGTATATTAGGCAGAAGAGGAGGTTAATGATACTTGTAAAGATATTTGGGTGAAAGTCTTACCTTTTAAAATATCTTTTATTATGTGGAGATTATGGAAGGGGAGGATTCCACTGGATGATAACATCAGGAGATGGGGTGTTAAAGGTCCATCAAAGTGTTGGTGTTGTACTAGTCCAGCATAAGAGGCAATGTCTTATGCATTCCTGAGATCCAATTTTTCTAATAGGACATAGTCCTACTTTGCTAATTTTATAGGTAAACATATTCAGGGATTAAGCTTAAGAGAAATAATTCTGCAGTGGTGGACTGCTGAAGTAAAACCCAGGGAGAAGGTGTATTTTAAAGCTTCACCAGGGTTCATAATTTGGGAATTTGGGAAGAGAGGAAATGGGAAGAAATATGAAGGAAGGGATGTAAATCTTCAAATAATTATTTAACATTACCAGGAACATGAGAATGTTGTTAAAGTTAAGAAAACCCAGCATAGATCTCTCATCGGATTGGCCCAGGATGTTGAGGGATTTTGTAAAGTTAATGCCTTCAAAAAGAGTCATAGTTGTATTATGGGAACTACCTAAGAACGAATGGATTAAATACAATATTGATGGAGCATAAAGAGGGAATCTTTGAAGTAGCTCATATGCCTTCTGTTTAAGGGATGAAAAAGTTGATTTAATTTATGCTGGGGGGCTATGATTGAAGACACTAATAACATGTAAGCTGAAGAAGTTGTTATTCGAAATATAGCAGATTCATTGGCAAGGTAAAAGATGTTAATAAGGGAGTGCAATTGTCCATGGAGCATATCAGAACATATACAACAAATATGGCATTTGATATCAGTCAAGAAAATTTCATTTCAGCATATACACAGGGGAGGAAATCAGTTAGCTGACTTTTATGCAAATTGGGCTCTGCATAATGGCAATTTCATATTCATATCAGTCCAATAGAGTTATGAAAAAGGAAAGAGAATAGTTAATAGCGAATAACTAAAATGCCCTTATCTGAGACAGTCACCAACAAAAGGATGAAAGGGTTGGGAAGGCTTAAGCTACGTTTCGCAAGAAGTTATATTTACATTTTGAAAGGAGAACGAAAACAGTGAAGCAGCTTATTAGCCTACTCTACAACAGCGAACAAAAAAGGACTCTTAGTAAAGGAGGGATCTGATGGTCAGATATAGCTTCAAGAACCTGAGAAACATTATACTTTCAAAATAATCCTGGTTTCGAGTATCCTATTATCTCCCTACCAACCATGTCTGCAGAGTAAAAAGGAGTTTAGTAAATCAAACTTCTGAGGTATTACAAAGAAAGATGGATAATGTTACTTACTTGGAAGAAGTATCATTGTTCCACTGACTAGATCCCTTTATCCATCTCAAAAACCATGACATCATCCCATCCACTAGAGAACACAATTAAGAAAAAAGAAGGTCATGCAGTTTGAGCTAATACAAGGAGTACCAATAGCTAACAGAGGGCAACATGGTAATAAAAAAAAAAGCTTACTTGTGCAATTTGCAATAGGATTCATGCAATAAAGGCCATGGAACTTTATTAATCACCCAAATCTGAATCAAAGTGAACTAATGGTGGACAAAAGGATACATAGCTACAATGGAAAAAATAGAAAAAGTAACAAGGGGAAACAATAGCTCAATTTAGCAACCCTACTTGACTTATATAGTTTAAACTTTATTTACATTTTGTTTTAACTTTAGAAGTGGATCGGGTAGGTTTTATTCATTTTGGGCTATTATGGAATGGGTTGGTCCATTCTTGTTAAAGACTTTCATTAATTTTTATTAATAAAATCTCAAAATTTAAGCCAAAAAAAAATTGATTACACCTAAGTTGAGGCTTTCGGTTAGCCTAAAAGCTTCAACTAACCCCAAGTATTATGAATTTCATTACCAACACCTGAAAAACCATACCAGATCTAATAAAATATCATAAACATAAACTATAACATTGCTCAATCAAAGGAGAGGGAAACCTTGCCTACTTGGACATAGAACAAAGCTCGAAGAATTTACTAAACTACTGACTTTGCTTTCTGAGAAGCTTCCGCAAGGTGCCACACTATCAAAATCACATTTTACATATCCCAATAAGAATAATGACACCTATATTGCACCATTGGGCATCGGGCCCAAAATACTTAAACACTACATATAGGTCCCGCTTATGGAAATTATATTTCCGAAGCCAACCCAACATTCTCTCATTCTGAAGGAGTAATTTCCCTTAAAAGGGGTGAAATTTGAGGTACATTGGTGATAAAATCATGCGACAAAGTATTAGGAATTTGAACACAAAAGAGAAAATATACCATGAATGAAAAAGTATCTTACCTCAAATTCAAAGGAAAATCATGAAACAATAGTTATTCAAGCTCCCCAATCACCCACAAGCTCTAATCCTAATCTTTCTCAATACATAGGGATAGATTCTCTTATAAATTGGTGAAGAATAGGCAAAAAGGGCTAAAAGGGGAATATTTATACCCTTCCTAGATGTTCGGGTATGGCAAACGTGACTCAACCCTTGCGATCGCCACATATTGTGGGTGTCTTTAAGATTTCACTTAGTGGTTATTTTGAACTAGCAAAGACTTCAAAATAGGGAATTGATTCTAGAAACCAAATGAACTATCTAATAACTGGTTTGTCAGTCTCAACAAGTCATATATGACCTAGGGTAGCTATAGGAAAGCTCTAATAGAAAAAATAAGTAGAAATAAAAAAAATTACCTGAAGGGTCATTATAATATCCACTACTAAAGGAACTTTTGCCTTTGAAAGTAAAGGATTTGGATGTACAAAAATCTCGAACATATGAGGATACTAGGTCTGCATCTCCCGCTCGATCTCCCAAATAGCCTGTTCTACAAGACGGTTCATCAATTGATGTAATACCCCATACTTTTTCCTAGCTTGAAATTGTCCTAAGAATGTTAGAAGCCTTCTTTGAAAGATGAATCCACTTTTGTACATGTGGTATTTTTAAGATTTTAACTTTTTGTCACCTAGGAAATTGAATAAGATTTCAATCATTACCAATTTCATTAAAATCCCACATCGGAAGAGAAAGTTATACCAAAATACAGAAGGCAGTAAAATCGACCAGGAGCAACAGTGAGCCCGACGAACCGTCGCCCACGATCGTTACAGTGAGGCAGTGTGACTTTCTTCTAACCTGGATCGATGGCCTAGGCCGATGGACCATCGAAATAGCAATGGAACATCGCTCAAGCCCTCGCAAGGGAAACAGTGAGGCATTATTCTACCAAGAAGCAACGGTCAGGACCAATGGACCGTCGACCCAGCGATGGACCATTGCACCCCACCGTCGCACTAAGGCAGTAAATTCGAGTTTTGGTCCCAGTGAAATGGTCAATCCGACTGACCGTTGTACCCACCATTGCATGTTTCGTTTAGTTATTTTAAAGCCATTTTTAAAAGGGCCTTTTGGTCTTTTACCACCCATTTATATACCTAGTTATATCCGACCAAAGCTCAGAAATTCATTATTCATCTATAATAAATAAATTAGGGTTTTCTCTCTAAGATTAATCCCTAAGAGCAAAATCCAAATCTTCTTCAAGAACTAAGAGATTCAATTTCATCAAGTTCAAGAACTTCAAGAAACTTAGCCTAGGTATGCATATTATTCACTTATGGACTCCTTTCATCCATGAAGCCCAAGAATTTGTTTTCAAAGTTCAATTGTATGGATTTCTTTATGAATTTCATTTTGGGTTGCTTTTATTCATGTAGATAATGACCAAATGAATTCTAATCCATGTTGGGTGATAAATTTTATGTGGAATTGATTTGTATAAAGTTAGATTCATGTGGACCTATGATTAAACCCTTGGATGATGAAAATAGAGTTGAATCATCATTTTTATTTGTTATATAATGTGATCTACATATACTATGCCTACCATGAGTTTGATTAAATACCTATGTTAAGGGAAAAAATGACCAACTAGTATGATCTTATGAAATCACCATTTAGTACAAGCTTATGCATGTCACATGTTTGATGAATTACCTCAATAAATGAATTATGGATTGCGATGTTGGTCATGTATTCAAGAAAGTCATCCTTTGTCAGTTTCTTTCCATTGAGTCCTGGGGGTACTTGTACCCAAAAATTTAGCCGTATGCCTAGAGCCAATGTCATGTTTTCAAGATATCCTCGGTCAAGCGATGATCCCTAGAACTCAGTTAGTCATGTGACTTAGGAAAGATCAATAATTCAGTAACCTCAATATCTGACGAACTCAGTCAGTTGTCAGATATCAGTAGTATTCTACCAGTTAACGAAATTCAGTAAACTCAGTCAGTGTTCAGATCAGTTAATCATGTTCAATATCTATTCAGATAAGAGTAGAAATTAGCACCGAGTAAACCTAAGGATGGGAATTCACCTTCCAATAGAGGGTATGATTCTTATAAGAAATCCTTGTATTCCAGAACTATGTAGACATCGTAGGTTTAGACATCATACCTTCTAGTTAAGGGTAGATGAGGTGGCTTAACCTCCTAGTTGAAGGTTCCCACCATTCTCATTAGAGTAACCTGTTAGTCGAGGGTCACTCACATATTGTCCTTATCAGTGGAGCGGTATTGACACCCTTCAAATTGGAGCACAGATTGGACCCCAATTCATCTATAATGTATCATTTGGGGAAAGTTATTTAGATAACTACTTCCCACAGTTTCATGTTACAGAATTCAGGACTATCAGATATAGTCAACTCAAAAATAGTAATGAACTTAGCTAATTTCATCAGATTCAGGACTATTAGATACAGTCACTCATGTTATTTGTTATCTGAACTCAGTCATTAGACTTATTAGTTATCAATAAACTTAATGTTATCATGATTTCAGATATAGTTACTATGTATGCATGCATGTATTCTCACATTCATATTAGTTAGTTAACCAATATTGTTCATACATATGAACCCCATGCATTCAGCCTACATCGCATGTATACCAGTGCATTCAAAGTACTGATGCATTTGAACTATGGTGACTTATACAATAGGTTAAGAGACACGAGCTCCAGAGTATCAATAGATTCCAGTCTCAACAGTCAGAGCTAGAAGTGAGTCCTCATCTTTTGAGGACATGATCATTTTTTTTTCTCATTAATTTATTTATTAGTTGGAGTTAGTTGGGGACATATCCCATCAACTCCTTATTTAGACCGTTCAGTCAGTTAGAGGCTTTCTAGACTATCATATTCAGTTAGGTGTTTCAGTTGTTTTGGGTATTTCATACTCCATCCATATGTCATGATTTGTTAGATCCTATTTTACAGTTTGGAACCTTATGGCCTTTTAGTTCATGTTTATGCATTATATAATATATTATGCATTATACAGGTACAGAAATCAGTCATGGGTTAGCTTATGGTCCTTTGGAGTCACGAGCACCGCTTAGTATTCTAGGTACCAAATTTGGGGCATTAAAAACTTCGTATCAGATCCAGGTTCAATAGAGTCCTAGAAAGTCTGAAAGTTGTATCAAATAGAGTCTTGTGCATAGTGTGTCACATTTATGTGCAGTAGCTTATATGATGTATTAGGAACAGTTTCCCTACTCTCAGTATTCATTCCAATGCCAGTGAGCATAATCTCAAGTCAATCTCTCAGTATAATATGTCTCTTCTCTTTATTTTAGAACATTCCTCCCAAGAGAAGAACTCAGCCTGTCCAAGAAGATCCTTTGGGCGAATATATCTCTCATACAGAGTTCAGAGCTGCACTCACTACTCTTACTCAGTTATTTGCTGCTCAAAATGAATGACCAGCTTTTTTTTCGGCCAACCCATTGG
The DNA here is from genome assembly GCF_002878395.1 of Capsicum annuum. NCBI lineage: Eukaryota > Viridiplantae > Streptophyta > Magnoliopsida > Solanales > Solanaceae > Capsicum > Capsicum annuum. Next base: position 178,280,608 of record NC_061119.1, read on the forward strand.
CCAACTCAGCTGTAGCCTAGATTTGGTACTTCACTTGAATGAATCCTCTATCCTTTCTCGGGTCTAAGACAGATGAGGACCTTAAGGAATTCCTAAATTAGGTTCAGAAGGTTATAGGCATCATGGGGGTTACTTCTAGTGAGAGTACTAAAATAGTTGCATATCAATTGCAAAATATTTCTTACATATTGTTCAAGAAGTGAAATTCAGAGAGGGAAGTTGATGTAGGGTCAGTTGAGTGGGAGGAGTTTGCTTCTGCTTTCGTTGATAAATTCTTTCCCTTAGAGCTTAAAGATGTTAAGGTGTTAGAATTCATCAACCTCAGGTAGGGAAACATGATGGTGAAAGAGTATTCTCTTAAGTTTACTTAATTAGCCAGATATACCCCTCATCTGGTTTCAAATAGTAGGTCCAAGATGAGTAAGTTCATTTCAGGGGTAAATGATAGCGTGGTTAATGAGTGCAGATCCACCATGTTGAATAGTGACATAACTTTAGCCAGGCTTATGAATCATTCTCAGCAGATAGAGGAGCAGAAGACTAAGATGAGGGAAAAGTAGAATAGGAGAGAAAGGACACGTAGTTTTAACTTTGATCAGCCTAAATTAGATGGAGGAAATCGTGCTCAGTTTTGTCCTAAGTCCTTAGTTCTAGCTCCTTCTTCAGCTAGTGCTCCTGTTCCTAAGTTCAAAGATACAGTACCAGGCTCTAAGTCTCAAGGTAGTGTTAGCAGTACCCGCACCTATCCTCTTTGTCAGACTTATAGCAAGAACCATCAGGGTACTTGTAGAGCTGGCAGTGATACCTATTTCAGGTGAGGAAAGCCAGGACACAGAGTGGGAGATTTTCCACAGTCAGATCCACAATGTAAACAAAACCATTCCTCAGCTTAGTCTAATCGCCTAAATCAGCAGGGTTCCACCTGCAGAGCTACTAGTGAGCAATTCCTAAATAGACTCTATTCTCTCTAGTCCTGATAAGATCATGAAAATTCTCCCAATATGGTTACAGATATTTCATGTTCATATTTATGCTTTGGTAGATCCAGGTGCTTCTTTGTATTTTATTACTCCCTATATAGAAGTTAATTTCGGAGTCAGTCCTAATATTCTAGCAGAGCCCTTTTAAGTTTCTACCCCAATAGGTTAAAAATCATAGCTCGGTGGTTATACAGAAATTGCCCAGTTATGATATCTCAAAAAGCCATCTCAGCAGACTTAGTCGAATTTAAGATAATTGATTTTGATGTCATTCTCAGCATGGATTGGCTTCATTCCTGCTATGCCACCGTCGACTGTAGAAACAGAATAGTCCAGTTCCAGTTTTTGAATGAACCCATCCTAGAGTGGAAGGGTAGTGTATCTGGTTTTAGAGGTCATCTTATTTCCTACCTTTGGGCACGGAATATGATATCTAAGGGTTGTGTCTATCATCCTATTCATGTTAAGGAAACTAGTTCTGAAACTCAATCTTGAATCAGTCCCAGTCGTGAATGAATATTTAGATATCTTTTTCAAAGATCTTCCAGGAATTCCTCCTGAAAGGGAAATAGACTTTGGCATCGATCTTCTTCTAAATACACATCCTATATCTATTCTGCCATACAGATTGGTACCAGTAGAACTCAAATAATTGAAAGAGCAGTTGAAGGATATCTTAGATAAAGGATTCATCGGACCCAGTGTGTTCCCGTGGGGTGCTCTAGTATTATTAGTGTAAGAAAGATGATTCTCTTAGAATCTATATAGACTACCATCAAGTTAATAAGGTCACTATAAAAAACAAGTATCCTTTTCCCAAAATTGATAAATTATTTTACCAACATCAGGGTGCAAGCCATTTCTCCAAGATAGACCTCAGATCCAGCTATCATCAGCTCAAAGTTAGAGAATGTGACATTCAGAAAATAGCTTTCCGTACTTAGTATGGTCACTTTGAATTCCTAGTCATATCATTTGGTTCCTCCAATGACCCAGTAGCTTTCATGGACTTGATTAACTATGTGTTCAAGCAGTACTTAGACATGCTCTTCACAGTCTTCATAGATGACATTCTGGTCTATTGCTGCGCTGAGCATGATCATGCAGACCATCTCAGAATTGTACTTTAGACTCTTAGAGATCATCAGTTATTCGCCAAATTCAGCAAATGTGAGTTTTGGATAAGGTCAGTAGCATTCCTTGGCCATATCATTTCTGATGATGGCATTAGAGAAGATCCTCAAAAGACCGAAGTAGTAAGAATATGGCCTCGCCTTATCTCTCCATCAGATATTAGGAGTTTTTTTGGGTTTGTCTGGCTATTGTAGATGGTTTGTTGAGGGAATTTCTTCTATTGCATCCCCTGTGTCCCGATTGACTCAGAAGAAAGTCAAGTTTCAGTGGACTGATCCTTGCGAGAAGAGTTTTCAAGAACTGAAGACTCGACTCACCTCAACTCTAGTTCTTGCTCTTCTAGATGGTTCAGATGGATTCGTAGTGTATTGTGATACATCCAAAGTACATTTGGTTTGTGTCTTCATACATCATGGTAAGGTCATAACCTACACCTCCAGATAGCTAAAACCCTATGAGAAGAATTATCCTACTCATGATCTTGAGTTAGCCGCCGCAGTATTTGCCTTAAAGATTTGGAGGCATTATCTATACGGTGTTTATGTAGATGTATTCACGGATAATAAGAGCCTTCGGTATGTATTTTCTTCAAAATATCTCAATGTTTGTCAGAGAAGATGGGTAGACCTCTTGAAAGATTACGACATGAGTGCCCTTTATCATTCGGCCAAGGCCAAAGCAGTGGCCGACACTCTCAATAGACTATCTATGGGTTGTATTTCTCATGTCGAGGACAGTAAGAAAGATTTAGCCCAAGAAGTCCATTAGTTTGCCTTAACCCAAGAATTCCATCAGTTTGCCAGACTAGGCATTCTCTTAGTCGATATAAGAGAGGGTGATATATGGGTTCAGAGAAGTTCAAAATTATCTCTAGTTCCCAAGATGAAAGAAAACCAAGATAGGGATCCTATCCTTGTCAAGTTAAAAGATTCAGTCAAGGATAAAAAAGTAGAGGTTTTATCCCAAGGGAGAGATGGTGTTCTGCATTGTCAGGGTCGTCTATGTGTTCCAGCTATAGATGCCTTAAGGTAGAAAATTTTTGTAGAAGCACATGGTAGCACTACTCTATTAATCTAGGGGACACAAAGATGTACCATAATTTATAGGAAATCTATTGGTGGAGTGGGATGAAGAGAGACATTACAGAATTTGTGGCTAAGTGCTCTACATGTTAGCAGGTTAAGATAAAGTATCAGAAGCCTATGGGTCCATGCAAAAGTTTAGTATTCCTACTTGGAAGTGGGAAGAAGTGGACATGGACTTCGTGATGGGTTTTTCTCAAACTCATCGTCAACATGATTCGGTTTGGGTCATTGTTGATAGGATGATCAAATCAACTCAATTTCTTCCAGTTCATACCTCTTATTCAGCCGAGGATTATGCCAAACTCAATATCAAAGATTTGGTAAGATTTCATGGTGTTTCGTTATCTACTATCTCAGACAGAGGTACCCAGTTTACCTCTTATTTCTGGAAAGCATTTCAAAAGGGTCTTGGTACCCAAATTTATTTCAGTACAACCTTTCATTCTCAGACAGATGGTCAAGCAGAAAGGACCATTCAGACTTTAGAGTTTTCATTAAGGGAAGTTCGATGACCACTTGTCTTTGATTGAATTTTGATACAACAACAACTATAATTCCAGTTTTCATATGGCTCCATTCGAACCTCTCTATGGTAGGAGATATAGATCTCCAATTGGTTGGTTTGAAGTTAGTGAGGACTTAGTTATTGGTCCTAACTTGGTATTCGACACCTTAGAGAAAGTCCAGTTGATCAGAGAAAGACTGTGTTACTCAGAGCCGACAGAAGTATTATGTAGATGTTCGTAGAAAGGATCTCGAGTTTGAGATTAGTGATGATATCTATCTAAAGATCTCTCCCATGAAAGGAGTGAAGAGGATCAACAAGAAGGAAAAGCTCAGTCCCCGATATGTCGGTCCCTTCAAGATTCTTAGTCGCTTTGGAAAAGTAGCTTATGAGCTTGAATTTCCTTTAGATCTAGCTTCAGTTCATTCAGTCTTCCACGGCTCCTTGCTCAAGAAGTACATGGGTGACCCAGTAGTTGTAGTCCCTATTCAAATCATAGATGTTCAGAACAACCTCTATTATAAACAAATTTTGGTCGAAATCCTAGACTATCAGACTAGTAGATTGAGGAACAAAGAATTCCTTCTAGTTAAGGTTCTTTGGAGAAATTAGTCCGTCGAGGGAGCTACTTGTGAAGAACAAGCATACATGCATACCAAGTAGCCTCACCACTTTTCTGTCAACTCAGATCAAACTCTAACAATTCTCCTAAAGCTTACTCAGTTACATGACGAGTGTTCATCACAAACTTGGTACCAAGTACCATTGCATATTCAATCATGCATTCATGTATCAGCTCAGTTATATAATTATGCATCAGACATGCATTCTCATTGTAAGAAACTTAATTCATCAGAACACCTAGTCAAGTATTTATGAATCGGTTACACATGCATCAGATATGCATGTTTAGTATGATATATTTAGTTATCAGTTATGTTAGTCATGATATCACATTCCAGCCAGTTATTTTCAGTATGTATGTCAGTTTATAACCTTTCCCCCTCACTACATCTCATTCGAGGATGAATTTTCTCAACAGAGAGATATTGTAATACCCCATACTTTTTTCTAGAATGAAAATATCCCAAGAATGTTAGAAGTTTTATTTGAAAGATGAATCCACCTTTTGTCACTTGTGCAATTTAATGAGCTTTCCATCGATGCCAATTTCATCAAAATTCGGCATCAGAAGAGAAAGTTATGGCTGAAATAAAGAAGGCAGTAAAATTGCCTAGGTGCAATGGTGAGGCCGACAGACCGTCGGACTAGCGACAGACTATCGCCCACACCCGTCGTAGTAAGGCAGTGTGACTACCTTCTGCCCTAGATCGATGGCCCAGGCCGACGGACAATCGAAATATAGACAGACAATCGCTCAGGCCGTCATAAGTGAAATAGTGAAGCCTTATTCTTCTGAGAAGTGACGGTCTGGACCGATGGACTATCGACCCAACAAAGGACCGTCGCACCCCACCATTGCACCAGGGCAGTAAGTTCCAGTTCTGGCCCCGGTGCAACAGTCAGTCCGACAGACCGTCAACCTTGCAATGGACTGTTAACTATGCGATGGACTGTCGCACCCACCATCGCATGATCCATTCAGTTATTTTAAAGCCATTTCTAAAGGGGATTTTTGGTATTTTACCACTCGTTTATATACCTAGTTATATCCTCCCAAAGCTTAAAAATTCATAATCCATCTACAATAACAAAATTTGGGTTTTCTCTCTAAGATTAATCCCCAAGAACAAAATGCAAATCTTCTTTAAGAACTAAGAGATTCAAATTCTTCAAGTTCAAGAATTTCAAGAAACTCAGCCCAGGTATGCATATTGTTCATTTGTCGATTCCTTTGTTCCATGAATCCCAAGAATCTCTTTTCAAAGTTCAATTATATTGATTTCCTTATAATTTCATGTTGGGTTGGTTCTGCTCCTATTGATAATGACCAATTGAATTCTAATCCATGTTGGGTGATAAATTTTATGAGGAATTGATTAGTATAAATTTAGATTCATATGGACCTATGAATAAACCCTTAAATGATGAAATTAGAGTTGAATCATGATGTTTATTTGTTATGTAATTTTGTCTACATATATTATGCCTACCATGTGTTTAATTAAATGCCTATGTGAAGGAAAAAAATGACCAACTAGTATGATATTAGGAAATCCCCATTTATGTACAAGCTTATACATATCACATGTTTGACGACTTTCCTCAATAAAAGAATTATGGATTGCGATGTTGGTCATGTATTCGAGAAAGTCATTCTTTGTCAGTTTCTTTCCATTGAGTCCTGGGGGTACTTGTACCCGACAATTTGTTGTATGCCTAGAGCCAGTGTTATATTTTCAAGATATCCTCAGTCAAGCCATGATCCATAGAACTCTGTCAGTTATGTGACTTGGGGAAGCTCAGTAATTCAGTAACCTCAGTAATCTCACGGACTTAGTCAGCTGTCTGATATCCATAGTATTCTATCAGTTAACGAAATTTAGTAAACTCAGTCCATGTTCACGTAAGTTAATCATATTCAGTATCTATTTAGATGGGAGTAAAAATTAGCACTGAGTGAACCCAAGGATGGGAACTCACCTGCCAGTAGAGGGTATGATTCTTAGAAGTAATCCTCATATTCCAAAACTATATAGCTAGCATAGGTTGAGACATTATACATTCTAGTTAAGGGTAGATGAGGTGGCTTAACCTTTTAGTTGAGGGTTTCCACCATTCTCATTAGAGTAACCTGCTAGTCAAGAGTCACTTTCATGTTGTCCTTACCAGTGTCGCGGTACTGACTTCCTTCCAATCCCAATCAAGGAATAGATTGGACCCCAATTAAGCTATAATGCATTATTTGGGGCATGTTGGTTAGATTACTACTTCCCACAGTTTCATGTTACAGAATTTAGGACTGTCAGATATAGTCAACTCAGATACAGTAAGGAACTCAGCTAGTTCCATCAGATTCAAGATTGTCAGATATAGTCACTCATGTTACCAGTTATCAAAACTCAGTCATTAGTCTGGTTAGTTATCAGTAAACTCATGTTATAACGATTTCAAATATAGTTACTATGTATGTATGCATGTATTCTCACATTCATATTAGTCAGTTAGTGAGTTTTGTTCAAGCATATGGACCCCATGCATTCAGCCAATCTCGCATGTATAACAGTACATTCAAAGAAATGTTGCATTTGCGCTATGGTGTCTTATACCATAGGTTCAGAGACAAGAGCTTCAGAGTATCAGTAGATTCCAGTCTCAGCAGTCAGAGCTAGAAGTGAGTCCTCATCTTTAGAGGACATGATCATTTCTTTATTATCTTATTAATTTATTTATTAATTGGAGTTAGTTGGGGACATGTCCTATCAACTTCTTATTAAGGCCATTCAGTCAGTTAGAGGCTGTCAAGACTATCATGTTTAGTTAGTTATTTTAGTTGTTTTGGGTATTTCATACCCCATCTATATGTGATGATTGATTAGATCCGATGTTACAGTTTTTGAACCTTATAGCCATTCAGTTCATATTTCTGCATTATACAGTATATTATGCAATATATAGGTACAAATATTAGTCATGGGTTATCTTATGATCCTTTGGGGTCATGATCACCGTTACAATTAAACCTTAACTAAAGGAATCTCCCTAGTGTGCAACAGCCTGACATCACAAGCCAAAATAAGCACAAGCTCCTCTACAAAAGTCAATCGCTCTTCTAACTAGATTGAGTCCCTTCTAAGCACATGAGATAGATCTAGAATACATCCTTGCAATATAAAAACATGGAAAATCAGATGGACGATGGCAAAATCTAGAGGTAAGACTAACACATAAGCCACCTCACCCATTGTGCAAAGAATTTCAAAGGGTCCATTATATCTAGGGATGAGCTTGCCTTTCCTCCCGAACCTCATCACAACTTTCATGGCTGATAAATGGAGGAATACCTAATATCCAACTCTAAATCTCAAGACATAAATCCTATGGTCTACATAAGACTTCTGCCTACTCTAAGCCATTCTCAACCTATCCTGATTCACCCTGACTCAGTCCAACGATTCCTAAAGAAAGCAAGTACCACATGTTCTAACCTCTAAAGTTTAAAACCATCCAATCAGGGAACAACATCAACGACCATAAAAAGTCTCAGAAGGTGTCAACTTAATACTCGAATGATAACTTTTATTATAATCAAATAATATCAATGTTAAGTGTTGCTTCCACTACTCTTCAAAATACATAACACCCACATCTTAATAGGTTAGGATGTACTTGAAGTATCAAATAGGTGAGGATACTGCACCCATATCTCACTCTCGATCTCCCAAGTGGACTCCTCTATTGGGTGATGCCTCCATTGAACCATAACTATAATAATCTGTTGTCTGAACCTTCCTAGCATCACTAGATAAAATAAGCGTAGGCTTCTCCACGAAGATCAACTTCTTATCCAACTGCAATAAGTACCATAAAGCACATGAGATGGATAAGGAATGTATTACTTCAACATGGAAAAATGAAAAATGGAATGGACATCAGCAAAATTTTGATGCAAGACTAACTCATAAGCTATCTCACCTACTATGCAAAGAATCTCAAAGGGTCTAATAAATCAGGGGTTGATCTTTCCCTTCCTCCCAGACCTCATCTTACCTTTGATGGGCTACACATAGAGGAATAATTGATTACCAACTCAAAATACCAAGGTACGAATCTTACGGTTTTCGTAGGCCTTCTATCTTATTTGAGTTGCTCTAAATATATAGTGGATTACCCTACCTCTATCCAATGACTTCAGAAGAAAAAAAGTATCACAAATTCTAATATCTAAAGTATCAGACCATACAATCAAGGAACAACATCACCTACCATATAAATCCGCTAAAGGTGCCACCTCAATACTCAAATTAAACCTGTTATTATATGCAAACTCTACCAAGAATAAGAGTTTCTCCCACTGTCCTCCAAAATCCATAACAAAGGCTCGAAGCATATCCTTAATTACTTAAATAGTCTGCTCAGACTGGCCATTAGTCTATGGATGGAAGCAGGTTCTAAGATCCACCTGAGTACCCAACTCCTCCTAAAAAAAGCTCTCTAAAATTTAGAAGTGGATACGTAATCCAAATCCAAAATGATAAATATTTGCACGCCATCCAAGTGGACTATCTCTCGGAACTAGATACAGGCTAACCTTTTGAAACTAAAAGATATATGAGTAGGAATAAAATGTGTTGACTTGGTTAATTGGCTCACGATAACCCAAATACCATCAAAAACATGGAAATTTTGAGGCAACCCACTAAAAATTACATTGTAATTCGATCTTACTTCCACTCGAGAATGCAAAATCTCTGAATCAAACCACTTGGTTAGTGATACTCGACCTTCATCAGCTGACAATAAAGGAAATGAGCTACAAAGTATGGCATATCTCTCTTTATGTCAGTCTATCAATAATGCTATATCAATTCTCTATAAATATTAGTTGTGCCTGAATAAATAGAATATCTAGAGTTGTAAGCCTCCTGCAGAATCAAATCAATCAAGTCTTTGATCATCAAAGAACAAATGAGGCTATAAAATCTCAAAACAACCTAAAATTAATGGTTATCCTCTTGGATTCACCACTCAAAACTTAATCACGAAGTAAGCGAAGCTTACTAGCCTCAAACTAACAATCCTTAATCTATTAAAATAGTGAAGACCTTGCCTCAACACTAGAACGTATCCTCCTAGGGTCTAAAATACTATGGTAAACCATCAAGTTCACTATGGACTGAATGTCCCATGCCAACGACCTTTGGGAAACTGCCTATAATAAATACATATATGCATGGAGCCATCATTTTTATTCATAAACAACATAGGAGCTCTTAAGGAAACACTCTCAATCTAATAAACCCTTACAAAGAAGATCCTAAAGCTAAGAATTTAGCTTCTTAAGCTCGGCAGGAGCCATACGAAAAGGTACCATACAAATAGGTTGGGTGCTAAGCATAATATCAATGACAAACTTAATCTTACAAGCAGGAGGTATACCAGGTAGATGGGTAAGGAAAATATCATGAAACTAACAAACTATTAAAACATAGTCAAACAATGAACTCTCTATTCTAACATCATGAATATATGTTAGGTAAGACTCAAACCCCTTAAAATATGTCTCCTAGCACACATATGAAATATAGTCCCTATAGGCATGGAACTAACAGCTCCCTAATACACAACTAGGATGTGCCAAACATGGCTAAGGTAATGGTCTTGGCAAAGAATTCCATGATTGTATGATAGTGGGATAACCAGTCTATGCCCAGAATTATATCAAAATCCATCATATCAAATATAATAAGATCAACATAATTATCAGTATCTCTAACATTCATAACATAGGATCTGAACAACTGATTAATTTCTAAAGAATCAGCCATGGGAGTAGATACACATAAGGGTAAAGATAATAAATCCCTAGATGACTATAACCGTGGATAATAATAACAATACAAATAAGAAAAAGTATATGTTGGATTATATAAATAAAGGTCTAACTGATGGCACACCAAAATTATACCTATGACAACAGTATTCGAAGACTCAACTTCAGGCCTAGCAGTATATAACTGACCACGCCCACCACCCTATTAGGATCCTGATCGATCCCTGTCCTACATACGTGAGAACCTCCTCGGTTATCCTAGGAACCACCTCTACAACTATGTGAACCATCTCTAGCTGAGGGATAAAGTGTTTTAATAGGAGGAACACTCTAAGCTAAATCAATAATTTCCTCATGACTAGGGAACTCTAAAAAATAATAACCTCAAGCTTCACAACTATAACATATACTAAGAACTATATAAGAACCAAAAGATTTGGCCGACCTGAATTAACCACCACGTCTATAATAACAAGAAGATGAACTTCTCAAAGACTAATCGTCACCTTAACCATGGAAATACTAGACAGACCACCGCCAATAATTTGTAGAGTTGTATGAATAGGTCGACTAGGCTGATTCTGAGGCTGATACTATGGATGTAGAAAATATCTACGATGAAAACTATTGCTTCTAAATTGGGAACTACTATGGGCACAACTAAAACTTCTCTGATATCTGGGTCTCTTATATTTTCCCCCTTGAGCCTCGTGATGTATCTCCTCGATCACTTGAGATTGATCTGAAACCTCAGCAAAAGACCAACCCGTACAAACCAGACTCTGAGTAGATATGTGAAAATGAAGTATTAATCCTCGTACAAATAAGTGAAAAATCTAATAATTAGTATCTAATATAGAAGTAGCATGCCTAACCAACTCATCAAAATAAGCCTCATACTCCACAACTGTCGTGGAATCTTACTCCAATCTAGAGAAGTGATCTTTCAAATGATCCCTAAGGCTATGAGGCATGTACTTCTCACAGAATATCTCAGAGAATTGAGTCCATGTCATAGGAGAAGATGTAGATGGCCTAGAATCAAGATAACCTCTCCGGCAATTTTGATCTAGATGGCCTAGAACCAAGATAACCTCCCCACCAATTTTAATTAGCTAAGCCTACCCAAAATATGGTGTAGTCCATACCACGAGTCTCAATAAGGCCAAAGTTATGGAGTCTATCCCTTCAAGCAATCAGGAACTCATATACATCCATGCCCAGAGCACTAGAAAACCTACGCGGAGACAATCTAAAGAACATATAAAATATCTTATGCTCCTCAGCAGAAATAGCGAGCTAGATAACTACAAACTGAGAAACTACCAACTGAGTGATCATCGGCAAAGGAGTGACCACAACTCTAGGAGCCGCATTTATAGGTTGTACCCCCTACCTCAGTACCACTCTGATAGATATACATAGCATCATTAGATTATGTACAACAAACTTACCTTAAAAGCTTGACCAAATTATCAATAAGCACTGAAGAAAATATAATTCTAAGAAAAGATTGGGCCGATCCCTAGCCCACTACTAGCTGAGGTGGAATATCCTTGGGATTAGGAGATAGAATAGGGTCTAGAGAAGGCTCCCTATCATTGCCCTTTGCTGGGGACATATCTTGTGGTTGTCCATGATATTTGGGTTGTCAATGAATAGGGGTGGGATCACTAGGCTTACTCTGGGACCCTCATCTCATGTAGATATGGCATGTGTCCTGGCCATTTGCGAAAGAGCGAAGTCAAAGGAATGTTCTATAAATAAACTCAGACTCCTACCATGAAATGAGTGAAAGAATTGAAGAAGACCTAAGAATGTCCTATAGCCTCCCGAAGATAGGAAACAGACGTCATTAGTCCAATCAATAGGACCCTACTAGAATCTTACTCTTAGACCAACAATATCAATGAGATCTAGGCTCTGATACAAATTTGTCATGACCTTACATACAAGACAAGATAACAACTACTAAAACCCACATGTAGTAAGACAAACCATAACCCAGAGCTAAATACAATAGGTTAAATTGGTGGGAATGCCCAGTAAGAGCAAAAAGCAAAAACTCTATTTACAAGTAAACAAGAGAATATAAATAGTCCAAGGGTGGATAATCATAAAGAACCAATCACATGACCTGGTAGAGCCAGTACAAAAGCATTTAGTAATAATACAACTCAAGTCTTAAAACTATCAATATGATTTTGTCCTAAAGTAAAAGACTAGACATAAAAAGATTAAGGATAATGGGAAGACATCACTCCCGGAGCTCACCCTATCACAAAATCAACCATAGGATTTTGTCGATCAATGACGACAACTAGTACTCGAATATGCACCAAAAAGGTATAGAAGTGTAGTATGAGTGCCAAAACCAAAAGTACTTAGTAGGCAATATCAGTCGACTGAACTAAATACTAATAAAATTCAAGTATTCATCAACACCTCGAGAGTCATAAAAAATCTCGTATATGCAAATGGACTTTGCATCCACAGAAAATTCAAAATTCTGAACTCAATAGCGTAGTTAAAAATTCCATTTGAGGTTGTTTTGGTGAAAAGTTGGTCCCACACCTAATTTCTATTTTCTTAACTTTCCAATTGATACACCAAAGTGAGTTCAGGTGCCTTGATACCCAAACCAAGAGTATTTCTATCCTAAAACCGACACTTAGGAGGTGTTGGAATAATAATAATTTGCATTTGAGGTAATTTGGCTAAAGTTTGGGCCTAATGGACATTTGGAACCAGTGAAGACTTCAAAAGAGTAAATTGGCTTTAATACAAAACAAACTACATGGTAACTAAACTATTAGTCCTAGCAAGTCATAAATGATTTGGGGTACTAGAAAAGCTCTAATAGTGAAAATAAGTGGGAAATATGGAAAATGACCTGAAGGGTCATTATAATATCCACTATTTAAAGAACTTCACCTGCGAAAGTTATAATGTTAGGTTGTACAGGAGTCTCAAACAGTTGAGGATACTACACATGAATCTTGATCTCGATCTCCAAAGTAGCCTCCTCCAATGGACGATGCTTCCACTAAAACATAACTAAAAAAATCTTTCAAGTGCGCACTGTCCTGACATCACTAGAAAAAATAAGCACAGGTTCCTCCATCAAGGTCAACCACTTATATAACAAGATTAAGTCACATCTAAGCATATGTGATGAATCACGAATGTTTCGCTGCAACATGGAAACATGGGAAACCAAATAGAAAATAGAAAAATCTAGAGGTAAAGTTGACTCATAAGCCACCTAATCAACTGTGAAAATAATCTCAAATGGTCTTATATATCTGGGTTTGAGCCATATTGTAATACCCCATACTTTTTCCTAGCTTGAAATTATCCCAAGAATATTAGAAGCTTTCTTTGAAACACCCTATTCTACCTAGAAACGATGGTCAGGACTGACGGACCATTGACCCAGTGATGGACCATCGCACCCCACCATCAACAAGGAAGTAAGTTCCAGATCTGGTCCCAGTGCAATGGTCAGTCCAACAGACCATCGACCTAGCGATGGACCATCGCACCCCCCGTCTCATGTTCCGTTCAGTTATTTTAAAGCCTTTTTTAAAGTGTCTTTCTAGTTTTTTACAACGCGTTTGTATACCTTGTTATATCCAACCAAAGCTCAGATATTCATTATCCATCTGCAACAACAAAATTTGGGTTTTCTCTCAAAGATTAATCCACAAGAACAAAATCCAAATCTTCTTCAACAACTAAGAGATTCAAATTCTTCAAGTTCAAGAACGTCAAGAAACTCAACCAAGGTATGCACAGTGTTCATTCATGGACTCGTTTCATCCATGAAGCCCAAGAATATCTTTTATAAGTTCAATTGTATGGATTTCTTTATGAATTTCATGTTGGGTTTCTTTTGTTCATGTTGATAATCACTAATTGAATTCTAATCCATGTTGGGTGATAAATTATATACGGAATTGATTAGTATAAAGGTAGATTCATACTTTTTCAGTTTCTTTCCAATGAGTCCTGGGTATACTTGTACCCAACAATTTAGATATATGTCTAGAGCTAGTGTCATGTTTCCAAGATTTCCTTAGTCAAGCCATGATCCATAGAACTCAGTCAGTCATGTGACTCATGAAAGCTCAGTAACTTAGTAACCTTAGTAATCTTACGAACTCAGTCAGTTGTTAGATACTAGTAGTATTCTATCAGTTAATAGAATTCAATAAACTTTGTCCACGTTCAAGTAAGTTAATCATGTTTAGTGTCTATTCAGTTGGGAGTAGAAATTATAATCGAGTAAACTCAAGGATGGGAACTCACCTGCCAGTAGAGGGTGTGATTTTTAGAATTAGTCCTTGCATTCTAGAACTACGTAGCCAGCATAGGTTGAGACATCATACCTTCTAGTTGAGGGTAGTTAAGGTGGCTTAACCTGCTAGTTGAGGGTTCCTAATATTCTCATTAGAGTAACATGCTAGTCGAGGGTCACTCATATGTTGTCCTTACCAGTGGCACGGTATTGACACCCTTCCAATCAGGGCACAGATTGGACCCTAATTCAGCTATATTACGTCATTTGGGTATGTCGGTTAGATGACTACTTCCCATAGTTTCATGTTACAAAATTCTAGACTATTAGATACAGTCATCTCCGATACAGTACGAAACTCACCTAGTTCCATCAGATTTAGGACTGTTACATACAGTCGCTCATGTTATTAGTTATCAGAACTCTGTCATTAGTGATGTTAGTTATCCGTAGACTCATGTTATCACGATTTCAGATATAGTTACTATGCATGCATGCATGTATTCTCATGTTCATATTAGTCAGTTAGCTAGTATTGTTCATGCATATAAATCGATGCATTAAGTATACCTCACATGAATATTAGTACATTCAAAATACTGATGCATTTGTGCTATGGTGTCTTATACCATAGGTGCAAAGACATGAGCTCCAGAGTATCAGTAGATTCCAGTCTCAGCAGTCAGAGCTAGAAGTGAGTCCTCATCTTTCGAGGACATGATCATTTCTTTATTATCTCATTAATTTATTTATTAGTTGGAGTAAGCTGGAGACATGTCCTATCAACTCCTTATTAAGATCATTCACTCAGTTAGAGGCTTTCCAAACTTTCATGTTCAGTTAGTTATTTAAGTTGTTTTGGGTATTTCATACCCCATCTATATGTTATGATTTATTAGATCATATGTTACTGTTTTGAACCTTATGGCCTTTCAGTTCATGTTTCTGCATTATACAGTATATTATGCAGTATACACGTACAGATATCAGTCATGGGTTAGCTTGTGGTCCTTTGGGGTCATGAGCACCATATAGCATTTCGGTTACCAGATTTGGGGTGTTACAATTGAACCTTACCCATAGGAATCTCCCTAGTGTGCATCAGCCTGAAGTCACAAGCAAAAATAAGCACAAGCTCCTCCGTAAAGGTCAATCGCTCTTCCAACTACTCGGAGTCCCATCTAAACACATGGGATAGATCTGGAATGTATCCACTCAATATGGAAACATGGAAAATCAGATAAAGGATGGAAAAATCTAGAGGTAAGACAAACAAATAAGCCACTTCACCCGTTGTACGAAGAATCTCAAAGGGTCCATTATATCTAGGGTTGAGCTTGCCATTCCTCCCGAACCTCATCACACTTTTCATGGAAGATACACGGAGGAATACCTAATCACTAACTTGAAACCTCAAGACATGAATCCTATGGTCTACATAAGACTTCTGCGTATTCTAAGCCACTCTCAACCTATCCTGATTCATCGTGACTCTATCCAACGATTCCTAAAGAAAGCAAGTACCAAATGTTCTAACCTCTGACATTTGAAGCCATCCAATCAGGGAACAACATCGCCTACCATACAAAGTCTCAATAGGAGTCAACTCATTACTCGAACGATAACTTTTATCATAATCAAGTAATATCAAGGTTAAGTGTTGCTCCCGCTACTCTCCAAAATACATAACACAGGCTTGAAGCATATCTTTGAGAACTTGGATGGTCTACTCTGACAGACTATCAATCTATGGATAAAAGGTTGTACTAAGATCCACTTGAGAACCCAACTTCTCCTTGAAACATGACAACCAGTCTAAAATGATAGGTATACACATAGTATGGAAATGGACTATTGCACACATATAGACATGGGCTAACCTATCGAGACTGAAGGTCATCTAAATAGGAATAAAATATACTGAGTTGGTCAACCGATCCATAATGATCCAAAAGCCATCATATCTACGAGAAGTATAGGATAAGCCACTAACAAAGTCCATGGTAATTTGCTCCCACTTTAACTTGGGAACCTTGCCTCAACACTAGTTAAAAACCATTTAGGGTATAAAATATTTGGTCTAACTATCAAGTTGGCTAAGGACTGAATTTCTTATCGCAATGACCTCTGAGAAACTGAAATACAAGCCAAGCTACCCATACTCATTACCTTTTGGATCAAGGCATCTGCTACCACATTCACCTTGCCCTGATGATACAAGATGGATATATCATAATCCTTAAGCAACTACATCCATATACTCTGCCTAGAATTAAGCTCTCTCAGGGTCATAAGACACTAAAGACTGCGATGATCTATGAAAATCTCACAATGCACACCATAAAGATAATGCCTCCAAATCTTAAGCGTAACAACTACTATTGCCAACTCCAAATCATGAGTTAGGTAGTTTTGCTCATGCATCTTAATATTTCTCAAAGGATAAGCAATAAAACAAACCTATTAAATTAATAGACAACCTAAACCAACACTAGAAGCATCACAATACAAAGTTAATTCCTCACCCTAAACAAAAAGACCCAAAATAAAAGATGATGTAAGAAACTCCTTGAGCTTACCAAAGTTTGACTCACACTCCTCGGATAATCAGAAAGGAAACTCCTTCTGATTCAGTATCATCATCAGTGCTAAAATAGTTGTAAAACTGTTAATGACTCATCTATAATAACTAGCCAAGAAAATAAATCTAGGAACCTCGGTCGGACGAGTAGGTCTATCCTAATCATGAACAGCCTCATCTTTGTAGTGTCTACCATAATCCCATACTTAGACACCATATGCCCAAGGAATATCACCGACTCAAGCCAAAACTCACACTTGGAGAACTTAGCAAAAAACACATGATCTCTCAAGATTCGAAGCACAATCCCTAAATATTATGTGTGCTACTCTCTGCTCCTAAAACACACAAGGATGTCTTTGATGAACACAATCACAAAGGAATGCAGATAAGGTCAAAACACTTGGTTCATCAAATCCATAAATGCAATGAGGGCATCAGGCAATCCAAAGGACATAACCAAGACTTTATTTGACCATACCGAGTCATAAAAGATGTCTTTGAGATATCTTCATCCCAAATTCTCAACTGATTGTAACCCCATCTCAAATAAATCCTAGAAAACATTGCTTCACCCTGAAGCTGGTCAAATAAGTCATTATTATGAGGCGTAGGATAATGATTCTTCATTGTCACCTTATTAAGCTGTCTAGAGTCGATATACATACACATGGAACCATATTTCTTCTTCACAAACAACATAGGATCTCCCCAAGGAGACATACTTAGTCTAATAAAACCCTTACCAAGAAAATCCTGAATCAAAGAATTCAAGTCCTTAAGATTGGTAGGATCCATACGGTAAGGTACCATAAAAATAGGTCGGGTGCCAGGCTCAATATCAATAACAAACTTGATCTCACAGGCAGGAAGTAGACTAGGTATATCGGTAGGGAAAACATTAGAAAACTTAAGAACTACAGGTACAGAGTCAAGTGATGGACTCTTCGCACTAACATCACGTATATAAGCGAGATAAGACTCACAACCCTCCAAAATAAGACTCCCAGCACATATATAGAAATAATCCACATCATCTCATAGCTATCAACTCACTGCCATATGATTGAGGGTATGCTGAGCATGGCTAAGGTAATGGTCTTGGAAAAACAATCCATGATTGCATAACAGTGCGATAATTGATCCATGCCTAGATTCATATAAAAATCCACCATGCCCAATATAATAAGATCAACATGAGTATTAATATCTTTAACTGTCACAACAAAAGATCTGAATACCTGATCCACTACTAAAAAATTACCCATAGGAGTAGATACACGTAAAGGAACAAATAATAAATCCAAAGATAAATCTAGCCATGAAGCAAAATAAGCAGACTCATATAAATGAGTGGAACTTCGATCAAATAAAGCAAGGTCTGACTCATGGCCCACCCAAAACATACCTTGACAACAACATTTGAAGAATAAGCCTCGAATCTAAAAAGTATTGCATACAACTGACAACACCTGCCACCTGGATGGGCTCTTGACCGATCACCTCCCCTACCTATCTAAGAACCTCCGCGAGTACCTTGGGGACAACTTTTACGACCATATGAACCACCTCTAGCTGTCGTATGAACTAGTCTAATAGGGGTACACTCTGAGTTGATGCCATAATTACCCCACAACTTAGAAACTTTTGTGAATAACTCCCATAACTACAACATATCCCATGAACTGAGCCAAAATTAAAAGATCCAACTGACTTGAAATTTCTTTCTCGACTAGACTAATAAGAAGATGAACCCTTGATGAATAGTAACTACCCTGACTAAGGCAATCACTAAAATAAAATTGACCTCTATCAGCAACCTAGATTATTGCTTAGGCGGGTCTACCATGATAACTTTGAGGCTAATATGAATGATGGGGAGAGTACCTACCCTAAAAACCACTGCCTCTAATCTAGTAGATATTATAACTCACACTAAAACTACCCTGATATGTAGGCCTTTTATTGTTTCCCCTTGGGTCTCACAATAAAAATCCTCCATCACGTAAGCATGATTGGAAAACTCATCAAAAGATCTACCTATGATAACAAAACTTCTAGTGGACATCAAAGAGAAAGTTTCAATCCTCAATCAAAAAACTGAACCTTCTAATACTTAGTATCTGGAATAGAAGTAGAATGCCAAGCCAACTCATGAAAATGAGCCTTATACTCCATAACCATCAAATATCCTTTCTCTAATCTAGTGAACTAATCTCTAAAATGATCCCTAAGTTTATAAGTCATATAATTATCCAAGAAAATCTCATAAAACTTAGCCTATGTCAAAGGATTAAATCTACCTAGCCTGGGATCAAAATGACCTCTCCACCATTATTAAGCTTCCAAGTCCTACTAAAAATTAGTGTAATCCACACCACGAGTCTCAACTAGGCCCATATTATAGAGCCTAATCATAAAATCAAATGCATCCTCGCCCAATGCACCGAAAAAATCTAGACAAAGCAGATCTCAAGAATCTGCCCATAATCTTCTACTCCTAAATAGACATAACAGGCTGGGTAACCAATGGATAAGAAACTATAAATTGAGCAACGACAAGTATATGAGGGACCTAAACTCTAGGATTCGTTGCTACAGGTTATGCCCCGTCCTTAACACTACTCTGATCTGTAGACCATGCACCATCATATGGAGCACCACCAACCAATCCTAAAAGATGAACCAAAGCATCCCTGAGTAGTGACTAAGAAATAAAAACCGTTGGCACTTAGGCTAGTCCTTGGACCACCATTGGCTGGGGAAAAAGAACCTCTAGCTCAAGAGTGAGAATAGAGTTTGGTAAAGTCCCCTTATCTTAGGATCTAGCTGGGGACACACCTAGAGGCTATCCATGACCTATGGGTCATCCAAGAATAGTAATAGAATCCTTAGGATAAATCTTGAGATCATTATCTCATGTAGGAGTAGCGTGCGTCCTAGCCTTCTACAAAAGAATAAAGTAAAATGAATGTTTAGTAAATCAACTTAAACTCTTAGCACAAAATGAGTGAAAGAAGTGAAGAACTCCTAAGAATATCCTATAGCCGCCCAAAGATAGGAAACAGATGTCATTGTTCGAATCCACAGTTTTACTAGATACTTGCTCTTCTACCAATAATACCAGTGAAACCTAGGATCTGATACCGATTTCACACGACCTAATTTATAAGTCATGATGGCCTTTATGTTATCCCGCCTGTAGGTAAACTAAATTATAACTCAGAGTTGAATGCAATGGGATACCTTAGTGGAAAATGCCCCAAAGGTAAAAATAGATGGTGTAATTCAAAATATAAAAGGCAATGGAAATAGTCTAAGTGGTAACCATAACAGAGATAATTGTCCCAAGACCTAGTAGAGACAGTACAAGAGCTACTCTAAATATAACTCAAGTTCTAAAATGGTCAATACAATCTGTATCAAAGCAAAAGTATACATAAATAAGATAGAAGGAAATGGGAAACTCAAACTCTAAGAGCTCAACCTATCTCCGAATCCAACACTACATGTTCGATGAATCAACGACGGCAACTAGTACTCAAATCTATAACAAAAAGGTAAATATGTGTAGTATGAGTACCAAAACCATGGGTACTTAAAATCCATCATCGGCTTACTAAGCTACATCATGATATAAATACAATAAAATGCAACATAACATAACTAAGTTAAGAAAAGGGGCAAATCTAAATCACTCTCCCTTATGAGTGTGGTGCACTACACACCCTTAAAAGAGACTCTACTTGATACAACTTTGTGGAAACCCAATTGACCATGAAGCTAAGGCTCTGATACAAATCTAACATGACCCAAACTAGGTCCTATTCATGTTAGGTATCTTAAGTCCAACTAGGACAGAGACTACCCCAATACCTTAACCATTTACCGCCCTACACCCCATATTGGATGAATGTTGAACATATTATAAGATAAGATAACTTTAATTTAAAGACACTAAAATGAGTAACCAAAACTAAACATCCACAACAAATAGACAACCAATAACAATCCCAATGACAATACCAATATCAATGTTAATTCCAATAGCGACACTGCTCTTGCTCATAGTAGTCCAACAAAGTCTCTAACCAAAATCAAAGAATATCTAGTATAGCCAAAACCAAAACCAAAACCATAGAAATAAAAATGATATAAAGAATCTCATAGCATGAAATGGGGTCTTTTAGGGTATGGAAGCTAGCCACTTTAGTTTGACTCAAAAGTTGTCCTTGAATCACCAAGTCACTAAGGAGAAGTAAAAGTATGGTTGGTTCCTGTATCGCATGGGGATATAGAGCTTGAAGATGGTTAGTGGAGTGAACGCTAACATGTAACTAAAGGATAAAGATAAAATAATACCATTAAATTAAAACCAAGTCATATAAACATATATAATCACATATATACATATATATCGAGTTGGGTTAGGGAATAAGGTTTAGCATGCATTTAAATAATTAAATTGGGTTGTGTATATTTACCATCATACATCCACCCATGAGCTATATGGGTCCAGTATTACCTCCTGAATGGTCTCAAGTGTGTGTAGCTGCATGAACCAAAGATATCATATAAGGCTAAGGATTTTTATGTACCCTTCGCCCTCTATAATACATATGTACATGCATAGACTTGGGGGATTCCCATGTACCCTAAAGTATAAGGTCACTATGACCAACCCTCATGTTGGAAAACATGAGATTCTAGAGTTTGTACTTTGGACTCATACCTTCACAGCTATCCATCACAACCCCCATTACTACCCAATTAAAATATTTTACACATAACCAACCACCAATTCAAGGAGTTAATTATTAAGGAATTATAAAGTGTTATCTCCATACCAACTATAACTTGCAAGTAATGTCATTAGCCAACACTGAGGAGATTCTTATGTATCCTGCAGACTCCATTATAAGAATCACTAGGGGATTCCTGTATACCCTTTAAGGTTTTTATTACATAATCACATGGGGAATTCAAGTGTACCCCACAAGGTTTTCAAAACCATCTTAACTATTTGACCATATAAAAACCTTGCATTAGTTTCAAGAAATAAGTCAAACCAACCACTTTATGGATTCCATTATACCCCTAATTCAAATTCTCACTTTTTGCATAATTACTAACTAGTTTTACAATATAGGGTTAGGGTCATAACCACTTGAAATGTCACAAGTTTAGAGAAAGTTACCATTATCAAGTTCCACCACCATAACCATGCACCCATATGTTCAAAACCTTATTTCAAACATATAAAAAACATAATTAAACCATGGGAAAACATCATTCAACATTAAGCATTCAAAGATCCCTAACCTTTCTTTTAAAAACATAACAATACCCTAAAATCCATTTATTAAAACATGTACCTTAAGTAAAATAACAATAAGGGAGGAGTAACATGCCTAAAATACCAAGGAATTTGAAAAAAATTGCACCCTTAGAACCCTTAATGACCAGTTACTTTGAAACCCTAGCCTTAGCCTGAATAGAGAGTTTAAGATAGAATTTGAGAGTGTTTTATTGGGAATGATGTGTTAATAAAGTCCTAAGTAAGGTTTTAATTATGGTATCAAATGGACATAAACTGGGAAATATCTAGAATGCCCTCAACTTAATAGCTGTAAAAATATATCTTTGGTGATGAGTTTACCCATTGATTCATTACCACATCATATGACTTGTAGCCTTTAGTCATATCCTAGATAGTGAGTTGAACACTCATATACTGTCTACCTTATGACTCCATGATTCCACTCATAACCTGACCTAATGACTCACTGGGTCAAGATTTAACCAACATATTACCCAAATAGGTCAGACACTAGACAACCTATAATTATACCTCACAACTTATAACCTATCCTTACAGCTCCTAGTGAGCCTCTCATACCTAAAGCAAAGTCAAGCCACTAAGTTACTGATTTATTTAAGGTTTGTTCTAATGACTTGTCACCATCCTTAATGACCCGTATCACCAAGTCATAACCAATACAAAAACCCAACCACCATCCACTGTATACCATACCCATCAAGACACCATATGACTCATATGGTCAAGTCGTAATCAAGCCAATGAGCTCAAAGCTCAAGAAATTTCAAAGGTACAAAATTTGGAGTGTTTCATTGCTATTGTTATACACCTTATTCTTACTGGAAGCCATTTCCTTTCTTTGATTTAACTGTTGCTTCCTCAATCAGTATAGTATGGTAGTTTTCCTTTGGTGAAATATTTGTGCTTTGTTTTTTACCCTCATCTGGACCTTTTCTTTCCTATTTTAATGCATCAAAAGAGTTTGACACTGCAAGGTCCTTAACATAATTTCATGTTCCATCATCTAGGGTAGTCGTGCCTTTCTTTATTCTAAATTTTATGTGGGTTCGGTTCAATTTAGACTAGACAACTCTCTTTTTTATGTAACTCCTTTGCAATGGAATATCTTTATTTTCTCATGTTTCTTTAGATATCTATTCTTCTTGTACATGTCATTTCATTTATGGATGCAAATTCCCACAATCACTTTCATCATGTCCTTGAAGTTTGTATGTGTGAAAGCATTTAGGGAGCATATTATATTGAATTTGTTTGCATGTGTGACAGTATTTGGGGAGCATATCATATTGAATTTTTATCCTTTGAATTCTAGTGTAATTTTTCTTATTATTCATCATTTTTATCTCCACATTGTCAGGTAGTTTAGCTTTTAAGTCCGCTTGAACTTTAACTCTAGCACAAATAGTGTGAGTTTTGTTAATGGAAGCCACATCAAGATGGTTAGGTTTACCAATATTATAATATATGAAAAATATGCATTACCTAACAAAAAAGGTTTGCAGTTGATCTGAGGTGGATTTATGCACCTCAGTGTTGTAATATGTGCTTATTTAGACTTACTTTGAGGACTTCTTGTGTGCTTAATTTGTTGTTAATGATATAAATAAGAATATAAGTCTTAGATTAATTGATTACAATGTTTAAGGTGTATTTCAAACAAGTTTGGAATAAATTTGGTCACTTAGAGTGTAAACGAGAAAACTAGTGTTACTAGCTTGAGTCATGTGTTGTTCTAGTTAATGTCGATGGATTCTAGTATGTGTAATGAATTGCTATTAGGATAATGGTGTGATTATATTTGTAAAAACTTTTTTATAGTGTTTAATGTTAAATGTAATCATGACCAGAGTAAAACTAAGTTAAAGATCAAAAGGACAAAACTAGTATTCTTAGCTTAAGTTTCTAGTTGTTATTTTGAGATCTAACTCGTAGTGTTTGATGATATTGGATTCTTGGTAATTTTATTATGATGATGATATATGTATGATACAAAAGCTTTAAATCTAGTGTAATCAACACCACAATGCTTGGAATGGATAGACGAAAGCAAGAGACTAGATTTGATGTAAAATGGACACTTTGGAGGTCACTAGTGTGTCGCAGATCTTATCCACAGATATGAGGTGTGTGATATGCGTTTGTAGCTTCATAAGGGACCACAAAAATTGTATATCCTCAATTATGTCATGTCGTACACCCTAGGTACCGCAGTAGAGAGCGCGACGTAGACCCTACCTCAAAGTCGGCAGATTTGACCTCTTATAAATAGGAACATTATGCTATACTTCTTGGACAACCTAGAAACTTTGATGGATACTGATTAACACTTAAAATAGGGTTTTTCATTATTTAATTTAGTACTTTTATGGATGTTAACATGTATTCTATCATTGTCGTTACGGTTATGTCCATGAGAAGCTAAAAGCCCTTTTTCAGGGTTAAGGCCAAGAACGTGATAACTCTTCTTGTGAATTGATTTGGTTTTAAAAATTTATAATATTTGGTTGTTTATTTATACTTTTTATTACTATTTTAAGGATTTTTTACCCTTATAATATTTCCATTGTCATCTTGTGTTCCCAAAAGGAGGAATAAGAGGATAAATCATGGGGTAAACAAAATAGGATTGTAATCTTCTATGGAATAAAGTCATAATTTGAACTTAGGATAGGAATATACCTTAGTATCCTATTTTATTCACTTACTAGATGAAATATGAATGCATTTAACTTAGTTGTCACATCCCACTCAATGATGTAGTTGTGGGTCTAAGTTAGATAGGTGACTGGAGGCTCGAAAGATCATAGTCATAATATCAACCCCATGAATCTACAACCAAGATAAGTAACATAACCAATGAATTTCAATAGCATAGTATGATTGTTCGTAGATCCTTAACCCTAGTTTTATCCTTATTGATTGTCCAAGCACTTTAACTTTCCTTATTACTTCATTTATGGTTACTTATATCTTAAAAACTTTTGTGGTTATGTTTGCACTAACTTAATCTCAATAGTGAACTAAAATTGGATAGTTGTCAACAAAAGTCTCTGATGGATTGATACTTGACTTTTATAAGGCCACTTTACTACTTGGTGGGACTACTTACACTTATGTGTCTGGTTGGGAGCAATAAGTTTAAGGCATTGTTGCTGGGGACATGTAATTTGGCAATTGCTTTAGTTTTAGTTTTACTTTCTGGCTTTCTTGGTGTTTTTCACTTGGTCATGGTTCTAAATTTATAGGAAAAAGGTTTATAGAATAGTAATTTGGCAAGGGATCATGAATTGGTTAAACTAGACCCCGAGCCCGAACAACATTTACACCAAAGGAGGCGAAAAGCAGTTTTTCTCTACCATATCCCACAAATTAATGAAGAACAAGATATTCCTACTCCTATGGTTGAAGATCCACTAACCCGCTGGCTAGTTCGTGAAGTGGAAATCCTACTTTCAACAAATTTGACCTCTTATATTAAAAAATAGTTGCTGGAGGTAGATTCGAGAAGAAGTAGAACATGGTGCAGCTCTTGCATAGCAGTGGACAATTCACCGGGCTATCATATGAAGATCCACATGTCCACTTATAGAACTTTTTGGAGAGTAGTGACACATTCAGACCTAAGATTGTGTTGACTAATTATATGAGACTGACACCCATACCTTTTCACTATTAGGGAAACAGAAGAAGTGTTTGAAAGCTTAGCCGGCAAATTTAATCCCAACTTGGGATGACTTAGCTCGGAATTTCCTCATTCGATTCTTTGCATCTGGCAAAACTTTACAATGAGATTTTAAGCTTCAAATAGAGGCCAAATCAGAACCTTTATTATGCTTAGGAGAGATTTGAGTCTCTTCTTTCGAACTGTCCATATCATCAGTAGTCCAATAAGGTATTAGCTTACACCTTTGTGTAAGACCTTGACCATAAAACAAAAAATTTGCTAGATTCAGCTGCAGGTGGTCAGGCTCTTTAAAACATATAAGATGACCCATAAACATTGTTGAACTAGATTGCACAAAGAAATATAGATTGGCATAGTGATGCCTCAAGAGGCTTAATAAAAATGAATGTAGGCATAATTGAAGTTAATAATATTACAGCCTTAGCCGCCAAACTATCAGCTCTGCAGAACAAATTATAAAATAATTTAGTAAGTTAGGTGTGTAACAGCCCCATGCTCAAGTGAATATAGTGCATCAGACTCCAGCATGGTGTGAGGTTTGTGGCAATAGTGGCCACTCAATAGATATATACGGTGCAAATCTCGAGTAAGTTAATTTTATGGGCAATGCTAAAAGGAGAAATTATGATAATACCTATAACCAAAAGTGGTAGGCTCAAGCACCAAATTACTGATGGAACAACAACAAACAATAGAAGTTCCAGCAGCAGCACTAAAACATTGGCCAGTAATGTAGAGGAGATGTTAAAGAAAATCAGGGCTACCTAAGAACAGATGGCTACTGAACTCAAAAATCGACAAGGACTTCAAAAGCATTTGGAGTATCAGTTAAGCCAAATATAGCAGGCATAAAATGCAGGCCTCAAGGTTGTTTGCCAAGTCAAAATGAACCTCCTAAATAAGTATTGGCAATCACTTTGATGGGTGGTAAAAAGTTGATTGATAGACCTCTAAAGACAAATAAAGAGGTAGATACATAATTGATTCCTCAACTGATTGCACACAAATTTGTTGATAATTCGTAAAACTCTGAGTACCCAAAAACAAAACTTGTTGAACACGTTTAGGTGTATCCACCACTCCATTCCACAAAGGCTAAGAAAATCATTGGAGGGTGATGCTTTAAGAAATTCTTTTACATGCTTAGAGAGTTTCACATTAACCTTCCTCTTTTAGATGTTTTATAGGGAATTCCCAAGTACGATAAGTAATTGAAGGATATGGTAACTAATAAATTAATTGGTAGGATGTTTAGATAATAGCACTCACTGATGAGTGTAGCTCTATAGTAATGCAAAAGATACCCCAAAAGCTTAAGGACCCTGGGAAGTTCGCTTAACCTATTCAGATTAGTAATAGCGAGGTGGTCCATGCACTGAGTGATTTATGGGCAAGTATTAATTTGATTCCCCTATCAATGTTCAATACTTTGGGATTGGAGAATCGAGACCGAGCTCTTTGACACTCCGAATGACAGATCGATAATTAGTTCATCCAACAGGAATCATTGAGGGCATTCACATCAAGGTTGGTAAGTTTATTATTCTGACTGATTTTATTATTTTGGATGTTAATGCAGATAAAATGGCACAGATCATGTTTGGACATCCATTCTTGGCAACGAGAGGAGTATTGATAGATGTGAGAGAGGGAACGCTCAGAATGAGGTTGGATGATAAATAAATGGTCTTTAAGGTATACCAAACACTAGAAAAACTATCCTAGTATATAGATTTTTGCATAATTATAGTGATGGAAGTGGATGGGTGTGGGGTGGAAGAGACCAATCCACCAAAAAACTCTTTGAACTTTTTCATTGAGCTGCCCAAGTCACCAATACCAAAGATCCAATGGATGCTGATTGATGATCTTAGTTGAGGGTCCAAAACGAATAAGAAGAGGTCCTCCAAGTAGAAGGAAGAGGATGAAGGAAAACAGTTAAGTATGATGATGGGTTGTGCCGTGATGCTAAATCGGGCTTTGCTTGGGAGACAACCCAAGTTTAGGTTGGTTTTTATTTATAATTTTTACTTCACATGGTATGTTTTGTTGAATCACAGGTTGTTGAAAAGTCTGAGTACCATAAACCTAATCAAAAAAGCAAAGTGAAGACTGTAAGACCTCGCAAAATCCTAAGCTTGATTCAGTCTTGTAAAAGTTAGTAAGGGGTCCCAGACTTAGAAAAATTAAGCTAGGTATTCATACTTAGAGTTATTTTAGTCTTCGTAAGTTGGCAATAATTTTTCATGACCATTATGACCTTTAAATATCAATTTTAGGTTAACTCATAATCAGGAATATCAGTAGGTGTTCTCGGACAAGTTTTGGATATTTTGGACTTCGTTTGAAACACATTTGAAAGCTCAAACCAGTGGATCAACACGATCTAGATGCTCTGCATCATCCATTACATCGATGAGAATTTATCCCCAGCTCCCAGTACAAGTTCTAATGAACCGATGTGGACTCGACGGGGTGCATTGGCGATTGCATTAATGCCAACCACGCAGTGCGTCGGTCTGCGTGTTGCTAAATCAGTTTGCAGTCATTAAAAATTTGTGCCCTCAGGGGTTATTGGGTATTTTCCCACCTTCTTTCATCCCCCAAAACATAAAATTAATCCCTTTTAGAGGAAAAATCCATTCATCTTTCACAAAATTTCTCAAGAAGCAAACCCTAGGATCTCTAATTCAAGATTCAGCCTTGAAGAATACTCCATTATTCTTCGCAAATTTTAATATCAAATTACATGAAGTTTACATCCAAGGGTTTCATTCTACCCTTGGAGGTCGAGAAAATCTTTCTAAATACAAGTTAATTGATTCCATGGATTTCATGTTAAATCTTGAATGTATTAATGATTATGATGTTAATGGTGATCTAATTCCATGATTTGTCCTAAGTTTCATGCAAACTAGTTTAATTATAAATTGAATTTTGTGAACTACATGTCAAACTCTTGAATTGGAAGTTGAATATAGAATCCATAATATTACTACATGTTAATTGATATATGAAATACCCATGCTCCCCAAGTGTTTGTCAAAATGCTTATGTGATTAGACTAGTCCAAGTATAACATGTTATTGTACAATTTCAATCCTGCACAAGCTCATGTATAACAAGTGTTTGACCAAGAATGTCTAAGTGAATGTATTATTAGCAAGCTAGTACCATTACGCTATTAAAGTCATGCAGTGGTTTACTTTTCATTTTATCGAGTCATGGGGGTATTTAAGACCCGAAAATTTAGCTGTTTACGTAGAGCCAGTGTTAGTTGCAGAATAAACTCTGTCATGTCACGATTAATAGTACTCTCAATCAGTTACAAAACTCATAATAAACTCAGCAGACTCAGTATCATTCCAGTCCAGTTCAGTATCCAGTTAAGACCTCAGTAAATTCAATCAGTTAACAAAATTTAGTAGTATTCCATCAGTCAGCGGAACTCAGTGAGCTCAGTTCAGTTCAGTTAGATAGTATAATCAGTAACAGTTCAGTCAAGCCTAGTATGAACTAGAAATCTATTCAGTGTCTATTCAGTTGTGAGTAGGATTTAGCACCGAGCGAACCTCGGGATTGGGGCATTTCTGCCAGTAGAGGATTTGACCCATAGTTGCAATCCCTGCATTATAGAACTACGTAACCAGCGTAGGTTGAGATATTTTTCTTATAGACTAGGGTTGATACATATTATACAAGTTTTCCTGCCAATAAGGGTTGATGAAAGAGCTTCCTATTAGAAAGGGTTAACTCATAGTTTTCTTTACCCGTGGCACGGTACTAACACCCTTCCAACTGGGGTTATAAGTTGGACCCCAATCTATTCAGAAAGAGGCATGTCGGTTAGATTATTACCTAACATAGTTATAGTTTTAGTCTTTAGAATAGAACTCAGTTCAGTTCTATAGAAATCAGGATTTTCAAATATAGTCATTCAGTTTAGTACAAAACTCATAATAGTTTCATAGAATCAGGACTGCCAGATATAGTCACCTAGTTAACTGTAATATAGTATCAGTAAACTCAGATATTAGTAAATTAGTAATTCAGAACTCAGTATCTAGTATTATCACGATCTCAGTTACAGTTTATGTATTCATACATGTACTTTCATTCAGTTATACTCATGTTATTCAGTTAGTATTGTTCATGCATATGAACCTATGCATCTCAGCCTACCTCACTTAGCATACTAGTATATTTGAAGTACTGATGCATACCTTTATTTTGTTGTATAATGTCTTATATCATAGGTTCAGACGCATGGGCGCCCGATCATACTTAGCATCAGTAGCAGACTAGTGGTGAGTCTTTATATTTTGAGGACATTATTATTACTTTAGTATCTCAATTTATTAGTTTTCAGTAGTCGGGGTTAGTTGGAGGTTTGTCCCATCAATCCCTTATTCAGACAGTAGAATTTTATCATACTAGAGTATTTTAGACAAATGAATCAGTATTCAATTTTTAGTACTCAGTATTAATTTATAGTTTTGAACCTTATGGTAAGTTTCCACCTAATTTTTGCATAATACAGTATTATTATTCAGTTATTGCAGCACGTACCAGTCATGGGTTAGCTTGTGGTCTCTCGGTATTATGAGCATCATATAGCATCCAACGTACAGACTCGAGGCATTGCAAACTTGGTATCAAAGCCTAAGTTTCAATAGAGTCCTTGGAAGTATGAAAGTTATATCTAGTAGAGTCTTGTGCATGGGTATGTAGTGTGCCACACTTATGGACGTGAGGCTATTAGATGTTTTAGGTAAAGTTTCCCTTTTTTCAGTATTCACGTCATACAAGTAAGCAGGAGCTCAAGTTAAAATCTTAGTCTATTCCATTCTCTCCTTTTTATTTACAAAACATGCCTGCCAAAAAGACTAACTAAAGAAGAACCGTAAATTAGTCAGTACCTCATCCCATCCAGCCAGATCCCTAGACGAACATGTCTCTCACACTTAATTCAGAGAAGCTTTTACCACCATAGCTCATTCTGTGACATCCCAGAATAAATGCCTAATTGTCGGTCCAGCCAACCCAGTGGCCAATACTACTACAGCCAAAATTTGGGACTTCACCCGAATGAACCCTCTATCTTTTATTGGATCAAAGTCAGATGAAGACCCACAGGAATTTCTTGATCAGGTGCAGAAGGTTACAGATATTATGATGGTGATAGCTAGTGAGAGTGTCGAGTTAGCTACATATCAGTTGCAGGATGTGGCTCACTTATGGTTTAAACAATGAAAAGTAGAGAGGGCAGCAGATGTATGGTCCATAGAATGGGAGGAGTTTTCTATTGCTTTTCTGGATAGGTTCTTCCCACTAGAGTTGAGGGAAAAGAAGGTTTTAGAATTTATAAATTTGAAGTAGGTAAATATGATGGTACAATAGTATTCTCTCAAATTTACTCAATTATCCAGATACGCTCCTCATGTGGTAGCAGATAGCAGATCTAAGATAAGTAAGTTTGTGTCTGGCGTGTCTAATAGTATGGTCAAGGAGTGTAGGACCGCAATGTTGATTAATTAGATAGACATATCCAGGCTTATGTTCCATGCTTAGCAGAAGAGTAGGCTAAGAATAGGGAGAATGAGAGGGAGAACAAGAGTGCGAGAATTGGTAGTCTCAACTTAGCTCAGTCTAAGTTAGAGGGTGGGAATCATTCTCAGTTCCATCCAAAATCCTTAGTTCCAGCTCTATCCTCAGCTAGTGCTCCCATGCTAAAATTTATAGATGACAATAGAGATAGGGCATCAAGCCCTAAACCCCAGGGTAGTGTAAACAGTGCCCAAACAAATCCGCTCTGCCAAAAGTGTGGCAGAAACCATCTGGGTGACTGCAGAGCTGGCAGTGATGTATATTTCAAATGTGGCAGCCAGACCATAGAGCCATACAGTGTCCTCAGGTGGGTTCACAAAGTCAGCATAACTGCCCCTCAGCTCAATTCGGTAGCCCAAATCAGTAGGGTACCGCTTCCAGTGCCACCAGTGGACAATGCCCAAACAGACTCTATGCACTTCAGTCCCGGCAGGATTAAAATAGTTCACCTTATTAGGTCACTATTACGTTACAAGTTTATCATTTATATGTTTATACTTTGCTAGATCCAGGAGCTTCTTTGTGTTTTGTAACTCCCTATATAGCTGTTGACTTCGGAGTCAATCCAGAAATTCTAGTAGAGCCTTTCTCCGTCTCTACCAAGTGGGTAAATCTATTATATCCCGGTAGGTATACAGGAACTATTCGGTTATGGTATCTCAGAAAGTCACTTCAGCAAACTTAGTCAAATTAAAGATGACCAATTTTGATATCTTTCTTGGCATGGATTGCTTCATTCCTACTATGCTTCAGTCGACTACAAAAATAGAATTGTCCAGTTTCAGTTTTTGAATGAGCCCATCCTAGAGTGGAGGGGTAGTACTTTAGCACTTAGGGGTTAACTTATTTCCTTTCTTAGGGCAAGAAAAATAATATCTAAGGGATGTGTCTACCATCTCATTCGAGTCCAGGACTCTAGATCAAAAACCCCTACTCTTGAGTCACTATCAGTAGCGTGTGAATTCTCAAACGTGTTTCCCAAAGATCTTCTTAGAGTTCCTCCTGAAAGGGAAATCGATTTCAAAATAGACCTTCTTTTTGATACTCAGCCAATATCTATTCCTCCATACAAAATGGCTCCAGCAGAACTCAAAGAATTAAAAGAACAGTTGGAAGATCTCCTAGATAAGGGATTCATCAGACCTAGTGTTTCCCCGTAGGGTGCTCCAATTCTATTCATACGTAAGAAAAACTGTTATCTCAGAATGTGTATTAACTACCATCAGTTAAATAAAGTCATGGTCAAGAACAAGTATCCATTTCCCAAAATCAATTACTTTTGTTGATCAACTTCAGGGTGCCAGTTACTTTTCAAAGATAGACCCCAAATTAAGATATCATTAGCTCAGAGTCAGAGAATGTGACATTCTGAAAACAACTTTCAGAACTCAGTATGGTCAACTCAAATTCTTAGTCATGTCATTTGTTCTTACTAATTCCCCAGCAACTTTCATGGACTTGATGAACCATGTGTTCAAGTAGTACTTAGACATGTTCATCATAGTCTTTATAGATGTAATGACCCGATTTGCTGAGTCGAAATGTTACACGGTGCTCATGACCCCGAAGGACCACAAGCTAAACTATGCCTAATATATGTACCTATATACTACTTAAGATAACATAATAATGTGGAAACATGCACTGAAAGGACATAAGGCTCGATCATGAAACATAACTGAATAACGTAATATCCGTATGAGGTAATAGAATACCCAAAACAAAACTAAAGTCTAAAACATAATAGTCTGTATCTAGTCTACATCTAGACTAAAAGTCACTACTGTCTAAAGAATCTAAATAAGGAGATGATGGGACATAACCCCAACTAACTCCAACTAATAAGATAATTAATGAGATACTAGAAAATCATTATGTCCTGGAAGGATGAAGACTCACTTCTACTCTGACTGCTGAATCCAGAATCTACTGCTGATCTGGAACTCGTGTCTCTGAACCTATGGAGTAACATAAAAAAAAGCACCATAGCATAAATGCGTCAGTACATATGTACCGATAATACATGTAAGGTAGGATAAATGCAAGGGTTCATATGCATGCTAATGCTAACTGACTGTCTAACATGAACGTAAGAATGCATATATAATTACATAATTATAACTGACAAAGTGATATCGTGATTACTAAATCTGAATACTAATAACATGACATGACTGGTAACATGAATGACTATATCTAAATATAACTAATAATGTGGATGACTGTAGCTGACAATCCTGAATCTGATGGAACTATCTGAGTTCTGTACTGTATCAGAGTTGACTGTATCTGATAGTCAGGAAATCTAAAGAACTATCTGAGTTCTATTACTGAGACTGATTGACTGTATCTGATAGTCCTAATTCCGTAACATAAAATTATGGAAAGTAGTATCTAACCGACATGCCCCAAAGGTGCTATAATAGCTGAGCTGGGGTTCAATCTATGCCCTGTTTAAAGAGTGTCAATACCGCGCCACTGGTAAGGACAACATGTAAGTAACCCTCATATAACAGGTATCTCTAATAAGAACGGTCGAAACCCTCAGATAACATGTTAAGCCACCTCATCTACACTCATATAGCAGGTTACGATGTCTCAACCTATACTGGCTACATAGTTCTAGAACACAAGGATTGCTTCTAGGAATCACACCCTCATAAAATAGGTGAGTCCCTATCCTTGGGTTCATTCGGTGCTAATTCCTACTCCCATCTGAATAGACACTAAACATGATTTACTTAACAGAACTGAGCATAGACTTAGTTACTGAATTTCCATGGCTAACGGAATACTAATGATATCTGACAACTGACTGAGTCATGAGATCATGGAGATTTTTCCTAAGTCATAAAACTATCTGAAGTCGAATAGTTCATATCTTGACTGAGAGTATCGTGAAAAATATGACAGGTCTCTAGGCATACAGCTAATATTTTGGGTACAAGTACCCCCAGGACTCGATGGAAAGAAACTGACATAGCATGATTTACTTGAAGACTTGACTAACATCATAATACATACTACATTCATAGGAGCCTTTCATCAAACATGTAATAGGCATAAACTTGTACATACATAGGGATTTCATGATATCATGCTAGTTAGACAATTTTCCTTCATCTAGAAATTTAATCAAATATATTGTAGGCATAGTACATGTAAAGCACATCTTACAACAATTAAACATCATGCTTCAATTCCAATTCCATCATACAAGGTTTTAGTCATGAGATTTCGCAAATCTTTATCTATACTAACCAACCCACATGGAATTTATCATCAAATCATGGAATACAAATCAATTCCTCAGTTATCAACATGAAAGAGAACATACAAAGCATGAAAACATGAAGAAAATCCATAACTTGTAGTTAAAAAGGATTCTTGAACTTCAAGGATGAAAGGAGTCCATGAATGAACGCTATGAATACCTTAGTTCGTGATTTTGTGAAGATTGATGGTGAAACCTTCTTGAATTTGAATCTCCAATAGAAACCCTAGTTTGTTCTTAAGATAAACTTGAAAGAAACTAATATGTTTTGGGTGAAAAGTGGATGAATCACGTGTTAAAGGGATTATATAGGGGTAGGAAGTTGACTCTTTTAACCCTGGACACATCATTAAATTTTTAGTAAAATTTCCCGAGTTTATTGCGGCGTTATCGTGCCATATCACTAGAAATTGACAATTGAGAAACTTCACGGTTGTGCAATACGGATCTATCATGTTGCCACCATGTCTACGACCTGGAAGTTTGGCGTGACATGCCAGTATCATGGATCAACACTGGAATTTGAAAATTTCCATTTGAGTTATCTCTGCGACGCGCGGAAGGCTCAGGTCAAACACTGTCTCACTAAAAAGTCTCTAACTCTTTGCCCCGGTGTTAGATTTGGGAAAATTATATATCGATGGAAAGCTTATTCAATTTCCCACGTGATAGGAAATGAAAATTATGGAAATACCATGTGTAAAAGAATGAATTCGTATTTTAAAGAAAGTTCTAACATCTTTGAGATGCTTTTCAAGCTAAGAAAAAGAACTAGTATTACAATATATCCACCTTGAAAAAATTCATCCTCGAATGAGACTGACTAAGAGGGGAATCAATAAAATGAATATGAATAACTAGAACATGATCTCATGACGGACATGACTAGCAAGCAGAACATAACATACTAAACATGCGTAACTGATTCATAAATGCATAACTGAAAGTTCTAAAAAACTAAGTTTTCTCACAATACGAATGCATGTCTGATGCATAACTATATAACTAATCTGATACATGAATGCACGACAGAATAAACGCTGGTACTTGATACCAAGTTTATCATGGGAACATGAGCATAAGACTGAATACTATGTTACTGATGTACACTAATCATAAAGCTGAGTAAGCTTAATAAGAACTGTTACCTTGAACTTGATCTGAGTTGGCAGGGAAGAGGTGAGCATACTTGGTACGCATATATGCTTCTGCTTTCTAAGTATCTCCCTTTACGGACTGATTTTGCCAAAGAACCTTAACTAGAAGGACTTCTTTGTTCCTCAATCTACGAGTATGATAGTCTAGGATTTTAACTGGAATTTCTTCATAAGAGAGCTTGTTCTGAACATATCTCTGAATAGGGACTACGACTGATGGGTCACCTATACACTTCTTAATTAAAGAGACATGAAAGACTGGATGAACTGAGGCTAGATCTGAGGGCAATTTAAGCTCATAAGCTACCTTGCTGAAACGATTGAGAATCTTGAAGGGACCGACATATCAGGGACTGAGCTTTCCCTTCTTGCCGAATCTCTTCAATCCCTTCATAGGAGAGATCTTGAGGTAGAAATGATCACCAATCTCAAACTCGAGATCCTTTTTACAAATATTTGCATAAGAATTCTAGCGGCTCTAAGTAGCCCAGAGTCTTACTCTAATTAACGGACCATAATCTAAGGCGCCGAATACTAAATCAGGACCTATAACTGAGGCCTCACTAACTTCAAACCAACCGATTGGAGATATACATCTCCTACCATATAGAGCTTCGAATGGAGCCATCTGAATACTAGAATGATATTTATTATTATATGCAAACTCAATCAAAGGCAAGTGGTCATCCCAACTACCTTTGATATTAATTACACACGCTCTGAGCATATCTTCTAGAGTTTGAATGGTCCTTTTTGCTTGACCATCTGTCTGAGGATGAAAGGTTGCACTGAGATGAACTTGGGTACCAAGACCTTTTTGGAAAGCTTTCCAAAAATAAGAGGTAAACTAGGTACCTCTATTTGAGATAATAGTCAACGGAACACCGTGCAATTGACCAGCTTCTTAATGTAGAGCTTGGTGTAATCGTTAGTTGAATAAAAGTTATGAACTAGAAGGAAAAGAGTTGATTTGGTCATTCTGTCTACAATGACCCATACCAAATCATACTAACGACGATTTAGAGGAAAACCCATCACGAAGTCCATGTTCACAACTTCTCACTTCCAAGTAGGAATACTGAACTCCTGCATAGGACCACTAGGCTTTTGATACTCTATCTTAACTTGCTAACATGTAGAGAACTTAGCCACAAACTCTGCAACATCTCTTGTCTTCCCACTCCATCAATAGATTTCCCGCAAGTCACGGTACATCTTTGTGGAACTTGGATGAATAGAGTAGCACGCACCATGTGCTTCGGCAAGAATTTGTTGCCTTATGTCATCTACACCTGGGAAACATAGAAGACCCTAACAATGGAGGACGCCATCTCCCCCTTGGGAGAAAACCTCTATTTTCTAATTCTGAACTGACTCTTTTAGCTTGACAAGGATAGGATCCTTATCTTTCTTTTATTTCACCTCAGAAATTAGGGATGATTCTAAACTACTCTAAACACATACACCACCATCTGAAGAGACAACTAAGCGAATGCCTAGTCTGATAAGCTAGTGGACTTCCTAGACTAACTTCTTCTTACTATTATCAACATGAGAAATTACCCATGGACAGTCTACTGAGAGCGTCGTCCACTACGTTGGCCTTGCCCAGATAATAGAGGACACTCATGTCATAATCTTTTAAGAGATCTAACCACCTTCTCTGATGAAGATTGAGATAATTTTGATAAAAGACATACTGAAGGATCTTATGATCTGTGAAGACATCTACATGAACTTCGTAGAGATAATGCCTCCAAATCTTTAAGGCAAATACTATGGCTGCTAACTCAAGGTTACAAAAAGGATAATTATTCTTATGGGATTTAAGCTGTCTGGAGTCGTAGGTTATGAGCTTACCATGATGCATGATGACACAACCTAAACCCATTCTAGATGCATCACAATAAACTACAAAACCATCTCAACCATCTGGAAGAGCTAGAATTGGAGCTGAGTTGAGTCGAGTCTTTAATTCTTAAAAACTCTTCTCACATGAATCTGACCAGTGAATCTGAGTCAATCTAGACATAGGAGATGCAATAGAAGAAAATCCCTCAACAAACCATCTATAATAGCTAGCTAAACCCAAGAAACTCCTGATATCTGATGGACAAATAGGGTGAGGCCAGTTTCTTACTGCTTTAGTCTTTTGAGGAATATACTAATGCCATCATTGGAAATGAAATGGCCAAGAAATGCTACTGATCTTAGCCAAAATTTGCACTTACTAAATTTGGTGAATAACTGATGATTTATGAGAGTCTGGAGTACTATTCTGAGATGATCTGCATAATCTCGCTCAGTACGGGAATAGACCAGTATATTATCTATGAAGACTATGATGAACATGTGCAAGTACTGCATGAACACATGGTTTATCAAGTCCATGAAAACTGCTAGAGCATTGTTAAGACCAAATGACATAACTAAAAATTTAAAGTGGCCATACCACGTATGGAAAGCTATCTTCGAGATGTCACATTCTCTAACTCTAAGCTGATGATAGCCGAATTTGAGGTCTATCTTAGAGAAATAACTAGCACCCTAAATTTGTCAAACAAGTCATCGATTCTGGGAAGAGGATACTTGTTCTTGATTGTGACTTTATTGAGTTGATGGTAATCTATACATATTTTGAGTTAACCATATTTTTGGTGCACGAATAAGACTGGTACGCCCCACGAGGAAATATTGGGTCTAATAAATCCCTTATCTAAGATATCCTTTAACTTTTCTTTCAGTTCCTTGAGTTCTGCTGGTGTCATTCTCTATGGCAGAATAGAGATAGGCTGAGTGTCTGAAACAAGATCAATATAAAAGTCTATTTCCCTTTTCGGAGGAATTCCTAGAAAATCTTTGGGAAAAACATCTGAATATTCATTCACTAATGGGACTGATTCGAGACTAGGAGACTCAGAATTGGAATCTCTAACATGAACTAGATAATAAACACATCCCTTAGTTATCAATTTCCTTGTCCGAAGGTAGGAAATAAGTTGACCCCTAAAAGCGGATACACTACCCTTCTACTCTAGGACGGGTTTATTTAGGAACTAAAATTAAACTATTCTATTCTGTAGTTGACTGTGGCATAGAAAAAATAAAGCCAATCCATGCCAAAAATGACATCAAAATCAATCATCTCTAATTCAACTAAATCTGCTGGCATGACTTTCTAAAATATCATAACCGGGCAATTCCTGTATACCCGCCGGGCTATGATGGTTTTACCCACTGAGGTAGAGACTAAAAAGAGCTTTGCTAGAATTTTAGGACTAATTCCAAAATCAACTTCTATATAAGGAGTAACAAAAGATAAGAAAGCTCCTGGATCTAGCAAAGCATAAACATGCATATGAAAGATACGTAACATATCAGTAACTACATCAGGAGAACTTTCCTGATCTTGTCGAGTCTGGAGAGCATAGAGATGATTTAGGTGTTTCCCGCTAGTAGCACTGGAAGTGGCACCCTACTGATTTGGGTGATCGGACTAAGCTAAAGAGTGATTTTATTGTCCCTGAGGACCTGGTTGTGGACAGTCTCTAATTCTATGGCCTGGTTTGCCACAACCAAACAAAATGCCACTACCTGCTCTACACACACCCTGATGGTGCTTACTGCAAGTTTGGGAAAGAGGATAGGTGCGGGCACTACTAACACTGCCCTGGGTCTTAGAGCCTAGCGCTCTATCTTTGTTACCCTCTTTAAACTTAGGAACTGATGCATTGGCTGTTGAGAGAGCTGGAACTGATGACTTAGGATGAAATTGAGAACAGTTTCCTTCTTTTGATTTAAGCTGAGCGAAGTTGAAACTACCTGTCTTTGCTCTCTTATTCTGCTTTTCCCTCTACTTAATTTTTTACTCCTCTATCTACTGAGCATGAGTCAAAAGTCTAGCTAAGGTTATGTCACTGTTTAGTATGGCGGGTCTGCACTTATTAACCACACTGTCGTTCACTCCTAAAGCAAACTTATTCATCTTAGATCTACTGTCTACAACCTCATGAGGGGCATACCTGGCTAATTGAGTAAACTTAAAAGAATACTCTTTCACTGTCATATTGCCCTGCCTGAGGTTGATGAACTCTAGCACCTTGGCTTCTCTAAGCTCTTGGGGAAAGAATCTATCTAAGAATGCAGTGATAAACTCCTCCCACTCTATAGGAATTGCATCATATGATATTTTGTACTTCCACTTTTTGAACCAAGCATGAGCCACATCCTGCAACTGGTATGTAGCTAGATCAGCAGTCTCAACAGTAGTCACCCCCATGGCGTCTGTCACTTTCTGAACTTGATCTAAGAATTCCTGAGGGTCTTCATCTACCTTAGACCCTAGGAAAGTTGGAGGATTCATTTGGGTGAAGTCCCAAATCCTTGCTAAAGTTGAGTTGGCCACTGGGTTGGCCGGAACAACAATTGGCCATTCATTATAAACAGTGAATGATTGAGCAAGAGTGTTAAATATGGTCCTGAACACTGCATAATAAATAAGATCGCCCAAAGGTTCTTTGGCCTGAGGGGCTGACTGATTTCTTCTCATAGAATACATGTTCTATAGAAGAAAGGGAGAAACAGAATACACTGAGAGACTGACTTGTGATTATGCTCACAGGAACAATATGAATACTGAAAGATGGGAAACTATACTTAAAATATCTCATAGCCTCCTGCACATAAATGTGGCGTCCAATGCACCCATGTACAAGGCTCTACTAGATGCGGCTTTTAGACTTCCTAGGACTCTATTGAACCTTATGCTTTGATACCAAGTTTGTAACAACTCGATTTACTAAAATGAAATGGTACACAGTGCTCATGACCCTGAAGGACTACAAGCTAACCCATGATTGATATTTGTACCTTTATACTGCATAAAATAACATAATAATGCAGAAACATGCACTGAAAGGCCATAAGGTTCAATCATGAAACATAATTGAATAACGTAACATCTGTGTGAGGTAATAGAATACCCAAAACAAAACTCAAGTCTAAAACATGATAGTCTGTATCTAGTCTGTATCTAGAGATAAAGTCACTACTGTCTGAAGAATTTGAATAAGGAGTTGATGGGACATGTCCCCAACTAACTCCAACTAATAAGCTAATCAATGAGATACTAGAAAATCATTATGTCTTTGAAGGATAAGGACCCACTCCTACTCTGACTACTGAATCTAGAATCTACTACTGATCTGGAACTCGTGTCTCTGAACCTATGGTGTAATATAAAAAGAAAGCACCATAGCACGAATATGTTAGTACATATGTACCGAGTATACATCTGAGGTAGGCTAAATTCAAAGGTTCACATGCATGCTAATGTTAACTGACTATGTAACATGAACGTGAAAATGCATACATAATTATGTAACTGTAACTGATAATGTGATATCGTGATTACTGAATTTGAATAGTAATAACATGATATGACTGGTAATATGAATGAATGTATCTAAGTATAACTGATAATGTGGGTGATTGTAGCTGACAGTCCTAAATCTGATGGAACTATCTGAGTTCCGTACTATATCTGAGTTGACTACATCTGACAGTCCTAAAATCTGAAGAACTATCTGAGTTCTATTACTAAGATTGATTGAATGTATCTGACAGTCCTGATTCTATAATATGAAACTGTGGGAAATAGTATCTAATCGACATTCCCCAAAGGTACTATAATAGATGAGCTGGGATCCAATCTATGGCCTGATTGGAAGGGTGTCAATACCGCACCACTGGTAAGGACAACATATAAGTAACCCTCATATAATAGGTAACTCTAGCGATAATGGTGGGAACCCTTACATAACAGGTTAAACCACCTTATCTACCCTCAAATAGTAGTCTATGATGTCTCAACCTATGCTGGCTTTATAGTTCTGGAATGCAAGGATTGCTTCTAGGAATAACACCCTCATATAATAGGTAAGTCCCCATCCTTGGGTTCACTCGTTCCTAATTCCTACTCCCATCTGAATAGATGCTAAACATGATTTACTGAATTGAACTAACCATAGACTGAGTTACTAAATTTCCCTGGCTGATGGAATATTACTGATATCTGACAACTAACTGACTCATGAGATCATGGAGATATTTCCTGAGTCATAAGAATATCTGAAGTTTAAGAGTTCATAGCTTGACTGAGAGTATAGTGAAAAACATGACATGGCTCTAGGCATACAGCTAATATTTTGGGTATAAGTACCCCCAGGAATCAATGAAAGGAAACTGACATAGCATGATTTACTTGACGACTTGACTAAAATCATAATACATACTAAATTCATAGGAGCCTTTCATCAAACATGTAATAAACTTTTACATACATGGGGATTTCATGATATCATGCTAGTTAGACAATTTTCCTTCATCTAGGCATAAAACATATTGTAGGTATAGTACATGTAAATCATATCATACAACAATTAAACATCATGCTTCAATTCAAATTCCATCATACAAGGTTTTATTCATGAGATTTTTTAAATCTTTATCTATACTAATCAACCCACATGGAATTTATCATCAAATCATGGAATAGAAATCAATTCCTTATTTATCAACATAAAAGAGAACATACAAATCATGAAAACATGAAGAAAATCCATAACTTGTAGTTAAAAAGGATTCTTGGACTTCATGGACGAAAAGAGTCCATTAATGAGCACTATGCATACCTTAGTTCGTGATTTAGTGAAGATTGATGGTGAAACCTTCTTGAATTTGATTCCCCAATAGAAACCCTAGCTTGTTCTTGAGATAAACTTGAGAGAAACTAATATGTTTTGGGTGAAAAGTGGCTGAATCACATGTTAAAAGGATTAAGTAGGGGTAGGAAGTTGACCCTTTTAACCCTGGATAGGTCATTAAATTTTTAGTAAAATTTTTTGAGTTGGGCCCTTGGCTCGATACGGCGTTATCGCGCCGTGTCACTGGAAATTGAAAATTGGGAAACTGTATGGTGGCACGA
The DNA here is from genome assembly GCF_002878395.1 of Capsicum annuum. Lineage (NCBI taxonomy): Eukaryota > Viridiplantae > Streptophyta > Magnoliopsida > Solanales > Solanaceae > Capsicum > Capsicum annuum. The sequence goes on from NC_061119.1 coordinate 178,323,696, forward strand.
TGCAGAGCTATCGTGTTTCCACCTTGTCTACAACATGGAAGTTTAGCGCGACACAGCAGTACCGCAGACCAACACTGGAATTTGACAATTGCCATTTGAGCTATCTCCGCGACGTACTGAAGTCTCAAGTCAAACACTATCTTACTAAAAAGGCTCTAACTCTTCGCCCGGGAGTCCAATTTGGATGAATTATATTTCTATAGAAAGATTATTCAATTTCCCATGTGATAGAAAGTGAAAATTATGGAAATACCACGTGTATAAGAATTAATTCTTATTTCAAAGAAAGTTCTAACATCCTTGAGATGATTTTCAAGCTAAGAAAAAGCACAGGTATTACAATGGATGACATCCTTGTCTACTCCCACAGTGAACATGATCATGCAGACCATCTCAGAATAGTATTACAGACTCTCAGAAACCATCAGCTATTCGCCAAATTCAATAAGTGTGAATTTTGGCTAAGGTCAACATCTTTCCTCGGCCATATCATTTTCGGTGATGGCATTAGAGTTGATCCCCAAAAGACCGAAGTAGTGAGAAACTTTTCTAGAGCTATCTTTCCATTAGATATGAGGAGATTCTTGGGATTGGCTGGCCATTACCGATGGTTTGTTAAGGGATTTCCATCTATTGCATCCCCTATGTCCAGATTGACTCATGAAAAGGTCAAATTTCAGTGGTCAGATTCTTGTGAGAAGCATTTTTAAGAGTTGAAGACTCGACTCACTACAGCCTCAGTTTTGACTCTACTAGATTGTTCAAACGGCTTTATTGTGTATTGTGATGCTTCCAAGGTTCATTTAGGATGTGTTTTGATGTCGAAAGGTAAGTTCATAGCCTAAGTCGTTAGATAGCTCAAACCCCACGAAAAGAACTATCCAACTCATGATCTTGAGTTTGCAGCAGTAGTATTTGGCTTAAGATTTGGAAGCACTATTTGTATAGATTGCACGTTGATGTGTTCACTGACCATAAGAGCCTACAGTATTTGTTCTCTCAGAAAGACCTAAACCTTCATCAGAGAAAGTGGTTGGAGTTATTAAAGAACTATGACATAAGTGTTTCATATCATTCGAGGAAAGCTAATGTACTGGTTGATGCTCTTAGTAGGATTTCTATGGGTAGTATTGCTCATGCGGATGATGGTAGGAAGAAGTTAGCTCAGAAAGTTCATCAGCTTGCTCAACTAGGTGTTTGCATAGTCGATTCAACAGAAGGTAGTGTATGGGTACAGAGTAGTTCAAAATCATCCCTAGTTTTCGAAGTGAAGGAAAATCAGGATAGGGATCCTTACCTAATTAAGTTGAAAGTATCAGTCAGAGATCAGAAAATAAAGGTTTTCTCCCAAGGGGTAGATGGCGTATTGCGTCGTTAGTGTAGGCTATGTGTGCCAGGTGTAGATGACTTAAGATAGCAGATTCTTGTAGAAGCTCATGGTACGCGTTACTCTATTCATCCAAAGGCCACTAAGATGTACCATGATTTATGGGAGATCTATTGGTGGAGTGGGATAAATAGAGACATTGCAGAGTGTTTAGCTAAGTGCTCGACATGTTAGCAGGTTAAGATTGATCACCAGAAACCTAGTGGGTCTATGCAGGAGTTTAGTATTGCCATTTGGAAGTGGGAAAAGGTGAACATGGATTTTATGATGGGTTTGCCTCATACTCGTCATTAGCATAATTCAGTTTGGGTCATTATAGATAGGATGACCAAATCAGCTCATTTCCTACTAGTCCATACCTCTTATTTAGTCGAGGACTATGCCAAGCTCTATGTCAGGGAGTTGGTTAGATTACACGGAGTTCAATTATCTAGAATCTCAGATAGAGGTACGTAGTTCACCTCTCATTTTTGGAATGCATTCCAAAAGGGTCTTGGTACCCAAGTCCACCTTAGTACACCTCTTCACCCTCAGAAAGATGGTCACGCACAAAGGACCATTTAGATTTTAGAAGATATGTTGCGAGCGTATGCGATAGACTTTAAAGGTTGTTGGGATGACCACTTACCTTTGATTGAGTTTGCATATTACAACAGCTATCATTCCAGTATTTAAATAGCTCCGTTTAAAGAGCTCTATGGGAGAAGATATAGATCTCCCATTAGTTGTTTTGAAGTGAGTGAGGCTGAAGTAGTAAGGCCTGACTTGGTATTTGATACCTTAGAAAAAGTTTAGTTTATCATGGAAAGGCTTAAGACGGCTCAGAGCTGACAGAAATCATATGCAAATATGCGCAGAAAGGATCTCTAGTTTGAGATTGGTGATTATGTATATTTTAAGATCTCTTCTATGAAAGGAGTGAAAAGGTTTGGCAAGAAGGGAAAGCTCAGACCCTGATATGTTGGTCCTTACCAAATTCTCAGCCATTTCAGAAAGGTAGCTTACGAGCTAGAATTGCCTTCAAACTTAGCTTCGTACCATCCAGTGTTCCAGGTCTCCTTGCTAAAGAAATACATAGGTGACCCAACAGTTGTAGTCCTTGTCGGGAATATAGACATTTAGAACAACCTCTCTTATAAGGAGATTCCATTCAAAATCCTTGATTATCAGATTCACAGACAGAGGAACAAAGAGGTCCCTCTAGTCAAAGTTCTTAGGCAGAACAAGTCCATTAAGGGGGCTACTTGGGAAGCAGAAGAAGATATGCGGACCAAGTATCCTCACCTCTTCTCTGCAAATTCAGACTCAACCCAGGGTAACAGTTTTCCTTAACTTACTCAGTTCCATGCTTAGATTTACCTTTATATACTTGGTACCAATTACCATTGCATATTCAGTTGAGACTTCATGCATCAGATATGCATGTTCAGCATGATAAACTCATCTTATTAGAAATCCTGATTATCCATTCATGAATCATGCACAGCTATGTACTCATGCATCAGATATGCATCTTCAGTATGAAATTTTAGTATATCAGTAGTGTCAGTTATGAATTCATGTTGCATTTATGCATATCCAGTATCTAAATTGAGTCTATCAGTATTCCCTGCGATATTATAAGACTCCATAAAATCCTAAGCTTGATTCATTCCTGTAAAAGCTAGTAAAGGGTCCCAGACTTTGAAAAATTCAGCTAAGTGTTCATACTTAGAGTTATTTTATCCTTCATAAGTTGGTAATCCTTTTTCACAATCTTTATGACCTTTAAATATCGATTTTTAGGTTAATTCATGATAAGGAATGTCAGTAGGTGTTCTAGGACAAGTTCCAAATTTTTTTGACTTTGTTTGAAACACAATTAAAAGAGCAAACCAGTGGATCGACACGATCTCAACGCGCTGCATCATCCATCGTGTTAATGAGTATTTTTTACCAGCTCCCAGTGCAAATTCCAATGAACCGATGCAGACTCGATGCGGTTTGTTGGCTATCTTATCGATGCCAATGACACAGCGCATTGGTACACACATTGCTAAATCAGTTTTCAGTAATCAAAAACTCGCATCCTCAAGGATAATTGGGGCTTTTCCCACCTTATGTCAGCCCCAAAACACGAAATTAATCCCTTTTAGAGGTAAAATCCATTCATCTTTCTCAAAATTTCTCAAGAAGCAAACCTAGGATCTATAATTGAAGATTCAGCCTTTAAGAACACTCCATCATTCTTTGTAAATTTGAATACCAAGGTATGTGAAGTGTTCATCCAAGAGTTTCCTTCCACCCTTGGAGTTCAAGAAACTCTTTCTAAATACAAGTTAATTGATTTATGGATTTCATGTTGGATCTTGAATATATTAATGATTATGATGTTAATGGTGATCTAATTACATGATTTTTCCCAAGTTTCATGCAAACTAGTTTAATTGTAAATTGAATTTTGTGAACTATATGTCAAACTCTTGAATTACAAGTTGAATATAGAATCCATGATATTACTACATGTTTATTGATACGTGAAATATTCATTCACCTCAAGTGTTTATCAAAATGCATATGTGATTAGACTAGTCCAAGCATAACATATTATTGTGTGATTTCAATCATACACAAGATCATGTATAACAAGTGTTTGACCAAAAATGTCTAAGCGGATGCATTATTAGCAAGCTAGTACGATTATGCTACTAAAGTCCTGCAGTGATTTACTTTTTATGCTTTCGAGTCCTAGAGGTATTTAAGACCTGACAATTTAGTTGTTTACGTAGAGCCAGTGTCAGTTGCAGAATAATCTCAGTAGTACTCTCAATTAGTTACAAAACTCAGGAAAAACTTAGTAGACTCAGTATCAGTCCAGCCCAGTTCAGTATCTAGTTAAGACCTCAGTAAATTCATTCAGTTAATAGAATTCAGTAGTATTCTGTCAGTAAACAGAACTCAGTGAACTTAGTTCAGTTTAGTTAGAGAGTATAATCAGTAATAGTTCAGTCAAGCCCAGTATGAACTAGGAATAAGTTCAGTGTCTATTCAGTTGGGAGTAGGATTCATCACCGAGCGAACTCAGGGATGGGGGTATTCCTACCAGCAGAGGGTTTGACCATTAGTACCAATCCCTGTATTACAGAACTACATAGCTAGCATAGGTTGAAATATTTTTCTACAGACTAGGGTTAATACATCTCCTACAAGTTTTCCTGCTAGCGAGGGTTGATAAAAGAGCTTCCTATCAGAAAGGGTTAACTCACAGTTTTCTTTACCTGTGGAACTGTTCTGACACCCTTCCAACTGGGGTTAAAGGTTGGACCCCTATCTATTCAGTAAAGGGAATGTCGGTTAGATGATTACCACCCATAGTTATAGTTTCATTCTTCAGAAGACAACTCAGTTTAGTTTTACAAAATAAAGACTATTAGACACAGCCATTCAATTCAGTACGGAACTCGAAATAGCTCCACAAAATCATGATTTTCAGATACAATCACCCATTTAACAGTAATACAGTATTAGTAAACTCAGATATCAGTAAATCAATAATTCAAAACTCAGTATCCAGTGTTATCACGACCTCAGTTATAGTTTACATATTCATGTATGTATTTTCATTTAGTTATACTCATGTTATTCAGTCAGTATTGTTCATGCATATGAACTCATGCATCTTAGCCTACCTCACTTAGCATACCAGTATATTCAAATTACTGAAACATACCTTTCTTTTGTGTTACGATGTCTTATATCATAGGTTCAAATGCATGGGCTCCCGATCATACTTAGTAGCCCGATCCATTAGCAGCAGACTAGTGATGAGTCCTCATAGTCGAGGACATGATTATTACTTCAGTATCTCAGTTTATCAATTTTTAGTAGTCAGGGTTAGTTGGGGGTTTGTCCCATCAATCCCTTATTCAGACAGTATAGGCTTATCAGACTAGAATATTTCAGATAGATATATCAGTATTCAGTTTTCAGTACTTAGTATTTATTTATAGTTTTGAACCTTATGGAAAGTTTTGCCTAATTTCCACATAATATAGTATTATTATTTAGTTATTGCAGCAGGTACCAGTCATGGGTTAGCTTGTGGTCCCTTGAGATTATGAGCATCGTGTAGCATCTAGGGTACAGACTTGAGGCATTATAAAACTAAGTGTAGGGTCCCCAAACCCTCTTTATGTATGAAGATGCTACTAGCTAGTCCTAGAGGCCTCAGGGAGTATTTCTATCTCTACGTTTACATATACTTTAGGGAAATAGTAGATTTCTAAGTGTGGGGTGGGGAAATTCCCATGGTAGCCTTTTTATTTTTAGGATTAAATTTTAAAAATTTTGTTCTAGGTAAGTGAGATATTCTTGTTGGCTCTATGTGTGATTTCCTGATGCAAGTTGTTTTGAATGTAAAAAGCATATTGATTATGTAAATTACTACTTGTGAGACTCCTATGCTCATGATTATGACTCTTGCACATTTGTTACTTAGTCTTGAATTCATTCTACTATTTGGTTGAGAGTTTCTGATGATCCTACTTGAGTCGAGCATATGCCATGTGTGTGTGAGGTGTTTGTATATTCCCTGTTGCATGTCATTTTAAGAACTTACCTGGTGTATGTGCAAAGATAAATATAGAGTGTGGGTTTAGGAGATGATATAGGCATTTCTTTTCTAGCCATGTTTCAAACAATCTTTTACCTACCATTGTGGATAATCCTATTTAACTCCATTGAGCCTTTAGCTTTTTTTCTTTGGTAGCCTCACATGTAGCCTATATCCACTTCTTTGATTGGTCGTAATTTGATATACCCTCCTTAGCGCTTTAGAGTAAAATTAATTGAGTTAAGGATTTTGAAATTCAAGTAGGAGAAAGGTGAAATTAAAGCCCCGAAGTAATAGTTATGGATGTGTACAATTGATGTGTTATGGTTGGGAGTGGAAGAGATTCATGCTAAAATTGAATCATGAATTAATAGACAATATTCCCATCCATATTGTATGTGACTAAGATTAATGAGATGGGGAAAAACAAAATATGTGTGTAGATAGAAGTGGTGAAAGTCGGTTGTCAGAAGTGAATTGAATGAAAAGTGTGACGTATTAAATCTCTTAGGGAAGATAGTCATTATTCTTGGCAAAAATAGTTCCTACCCATCCCTCATACTACATTACAAAACTTAAAGACCTACTTGATCCTGAGCTTACACATTCTGATATTAATGAAGTACTACACTAAGGGCAAGCCTATGGTTCATCTTGTTTTACTTATTAATTCTTTGAGAGAGCGAGTGTAATTTGATTCTTATGAACATTTTGTGATATTGCATCTATGTGAGTGACTATGGGCTCTCTTGTGGCGACGGCACATGTTTGATGATATTTGGGTGAATTGTATGATTTCTTTGATTAAGAAATATGTATGATATTTCCAACTTGATGAATCAATTCTTGAGGCTAGGATGTTTTTAAGTAGTAGTCTTGAGCTTTCAATTGTGTGTATATCATGCTTAGTATAAAACTAGCACTCTGTATAGTCATTGTGGTACTATCTCTAGTGCTTTGTTGGTAGTAGAAGTGTGAAGTCTCCTCTGATTATGATGCTTAGAGTAAAGAGTTGTTTGAGGACGGACAAGGCTTTAAGTGTTGGGTTGTGATCCAAAGTGGAATTATGCACATCAGTGTTGTAATCTAAGCTCATTTAGCCTTGTTTTTAGGAACTCTTGAGTTCTTAATGTGTTTTTAATGATATAAATAATCATCTAAGTATTAAATTATTTTATTACAAAGTTTACGGTGTATTTCAAACAAGTTTGGAATAAATTTGGTCACTTATTGTGTAAATAAGAAAACTAGTGTTACTAGCTTGAGCTATGTGTTGTTTTAATTGATCTCGATAGATTCTAGTGTGTGTAATGAGTTCACAATTATATGTGTAAGTGTAATTATATTTGTAAAAAATTTTTATATATTTTAATGTTCAATTGAAACAAGCCAAGATTCAAAACTAATTTAAAGATCAAAAGGACAAAACTAGTATTCTTAAGTTAAGATTCTAGTTCACCGTCTTGGATGATGTGTTATTTTGATCTCTAATTAGTGGTTTTTGATGCTATATGATTCTTTTTGAGTTGATTATAATTATATATGTATGGTAAAAAAAATTTTAAATCAAGTTTAAGCAACACCACAAATCTTGGAATAGAGAGACGAAAGCAAAAGACAAGATTTGACGTAAAATGGACACTTTGGAGGTCACTAGTGTGTCGCGGAGCTTAGACACCTATATGTAGCAATTTCCATGCCTTGTAATCTTAATAAGGGACCAAAAACATTCTATATCTATGATTAGGTCGCGATATGGATCCTAGCTCAAAATCGACAGATTTGACCTCCTATAAATAGAATACTTAAACATGATGCTATACACCTTGGACGACCTTGAAACTTTGAGGGTGACTGGATAACACTTAAAATAGGGTTTTCTTAATTTAATTTAGTTTTTTTATGGATTTAAACATGTATTTTATCATTTTGATTATGGTTATGTCCTTGAGCGGCTAAAAGCCCTTTAACAAGGTTAAGGTCAACATTGTGAATTGATTTGGTTTTGATTATTTATTATATTGGTTGTTTATTTATCATTTTTATTACTCTTTTAAGGATTCATGACCCTTAGAATACATCCATTGTCATCTTTTGAGCTCAGAAGGAGGAACAAGAGGATATAACATGGGGTAAATAGAATAGGATTGTAATCTTCTACAAAATAAAGTTATAACTTACACTTAGGATAGTAATATACCTAAGTTACCTATTTGATTCACTTATGGTATGAAATATGAATGCATTTTAAACTTAGTTCCCACATCCCCACTCAACAATGTAGTTGTGGGTCTAAGTTAGATAGGTGACTAGAGGCTTGGAAGACCACAGTCATAATATCAACCCTAGGAATCAACAAACAAGATAAGTAACATAACCAATGAAGTTCAACAGCATAGTATGATTATTCGTAGATCCTTAACCCTTGATTTCTCCTTATTGGTTGTCCAAGCACTTTAGTTTTCCTCATTACTGTGTTTATGATTACTTATAACTTACCAACTTATGTGGTTATTTTTGGACTAATTTAATCTCAATGGTGAACTAGAATTGGATTGTTGTCAGCACAAGTATCTGAGGGATAGATAATTGGATTTTATAAGGCTACTTTACTACTTGGTGGTACCACGTACACTTGCGTGTGCACTTGGGCGCAATAGCAGTAGCCCTATAAATGAGATCCATACTATTTCTTGTGTAGTTTCTTCTTTAGGAATGAAATTGACATCATAAATGAGTGTTCTCATTTGATATGTAACTCTAATTTAGCAGTAATATAGTACTTTAGAGATCTTGTTTACAAAATCTTCTACTAAGTTGAATCTCATGAGTAGATGTTAGTTTCTAAGAAGCCCCTATCCTGAAATCACCTTTAAACTTATATTGATTAGGAATTTAGATTGTAAGGTCTTCAATTTTTGGCCATCCATAAGAGAATTTGCCAATACTGGCATGTTGCAATTACTCCATTACATTTATCTTATTAACCTCCTCCACCGTCCTTATAATTCGAGGTACTCCATTATTGTAAGACACTGATTTAATTAGAATAGATATCATTAGGTTTTTTTATAAGGTTGAACCTCTTTAGGTTTCTTTAAATCCACAAATTTCATCCTTTATATAGTATCACCTTCTGAATCATTAATATGCTGGTTAATATTATAACTTTCAACAAGCATACTTGTATGCTCAGTAGGCATGCTAGGATTACTGTGGATTTGGTTTTATATAGTTCTAGAAATTAGAGGGTAAAGTGATAGAGGTAAATTAGTCAGCCCCGACAGGATGGTCAACGGTCAAAGCGACCATACAAAACGGCGGTGTAGGTTTTCTTGTATATGGGGACTAGGGTATCAGTATTCAGGAAAATAAATTTATATTAAAGTAGACTCATAACTACATCGTTGAGCAGAAATTTGAGAAGCTAATTCAAAGTCATTTATTTATCTTGTGTTGTTACCAAGTAAGATGATCTAGGTATATTCCTATCCTAGCCACAAACCAATTCCTTATTTTACTGAAGAAGAGTTCTTGCTCCCTATATTCTTCATTCTAACCCTATGTTCCCTTGGTCAATTTACTTGGGCTCAAACATTTAATTTAAAGGTCATGAATCTTTAAAATAGTAAAAGCAAGAATATAAGAACAAATTTTTTTGTAATTAAACAAATAAAATCAAGAGTTACTAAACAATAATTTAATTAGATTTTGTAACCTAGAAAGAGAATTTTAACTCTACATTGACATGGAACAATTACAAGAAGAAATCATCCAAGGAATTGATGCAAAAATAAATTATATGGAGGAGAAAAAAAAGATGAAATCAATTTTCTTCAGCATTCATGATGGCACCTCTCTCTCTCCAGGTCAAAAATTTTATAAAAAATATTTATGAAATATTTATAGGCGTAGAAAAAAAATTTCAAATAAAATAATTGAGTCCAACATGGACTGAGAAAACCAAACTTAGTTGTCTTATGCAAAGCCGAACTGACATGTATGCTTGGTAGTTTCCTTTCAATTTTAACTTATGAATCATATTTGAATATTTTAATAAATATAATCTATTAAACTGTCTTCTTGATTTTCTTCTACAATCTCCCGTCTTTAATTTATTTTTGTTCCCAATTTCTTCATCTTCTCACTGATTTAACCCTACACATAAAATTATAATATTACGCTTAAGTGATAAAATTAATGGTCAAAATTAACAAATAAATATACTAAATACGAGGCTAATAATGACTAAATATTTTATATATTTTCCTCACATCACCACCCCACACTTAGAATCTTATTGTCCTCGAGCAAGCATTAAAGCCCATCTGAATAATTCAAGTTAGGAGTACCATCACTTTGATTGATACAAAAAATTAGACCATATAGAAATTCACAACATAAAGTATACCTCCCAATAATTATGGAAGAAATCCAAACAAACAATAAACCTCAAACCTCCTAACCTCAAAGGCGGACTTTAACTCATTAAATTTAAGCTCGCTCACCTACTCTTATCAAAAAAAGCTAACAGCAACACCTATAACAGTATAAACACTAGTACACACATTCAATTTCAATGATGGAATATAATTTAATGACTTAGTATCAAAGAACAACACTCAAATTCAAAAAGAATTTACATGAATTAACAGAGAACCATGGGCTTGTCCATTATGTACATTTCCACTAATTAAATATACTCGACTAAAATTAAAAAGGCTTTTAATGGGTTTTAATGTTGGCTAGATGATGGGTATGAAAACTATATAATAGTGACTTATACCTCCCTAAGCACTTTGCATTTTTCTCATCACCCATCATTTTTTCCTCTTTGTTTTTAGCCCCACCTTCAACAATTAGTTTCACTAGTATTCTCATCTTATTATGAAAATTTTAATTTTTTTCAAATAATTTTTTTCATGTCTCATCTATGAAAGAGGATCTTTTCATCCCTTTGTAGCTATCACTGGTCACCTTTTTACGCCCAACCATTCCTATTCTTCAGATTTAGCAATTATAACAAGTCTATGCTATAGTACTCAAGGAAGTGGGGTGCAAAAACTAGAGACTTATCAAAAGAGTAAAGGCAAAAATATGGTTACCAACTAAAGACTACAGTCTCAAAGGGGCTAACTTTAACAATCGATTTCATCAATACTAAAGTATTTGCAGTAAAGTATAGAAATATTGTCATATGTGTTAGGTTCAATTTTTTAGTTTAAGATGTATTTTATATGTATAAGGGCATATAATACCTTTAGCACAAAGTTAAGTTGAAAGTGTCCTCACTGATTTAATTTTGGACTAAGTTTAAACAACAGTCAACTTGAAATGTGTATTTCTCTTAGAATATTGTAACACCTCGAATCTGGTAACCGGAATGTTACACGATGCCCATGACCCCGAAGGACCACAAGCTAACCCATGACTGATATCTGTAAACTAAGCACTGAATAATAGTAATAATATCATAAATGTGGAAACATGTACTGAAAGGCCATAAGGTTCAAACTAGTACATAACTAAAAAACATGGTATAACAATACCAAAACAACTGAGATAATTGTTAGAACATACTATAGTTTGAAAGACTCTAAACTGTCTGAATAACGAGTTGAAGGGACATGTCCCCAACTAACTTTAACTACTGAAATAAACTAAAAACTAAAATAGTGATGTGATCATCATGTCCTTGAAGGATGAGGACTCACTGCTAACTCTGATCGCTGAACTGGGATGCTACTGGTTCTCTGAAGCTCGTGCTTCTAAACCTATGGTATAAGACACCATAGTGCAAATGCGTCAGTACTTTGAATATACTGGTATACAAGTGAGGTAGGTTGAATGCAATAGGTTCATATGAATAAACAATACTAACTGACTGACTAACATGAACGTGAGAATACATGCATGCATACGTAACTGTAACTGACATCGTGATAAGACTGAATACTAAGTTCTGACTATTGAGTTTACTAATAAAATGGAATTATTGATATCTGAGGGACTGATACTATGTTACTGATATATGATAACTATTTCGGATAGTTCTGATTATGAAGAACTGGTTTGGTTGACTGTGTCTAATAGTTCTGAAGCTAAATACTGATAACATGAGTTCTGATAACTGATATAACTAATAACATGAGTGACTGTATCTGACATTCCTAAATCTGATGGAACTATTTGAGTTCCATACTGTATCTAAGTTACTGAATCTGAGATTAGTCCTGTCTAGTGGGTGATCTCTAAGTTTGATGATACTGATACTGATTGACCATAGTTGAGATCATTCCTGTCTAGTGGATGATCTCAGGGTCTATTTATAATGATATGGACTGACTGTATCTGACAGTCCTAAATCTATACTACTGAGCTGAATTGACTGTATCTGACAGTCCTGATTCTGTAATTGAAATTATGGGATGTATTTATCTAACCGACATGCCCCATACTATGCTAACTGGGGTCCAACCTATAACCCCAGTAGGAAGGGTGTCAGTACCGCACCACTGGTAAAGATAACTGCAATGGAGTTAGTACTAATCTAGTGGGTGACCCTTGGGATCAGTCCTATATGTTTAAATCCTCTAACGGGTGACATCTCGTACCTATACTAGCTACGTAGTTCTGGAACTTGAGGATTGCTTCTAGGGATCTCAGTCCTATCTAGTGGGTGATTCCCTATCCCTAGGCTCGCTCGGTGCTGAATCCTAATCCTATCTAAAAGACACTGAACTGATTAATTGAGTTGAACTGATTAACTGAACTGGACTAATTAGTTGAACTGAACTAATACTAGTGGTATTGTTTAGTGGAGAAAAACTGAGTTTACTGAGTTTCGTTGACTGGCGGAATATACTAAGTTCTGAGGACTGACTGAGAATATTAAAGTTACTGAGATTTCTAAGCTACTGAAATTACTGAGATTTCTGAGATTTCCTGAGTCACATGACCGATTGAGTTCTACGAATCAGAGCTTGACTGAGGAGATCGTGAGAACATGACATAGCTTTAGGTACACAGCTAAATGTTTGGGTACAAGTACCCCAGGGCTCGAGGAGAAGAAACTGACATAGCATGGCTTACTTGAACACATGACCAACAACACAATTCATAATTCATATATTGAAGCACTTCATCAAACATGTGATACGCATAAGTTTGTACATACATTAGGATTTTATCACATCATGCTAGTTAGGCACTTTTCCTTCATCTAGGCATTTAATCAAACATATTGTAGGCATAGTACATGTAAACAAATTTGTACAACAAACAAAAATCATGATTCATCTCTAATTTCATCATTCAAGGGTTTAGTAATAAGGTTGTATGAATCTATAGCTATAATCATTAAACCCACATACAAATTTTAACCAAACATGGATTTGAATTCAATTGATCATTCTCAACATAAACAAAACAAACCCAACATGAAATTCATAAAAAAATCCATAAACTTGAACTTAGGAAAGGGATTCTTGGGATTCATGGATGAAAGGAGTCCATGAGTAAACACTACACATACCTTAGTTCTTGATTTCGTGAAGATTGATGGTGAAACCTTCTTGAATTTGAATCCCCAATAGAAAACCTAGCTTGTTCTTGAGAGAAACTTAAGAGAAACTAATGTATTTTGGGTGAATAATGGCTAAATCACGTGTTATTGGTTTTAGATAGGGGTAGGAAATTGACCCTTTTAACCCTTGGATGCGTCTTTAATTTCTGAGAAAATTTTTTGATTTTCATCCTTGGCGCGACGCGCCACTATCACGCCAAGTCATTGCAAAGTGACAAATGTGAAATTACACGGTGGCGCGACGTGGAGCTATCGCGTTGCCACCTTGTCTGCAACCTAGAAGTTTGTCCCGATGCGCCACTATCACAGAGAAACACTACAAATTGACAATTGCCATTTGAGCTATTTCCGCGATGAGCTGAAGGCTCAGGTGATACACTGTTTCACTAAAAAGGCTCTAACTCTTCATCCGGGTGTTGGATTTGGGCGAATTGGTATAGATGGAAAGCTTATTCGATTCCCCACATGATTAAAAGTGTAAATCTTAAAAATAAAACGTGTACAAAAGTGGATTCATCTTTCAAAGAAATTATCTAACATTCTTGGGAAACTTTTCAAGCTAGAAAAGTACGGGGTATTACAAATATTCAAAGTTAAATGTCTTCATTTTTAGAAAACTGACCATTCATTAATATACTTTTTGAGTAAAACGTCATGTCTATTCTACTAAAGATAATTCATAATAAAAGGCTGAGGGCATCATAGCTGGTTTCGGCTATAAAGCAACGTTGTAACACCCTGAATGTACCCCCTGGACATCACACGGTTCTTAAGACTATGAATATCCCTAAGAAAACCCATGATATCTATTCAGCATAAAACTCGCATGAACGGTGAACAACCATATGTGTAAAACTAAAAGAAAACAACTTAATATTTTATTGTCAAGTAGTAAATTGGAAATCTTAAACAAACTCGTTAAACTGAAAGCTACGTAATCCGACATGCCTTTATTGCAAAATAGAGAGCCACTGGGACAGACCCCAACTAACCCAAACATAAATGGAAATCAATTAACAAAAATACTTTCATCAATGAATAGGAGTCTGATAAGCTAGGTCCTAGAACTATGAGGACTCATGAAAGTCGAGATGTAGGTGATTATGCCTAGAGTCAATCGTGCTGTTGAGAACGAGCACTAGAACCAACATTATAAGATAATATAGCACATAGACATTTATGTGAGTCAGTACTTCTAGAATGTACTGAGCATGTGGGGTTGAATACATAAGTAAAGCAAGAACTGAATATATATGTACACTTTCAAATGATGCATGCTAAGAGTAAAGGACTCACCTTGGACTTGAGTAAAACTAAAGACTACAAGGTCATAAAACATGGATAATAAAGCATATGAATAAGCTTAGTGATCCATAACACTTAGTTTCTAAAATAATTACTTTTAATCTTTCTTTTGGGAGATTCTTATAACAGATATAAACCCTGTAAGCTACCATGGAGTCCAATGTTTTACCCATATTGGGGAGAGCTATTCTACCCTTGCCATCAGAATAGAATCATAAATTCTAGTTATCACTGAACATAACCCGTATTGGGACTTAAACCTAAGATGGCTCATAGTTTCTAGGAATTTAGGATACACTCATCCATATTCCCTTCTTGGTGCTAAATACTACTATCATAATATAGACTGAAAACCAGTTATGCTTCTCTTAACTTATATCTTAATTAGAAGGAACACTTGTGGAATTCATATCTTATATTAGATCAAAAGATCAAGCTTTTCTTTAAATCTTGCTATAAAACATATCACTAGAGCTTAAAATCATAAACTTCTTATAAACTTGGTACTTGTACTTAGGACTTGGAATTATTGCTTTACTTCATAGAAAGTCATAACAAAATATTATGCTCAATATTCACATTGAAATCTTTCAACAATATCCCAATCAAGATAATGAAATTCAAATCACAATATAAATCTTACAAGTTAAAACATGAATAGATGTAAACCTTGATGCACTTAAATCGTTCAATCACATGATAGTGTTATATTTCAAGAATATGATTATTTGGGTATGAACCCTAATTCAAAACAAGTAAATTCAAATTTAAGATCATACTTTTAGTGCACAAAGATGAAGGAATAGCCTTGTTTAAAACCCCATGTACCTGGAATTGCTTGACTTGTATGGAGAACTTGAACTTTGAGACTTAAAAGATGACTTGGTGAGAGAAACCCTAAACTTGTTATTTTTTAAGATGGAAGGAGAAAAGATATTGTTAATTAATTAAAATATAAAGGAAAATAATACCTCTCTTGGGTTATAAGTCATGGGTTGGGAGTTGTAAGAGGGAAAAAGACCAAATGGTCCCTTAATAGAACTTACAAAAAATTAACCGCCAATCATCACAAGTCAACTTACGACTCGTAAGATGAGGGTACATGTTGGAATAGTAACTCATAAGCTTGGTAGTGGCAAAAATAGCGCACAAACTGGTCAATATATGAGTGGTAACTTATGACTCATTACTTATATATATGACTTAAAAAAACCACTCGTAACTTGGGCAGAGACTTAGGGAACCTATACTGCTGACCTTACTACTGCTCCAAATATGACTTATATCATCAAGTGACGACTCTACACTGCCTTAGCTATGATTTATATCTTACGACTCATGAGATGTATATACGACTTAAGGAGGTGAGTTGTAAGTTGTACAGTGGATTTCAGACATGGGGTATTACAATATCTCCCCTTTGGAAACATTCATCCTCAAATGTGATTCATCTAGGATTTGGATTTGGAAAAGAATCAACACCTCTATGCCAAACTTACAGCCAAGCTTATTTTTATCACAAGTGTCCAATTACTCATAAAATAAGAAATGACTTAAGAATACTTAAACGAGCTTAAAGAGAAAGAGCTTTGGCTGAAAATAACTATTTACCTTCGGTAGGAACAGAGTTGGGAGAAAAGAAATGAAGACACTTGGTTTTCATGTCTGATTCAGCTTCCCAAGTGTCCCCTTCAACTAATTGGTTTCTCCAAAGAACATTTACTGACTCTATTTCCTTATTAATTAGCTTTCAGACCTGCCTATCAAGTATCTCCATAGGAATATCCTCATACGACAAGTTATCTTTGACTCTAATACTCTCTAGGGGAACTACTAAGGACGGATCTCCAATGCACTTCTTAAGCATCAAAACATGAAACAGTGGGTGAATCGTAGCTAACTCTGATAGAAGGTCAAATTTGTAAGCCACCTCTCTTATACACTTCACTATCCCATACGAACTAACCAGTCAAGGTTTCAGTTTCCCTTTCTTTCAAAATCTCATTATTCCCTGCATAGGTGTCACTTTCAAGAATACCTAATCCCCCACTTCAAACTTAAGCTCTCTCCTTCTTACATATACCTATGACTTTTGATGACTCTGAGTTTTATTCAATCTTTCACGAATCAACTAAACCTTTGTCATAGCTTTAAGAATAGAATTTGGTCCAATCAATTCCGCTTCACCAACCTTAAACCATCCTATGGGTGATCTATACCTACGCTCATACAATACTTTAAATGGAGTATTCTGAATGCTAGCAGGTTAACTATTATTATAAGCAAACTCAATCAAGGGTAAATGGTCATACCAACTTCCTTTGAAATCTATAACACACTCCCTCAGCATGTCTTCTAATGTCTGAATTGTGTGTTCATCCTGACCATCGGTCTGTGAATGAAAAGAAGTACTAAGCTTAAACTTTGTACCAAGGCATTTCTAAAAAGACTTCCAAGACTATGAAGTGGATTGCATGCCTCTATCCAAAATAATGGATAAAGGTATCCGATGAAGCCTTACTGACTCGTGAATAAATATTTTGGCATAATCTTCTATTGTACCTGAAGTCCTGATTGGTAGGAAATGGGATGATTTAGTTATTCAGTCTACTATGACTCAAATTGAATCATGATAATGTCCTATACGAGGAAACCCTATGATGAAATCCATATTCACTACTTTCCACTTCCAGGTGTGAGGTATCTCCATTTACCGGTCTCTGGTGTTCAACTTAAACTAGTTGATAATTAGGACACTTGTCCATAAACTCTACTTTGTCCCTCTTAATATAGATTCCGCCAATAAATTTCTCGTAAGTTGTGGTACATATTTGTAGCACCTGGTAAATGGAATACCTCAAACCATGAGCCTCAGCTAGTATCTTTTCCCTTAACCCATCTACATTTAGAACACAAAGCCTATCTTGATATTCAAGTACACCATTTCCTCTTGGGAGAAAGCCTTGACTTTCTGCTGTTGGACTCCTTCCAATAATTGGCTAAGTATGGGATCATTTTGCTTCTTCTGCTTTACATCCACTACCAGAGACAATTCTAAACCACAACTCCACTATAATCTATGTCAAACAAACGTACTCCCAAACAGGTCAATCTATACACCTCTTTGGCCAATTGTCTTTCTTCTTTTTTTACATATGACATACTACCCATAGATAGCCTACTAAATTCATATTCCACCATATTGGCCTTACTCAAATGATAGAGTACAGTTTTGTCATAATCATTTAATAACTCCAACCATCTTCAATGAAGAAGATTCACCTCCCGCTGAGAAAATACATACTGAAGACTCTTATGGTCAGTGAAAACATCAACATGCACACCGTAGAGGTAGTGGCTCCAAATTTTCAAGTCAAATACCATGGCAGCTAACTCCAAGTCATATATTGGGTAATCCTTTTTGTGATCCTTAAGTTTCCTGGTGGCATACATTATCTGTAATACCCTAAGAATTCCAACCGATAGAAGAACCATGCTTCAAACTCATGAGAAATAAATTTTAGTGATTTTTTAGTTTTATGATCAAGTTTGATGTGTATTAAGGCCTCAAATATGTCCAAGCTATTAGGTGAATCAAAACATCCCTTACCGATTGAATTCTTGAAAAAAATATTGGTTCAATAAACTTCAAATGAGCATATCTTTATTTATACTATGAATTTCTAATCTCATGACACCATAATAGATAGATAATTGAAGTATCTTTCCAATGATACCAATTTCACCAAAATTTGGTATCGGGGTAAAATGTAATGGTCGTTTTACAGTGACCTATCTAGACTGTCAAAGTGCGATGGGAAGGCCAATGGACCATCGCCCAAAACATCACATATGAGGCAGTAAGCCTATTTTCTAGCCAAAAAGTGATGGGTTGAAGGGACGGTCTATCCCCCAGGGTGACGGTTCGTAGCCCAAACCGTCAGGGACCTCCATTTAGAGATTTTAAGTCATTTTTAAAAGGATTTTTGGGTATTTTCCACCCTTTTTAACACCTAATTAAACTAAATCAAAGAAAATAACTCCATATTCATCCATACCATTAAAATTAGGGTTCCTTTCAAGATCAATCCTCAAGAACAAGGTTCAAACCCTTCTTCAAGAAAATTCAAGGATCAAAACATCACCATTCAAGAACCTTCAAGAAAAGCCTCGAAGAACATTCTCAAGGCTTGAAAAGTCAAATTATTCCATTGAATCGATCCAAATAAGGTATGTGGGGTTTAAACAAGAACAATTCTTTCGTTCTTGTGCCCGAAAGCTTACTTTAAGTTGCAAATTTTTGAATTTTGATTTCCATGAAATTAAAGTTAGGATTTATACCCCATGTTGCTAATTACATGATTTTGAGATTTTATGTGGTTTGGATATTGATTTACATGTCCACTTTCAAATATTTATGCACATGATCATATTTTACCAATTTTAAGTTGAATTATGAATTATTGTGTTATAAAGCATGAGCCTTATGGTGTTTGATATAAAATTGAAGCATGGGTCATTAAGCTCTAGTTAGTATATTGAAACTT
Organism: Capsicum annuum; assembly: GCF_002878395.1. NCBI lineage: Eukaryota > Viridiplantae > Streptophyta > Magnoliopsida > Solanales > Solanaceae > Capsicum > Capsicum annuum. The sequence goes on from NC_061119.1 coordinate 178,343,111, forward strand.
CAAGAATGATCATGATTTAAGCATCCCATGATTAGCTATTTTTAGATTTTGATAAAGAAAGTTGATCCTTTGAACCAAGCTAAGATAGGAATCCACATTATTCATACAGTTTATGATTTAAAGCAAAGATAACCATAATTTATTTTTTTTATAAGCCCTTATGCTGTTTTACAGTGAATATTTCTAAAAGTTCTAAGCCTAAGTATGGGAATAGTATTTAGCACCGAGTTGGGTATGATTCCAAGGTTTCATGCCCCAGAACTACATCCCACCGTAGGTTTCTGATTTGCCCATAGAGGGCTAAGATAGTGATCACTAAAGTTAAGGTTTTATTCTGATGGCTAGGGTAGAACAGCTCTCCCCAACGTGGCCAAGACTTTGCTCCATGTCATCTCACATGGTTTATGTCAGTTAGAAGAAACTCCTAAAGTTCTACAATCCCTAAGTTTTAAAATAAATCCCCTATTCTCCTTAAGATGAATATATATGTTTTGAAAGCTATTGTTTTAAGATTTCCCAAATTCCCGGTCTCTAAGTCTCCAAAGTTTTATAGTTCTAAAGTTCCCAAGTCCTTGTGTTCCCAAAGTCCTATCCTCCCCAAGATAAAAGGAAAAGTTTTGAAAGTTATTGTTTTAAGATTCCTTTTTGCTTACAAGCTTTGAGAATAAGAGGTAAATATAGATTTTAGAACTAACTATAATGACTCATGAGATTTATGCTACATGTTTCATTATTCATGATTTATGAGATTTAGATTTCAGATTTATTCAAGCTATGTGAGTCATTATTATCAACATGCATGGTTTTATAAAGAGTAATGATATTGTAGACTTAATGCATACACCCCCATGTACTTAGTACTTCCTCAAAGTACTGATCCACATATATGTCTATGTGTTACATTGTCTCATAATGTAGGTACAAGATCTAGTAGGCACATTCAGGCTTAGACAGTTGTAGATTCCAGCCCGTAAGGTAATGAGTCCTCCTACTTTGGGGACTTCAGTTAGATTTATTTCTGTTGTGTCTTTTCTTATTCATATGTATTGATTAGCGATAGTTGGAGTATCTTTGCAACTATTTATAGTTAGTATATAGAGGCTTCACAAATGTCAGTTACAGTTAGTATTGTAATTTCAGCCCCTCTCTTCAGACTTTATTAGAATATAAATATGGTATCAGTATTGTGTTTTATAGATTTCAGCATTTCTCTATATTTCCGCACAGTAAACTCTATCATTCATTCATATTTAATCAGTTTCTTAGTAGTATACCATTAGAAGAGTTTACTTGGTATCACTTGTGGTCCTAAGCACCATGGGACATCTAGAGATAGATTTTTGGGACACAAGGTTCAAGTGTCCTAGGGTGTCTGTGAAGCCGTGTCTAGTTGAGTCTTGTGAAATGGTATGAAGACGTCCGTACTTTTCTTCAAGAGGCTACAAAGCATTTAGGAAATATCTCTATTCTTTCAAGTCTCTGATCATGCTATAGAAAAGTTCTCTAAGAAACTTAAACAGCTTCTCATCCTATTATATTCAAGCCATCTCTGCCTCATTTTTGAGGTACTAGAAACAATCAAGCTTAATTCTCCACAAATAGTTATGGGATTATAAGAAGGCTAGAAAGTATCCCATCAGTGTTTTTGAGTTTCAAAGATTGAAGTGATTTATCATGTTTAAAAAACAATTACGCACTAAGCCCAAGTTAGATATGCTTTTAGATTCCTCCCCAGAATCCATAATGTTAATCTATACTTCTCTATCTATGTAATATTCAGGAGATAACATGATCGACAAGTTCTAATTTTCTCTCCTGATAATGCTCTCAAATTTGCTAGTAAGAAGTTTTAGAATGCACCCAAAGGGTTTGAAAAGAGCTCTTTAGTGTGTCATATGTCCCTCGAGATAAAAGTTATGTCCTCATTCTTATGAGTTTTTTAGTTGATGCAGAATACAGATAATACTCATGAGAGAAGATAGTATAAACCTAAATTGTTAAGTGTAGTGTGCATTTGATGGATATTATGAACTTTAGTGTTATGATTTCTGAATAGTAGAACCTTATTATAGTTGGAAGTATGGGTATAGAAGAGTAGTGTCAACAAGATGTGGGAATGACGATTGGTAGGAAGTATAGATGTAAGCTTATACATGTTATCGAGATGCGTTAAGGTGCTATGAATTATTATTGCTTGAAGTGCAGGAAGAGTTATTGATAGTATTTATTGTGTTTAAAAAGTATAGGATATTAATAAAGCATCTGGTGGTCTAGTGGCATTAATTTAGGTTTCCTTTGAGGTGGCAAAGAGTGTGTTTAGTTGAGACTTATAGAGCTATGATAGTAATTCAGATGTATAAAAGGGTAAATAGTAATAAGGTGTATAAGGAGGATTTGTTAATGGATTATGATAAGAAATGTCATATGATTTTGATCGATTATTATTGCTCAGAAGTTCAAATAGAATAGTGTTTCTTAATGTTATATTTTATAGTTTCCGTGGGAGAATTATATGTAAGGTGAGTTTTCGAATCATGCTTGACACTAGACATTATGTTTGAACAGTGGATGGTTACCAAGGTGGGTGTAATGATTCATTGGTTAGTGCAGCTAATTATATAGGAGTGATCTTGTAAGCTTGAACCATGTATGAAAGAGTTTGATTTAGTTATTCGTTATTAAGTATGGTGTTACAAGTATAATGTGCAACGGTATGCTAAAGGTAATATAGTGTTCCTTTGTCTTTCTAAGGTTATTACGTGTTGTGTATGGTTGGAAATACCCTTGAGTTGATAAGTATGAATGAGGTTGTGTATATATTGTTTTTGTCAGTTAACTTATGGGTTACAGGTTTGTGATGTGGTAAGTTAGAGATGTGATATTAGCAGAGTATAACAGAAGTTCAGCAAAGGTTTAGAGATATCCATGTTTAGTGTTAGAATCTAAGTTGGTGAGTGTTTAAGTTGTTATATGATGGCTTATGGGGCTATAGAAATCTAATAGTTGAATCTTATAAGGAGGTGTTAGCATTAGGTGTTATACGTGAAGATACAAACCTTTAGGGTAAGTTTAGTTTTATGTGTATTGATTTTATCCCAGACTCTAGAATAAAGTGATTGCAGTTTAGATTAAACTTTATATAGTGGTTCACAGACTGAGAGTGATGGCTTAAGTCTAAGGGGGAGATGACAGAAGGAGTAACCAAGTCAGACTTCCAGATTCTTGTTGAAATGCCTGTGTAGTGTAGAAAACCCATAAGAGAGGATGATGCCCAACCCATTATTATTTCAGTATTTCCAGTTATCCCAATACCTACTCATTACTTATATTTTAGTTCCATGATCATAGTTCATTTTTATGCATATCATAGAGAATCATATACCCTCCTAGTTCCCAAAATGAGGAGTTCTAGTTCTTTCAGCAATTGGAATTACATTCTATAAGTGATGAACTCTAAATATAGGTCATGCAGCTCATGACTTATGTACTCAAGCTTTACTGTATGTTCAGTTCAAGCACTCAAGCAATACTCTTAATGATCAGCGAAATTTGAATTTATATCATGCATGTCCTCAGATCAGACCTCTTTGATGAGTTCATGATGTTAAATATTCTATTCCTCGAGCCTCAGTTGAGTGTCAAGTTATACATAGTATGCCTTCATGTTTCAGTCCTCATGCTCTAACCTATTATTACCTTTCCTTAGGTCAAGATAGTGATGATGAACAGTTATTTGGATGGGAGAGAGTAAACATTTCTTATTAATGGAAGATTATTGTATGCTTATTTTAGCTAAGGCTAGAAGTGTGAAGTAGGATTGAGGCCAAGTCGTTGATACACGTCATGGTTAGTTAAATTTTTATATGTTATGTGTGAGTAGTTGAAATTTTATGTATGTCTTATTAATAATAGTGCATGGAAGTTGTTCTTGATAGAGGTTTGTAGGATATGGAAAAGATGTTTTATGAGCGTTTGTTTAGAAGTACATAAGGGGTTATGAAGATAGGCTTGAATGTCATGTTTGTGTACATGCAGAGGGATGCATTGAGCGTTAGTGAATGTCTAGTACTAGGTGGATTGTAGTTGTTGGAGTGGTAATGAGGAATATTCTAGAGATAAAAAGTTGTGAAAAGTGCAGATACGTGTGAATTCATGATTCTGACTGGTGTTATGTTATGGTGTTGTATTTGATACCTTGTGATTTCGAGTTAGAATTGACCATAACTGTAATGCCCTGATTTTCTAAACCAAAACACTACACAGTTCTCATGACCCCGAAGGACCACAAGCTAACCCATGACTAATATTTGTACCTGTAAACTGCATAATATCTCATAAAATATGTGGAAACATAAACTGTAAGGCCATAAGGTTCAATACTAATACATATCTGAAAAATATGGTATATCAATACCAAAAAGGAACATAAATACTGAATTCTGAACATCTAATCTGACATCTAGTCCGAAAGCCTCTAACTGAACTGAATAAGGAGTTGATGGGACATGTCCCCAACTAACTCGAACTACTGAAATAAAGTGAAAACTGAAATAGAAATGAAATCATCATGTCCTCGAAGGATGAGGACTCACTTTTAACTCTGACTGCTGATCTTGGAATCTACTGCTGATTTGGAGCTCATGCTTCTGAACCTATGGTGAAACATAAGAGAAAGCACCATAGCACAAATATGTCAGTACGTATGAATGTACTGAGTATACGAGTGAGGTAGGCTAAATACAAAGGGTTATATGCATGGATAATACTGACTGATATGAATGTGAGAGTACATACATGCATACGTAACTGTAACTGAACTCGTAGAGATACAGACTACTGAGTTTGAATACTGACAACATGAGTGTACTGATAATGAGATTCTGAAAGACTGAGTTTACTGATATTGATATGTAAATCACTAATAAGTGATGGATTTGATACTGTATTACTGAATCGAGGGAGACTGATATTGCATTACTGATAAATGAATGATTGTTTCTGACAGTTCAAATTATGAAGAACTGGTCTGATTGACTATATCTGACAGTCCTGAAGCTGAGTACTGATAGCATGAGTTCTGATAACTGTTGTGATTGATAGAATAAGTGACTATAGATCACAGTCCATAAATCTGAAGGAAACTATCTGAGTTCCATTCTATTTCTAAGTTGATTGTATCTAACAGCCCTGATATACTGAAATCTGAAGAGTTATCTGAGTTCTTTACTGAGACTAGGTAGCTATAGCTATAAGTCCTAAAATCTGTAACTAAAATTGTGAGAAGTAGTTATCTAACCGACATGCCCCAAATATGCTATAATAGCTAAGCTGGGGTCCAATCTCTGCCCCGATTGGAGGGGTGTCAATACCGCGCCACTAGTAAGGACAGCTGTGAGAACCCTATACTGGCAGGTACTCAATGAGAACGGTGGGAACCCTAAACTGACGGGTTAATCCACCTCATCAACCCTAATCTAATGGGTTAAGATGTCTCAACCTATGCTGGCTATGTAGTTCTGGAACACAAGGATGACTACTAAGAATCACACCTTGAACTGGCGGGTGAGTTCCCATCATTGGGTTCACTCGGTGCTAAATTCTACTCCCATCTGAAGGACATTGAACTGAATAACTAAGCTGAACTAAATAACTGAACTGAACTAATTAGCTGAACTGATACTGAGTTACTGGACTGATACTAGTGGTATTGTTTAGAAGAGCTAAACTAAGTTTACTGGATTCCAATGACTGACGGAATGTACTGAGTTCTGAGGATTGGTTGAGAGTACTGAATTTATTGAGATTGACTGTGAATACTGAGGTTGCTAAGGTTACTGAGCACTGAGATTACTGGACTACTGAGATTACTGAGATTTCTGAGTTTTCCTGAGTCACATGACTGACTGAATTCTATAGATCATGGCTTGACTGAGGCTATCGTGAAAACATGACATGTCTCTAAGCACACGGCTATATTTTTTAGGTACAAGTACCCCCAGGACTCAATGGAAGGAAACTGACACAACTTGAATTTCTTAAGTACACGACCATCAATAAAAATCCATAATACATGAGTGGGGGATTTCATGAAGTACATGGTCATCATAATATCTATCATGAATAGGAATGCTTATAATCAAGTCATAAATCTTATATTCTAATATCATGGGCATTCCAACAACATATACTATTCATAGCAATCGCATGGAAACCATTCAAGCGTAAGTGAACGGCAACATGTAACGTTTAGTTCATATTGTAATGATTTGGGGATATTATACTTCATGTATTGATTCAACATCTCAAACATGGTAGGGAAAGCATGGATATATTTTGTGTACATAATTTATATCTCCATTATCATACATACTTTATACCACAACAATAACAACACATAATTTGCATGGAAATTCATATTGGAGTGTATGACTAACATGAACTTGTTATTTAGATATCATGACAACATGTAAATATGAAGTTCTAACATACTAGGCATTTTATTGAACACCTTGCATGCATTCTTTAAGGCATAGGTGGATTTCATACTTGCATTCTATCAATCCATCTAAAGATCATATTTTTCAACTAACAACATAACTTTCATGAGATATACAGTCAAGATACTATTATATAGAAAAAAAAAACAAGCATCAACATGGGTATGCTCATATCACCACAATCAACCAAGCTTTTGTATTTTAAAGATTGATTCTTGAACTCCACGGATGAAAGGAATCCGTGGATGAACACTATTCATACCTTGGAAGGGAGGTTCTTGATGAATGATAGAGGAATTTCCTTGAAATTGGATCTTCAAGCTTAACTATGCAACCCTAGATGTTTTTCTCTTTTAGTGCTCTTGGATAATGAGATTTGAGATGTTAATAGGGTTGTAATATGTTTAGAAGCTATATATTTTGTAGGGTTAAGTTTAGGGACGTGTAAGGAGTGTTAAAAGACTTAATTACCCTTAAAATAACTCAAAACGGAGTATTTTTGGCACCTGAAACTGACTTGGGCTGCCCCTAACCAATCGCCTATGTTTGGGTTGGGCGGCGCCTAACCAATCGCCTATCCTTACTGTCTCTCACGAAAAAGGGCATAACTTTTTGCTCGGGCATTGGATTAAGGTGAAATTGGTATCGTTGAAAAGCTAATTCGATTTTATACAATTTGGTGGGTATAAATCAGTCAAAATACCACATTAACATTGAGTTATACTTGTTCAAAGATGACCCTTGTAAAATCGAACATTAAAACTTGATGGATTCAAAAACTCTTAGCTTGTATTACCTTAACTGACTCATATGAACATGATTAATGTATCATAAGTTATATCATCGCTATGATACTCATTGTAATTCATGCACTAAAATGCTACTCACAGGATAGGAGGTTTCATACGTAGGAAAAATGGTTCGTCTCCTAGCTTAGAAACATATGAGGTATTACAATAACGAGAGAGTTGGGTTCAGTTAGACTTTGGTAGATGGATTTTTCAATGGCCATGTGAGAATTATAAGTTGAGTCATTGAATATGGTTTTTAAGGGCAAAGTTTAGTTGAGAGAGTATTTTAGAAGTATGGCTAAGCTTTAAAGTGAGAAGTTGTGTTGCTTGAGGCCTAGTACTTCTATCCTAACTTATGATTCATATATCTATTTCCCATGCTATATTTGTAGTAATATTGTAATTCCTTATTCTGAAGTCTTGTTCAGATGATGCCCAGAGTCCCTTACTCCCTAGTAGCCTTAGGAATTTCTTAGAAAGGTGTTGAAGAAATACCCTATTTGGGGAAGAGCATTCAGCATGATTCAGTCCGTGTAGCCAGAAATCCAGTTTACATCTTCCGATTTAGTCTAGTCTCACTACCTAAAATTTCGTTAGTATGACCATTTCAAGAGAGAGTTTGTACGCATCCAAGTAGATTGCGAAATTCAGTTTAGTACATGCATCATGCATCAGTTTCAAATTCAAATATTAAGTCATAATTCAGTCCGTAAGTATCCCGTATATCATCTTAGTCTTTTCTAGTATTTCAACCAAATTAGTATCATTCAGGGACGAATGATCCCAAGGAGGGGGCGTTGTAATACCCTGAATTTTAATATCATAGACCTCTCATCTTTTCTTCGAGAACTCAGATTCAGCTATATAGCTATTCTTATTATAAGTTCATCCATTCCTCGAAGTACTCAAAGGATTAGAATGATGCAAAATCAGTTTAGTAATTTATTTCAGTTGTACATCCTCAGTTTTCTCAGCTAGCCAACCTCATTCGAGGTGAATATTACCAAGGGGGAGATATTGTAATAACCCAAGAATTCCAAATAATAGTATAACCATGATTCAAACTCATGGGAAATAAATTTTAGTGATTTGGTAGTTTTATGATCAAGTTTGATGTGTATTAAGACCTCAAATATGTCCTAGCTAATAGGTGAATCAAAACATTCCTTATCAATTGAATTCTTGAGAAGGATATTGGTATAGTGAACTTCAAACAATCATATCTTTCATTATACCATGAATTTCTGAGCTCATGACACACCTAAAGATAGATAATTGAATTATCTTTCTATCGATACCAATTTCGCTGAAATCTTATATCGGGATAAAAGGTCATGGCTATTTTACATTGAGCTATCCGGATTGCCAAAGTGCAATGGGAAGGACAATGAACCGTCACGCCTACGATGGACTGTCACCCAAACCATCACAACTGAGGTAGTAAACCTGTTTTCTGGCCAAAAAGCGACGGGTTTAAGGGACGGTCCATCCCCAGGGTGACGGTTCGTTGGGTCTTTTCCACCCTTTTTAACACCTAATTAAACCAAATCAAAGCACATAACTCTTTATTCATCCATAGCATCAAAATTAGGGTTCCTTTCAATATCAATCCTCAAAAACAAGGTTCAAACCCTTTTTCAAGAAAACTCAAGAATCAAAACATCACTGTTCAAGAACCTTCAAGAAAAGCCTCCAAGAACATTCTCAAGGCTTCAAAAGTCAACTTGTTCCGTTGAATAGAGCCAAATAAACTAGGTGGGGTTTGAAAAAGAACAATTCTTTCATTTATGTTCCCAAACGCTTACTTTAAGTTACAAATTTCTGAATTTTGATATGATTTTCAGAAATTAAAGTTAGGGTTTATACCCCATGTTGCTAATTGCATGATTTTGAGATTTTAAGTGGTTTGGATATTGAGTTACATGTCTACTTTTAAATATTTATGAACATGATCATATTTTTCCAGATTTTAAGTTGAATTATGAAAATTTGTGTTATAAAGCATGAGCCTTATGGTGTTTGATATGAAATTGAAGAATGGGTCATTAAGCTCTAGTTAGTATGTTGAATCTTCAAGAATGATCTTGATTTAAGCATCCCATGATTAGCTATTTTCAGATTTTGATAAAGAAAGTTGGTCCTTTGAACCAAGCTAAGATAGGAATCCACATTATTCATACAGTTTATGATTTAAAGAAAAAATAAGCATAATGGGTTTTCTTTATAAACCCTTATGCTATTTTACGGTGAATTTTTCTAAAAGTTCTAAGGCTAAGTATGGGAATAGTATTTAGCACCAAGTTGGGTATGATTTCAAGGTCTCATTCCCCAGAAATACGTGCCACCGTAGGTTTCTAATTTGCCAATAGTGGGCTAAGATAGTGATCACTAAAGTTAAGGTTCTATTTCGATGGCAAGGGTGGAACAGCTCTCCCCAACGTAGGCAAGACGTTGGACTCCATGCCACCTCACATGGTTTATGTTGGTTAGAAGAAACTCCCAAAGTTCTACAATCCCTAAGTTTCAAAAGAAGTCCCCTATTTTCATTAAGATGAATGTATATGTTTTGAAAGCTATTGTTTTAAGATTTCTCAAGTTCCCAGAGTCTTCAAGTCTCCAAAGTTTTATAGTCCTAAAGTTCCCAAGTCCTTGTGTGTGATCTACACTTCCTCCCATACAAGGCTTCAAACGGATCTATGCCAATACTAGAGTGAAAACTATTATTGTAAGCAAATTCTATCAACGGTAAGTGATCATCCCAACTTTCCTTAAAGTCAAGTGCACAAGCTTTCAACATATCCTCTAAGGTCTGGATAGTTCGCTCAGCCTGACCATCGGTCTGCGGATAAGAAGTAGAACTCAAAAGCACTTGGGTACCAAGACCCTTCTGAAAAGATTTCCAAAATTATGAAGTGAACTGAGTACCCCTATTCAAAGTTATAGACAAGGGAACTCCATGCAGTCTGACTAGCTCTCGGATATACAATCTAGCGTAATCCTCAGCAGTATATAAAGCATGAACAGGCAAAAAATAAGCAGACTTAGTCAATCTATCAACCACAACCCAAATGGAATCATGATGGCGTCGGGAAGGAGGTAAACCAATCACGAAGTCCATATTTATCTCTTCCTATTTCCAGGTGGGAATACTAAACTCTTGCATCATACCACCAGGTCTTTGGTGTTCAACCTTAACCTATTGGCATGTTGCACACTTAGCTACAAATGCTACTATATCTTTCTTCATGCCACTCCACCAATAAATTTCCCGCAAGTCTCGGTACATCTTGGTGGCACCAGGATGAATAGCATATCGCGCCCTGTGCGCTTCAGCCATAATTCTCTGTCTCAAATTATCAACATTCGGGACACACAATCTACCTTGCAATCTCAACACACCATCTCTCCCTTGGGAGAAAACCTCTACTTTTTGGTCCTTGACTGACTCCTTCTGTCTGACCAAACTAGCATCTAATTATTGTTTTTCCTTCACTTCCGAAACCAAGGAGGATTCGGAACTACTCTGAACCCCTATACTACCTTCAATAGAGTCAAACAATTTAACCCCTAATCTAGCCAAACGATGTACATCACGAGCCAACTCTTTCTTACCTTCTACCACATGCGAAACACTACCCATCAGTGAAAACATCAACATGGACACCATACAAATAGTGTCTCCAGATTTTCAAAGCAAACACAACAGCAGCCAACTCAAGGTCATGGGTGGGGTAATTTTTCTCATGGGGTTTCAACTATCTAGAAGCATAAGCTATCACCTTACCCTTCTGAATCAATACGCAACCCAACTCAACTCTCGAAGCATCATAATACACCTTAAAACCATCAACACCATCATGTAAAGTCAAAACAGGGGCTGAAGTGAGTCGAGTCTTCAACTCCTGAAAACTATTCTCACAATATTCGGACCACAAGAACTTCACTTTCTTTTGGGTCAACCGAGTCATAGGAGATGCTATAGAGGAGAAACCCTCAACAAAACGGCGATAATAGCCAGCTAAACCCAAGAAATTTCAGATATCAGTCGGAGAAATAGGTCTGGGCCAATTTCTAACAGCTTCGGTCTTTTGGGGATCAATTCTAATACCCTCGAAAGAAATGATATGACCCAGAAAAGCAACTGACCTTAGCCAAAACTCACATTTACTAAACTTGGCAAACAACTTGTGATCTCTAAGGGTTTGCAAGACAGTTCGGAGATGATCAGAATGTTCATCTTCACTACGGGAGTACACTAGTATAGCATCGATGAACACTATGACAAACATATCCAGATATGGTCTGAACACTCGATTCATGAGGTCCATGAAAGCTGCTGATTTCTGAAAGAGGAGAACATGAATCAATAGCAGAGAGAGACACTTTAAGCATGATAGACTTCTGAAAGAAAGAATTACACTTTTTCCTAAAACGTCTTGTAGCCTCTTGCTCATAGATGTGGCGCGCTACACACCGATGATCAAGACTCTACTTAATGTGGCTTGTCAGACTCCCTAGGACACCTTAAAACCTTAGGCTCTGATACCAAGTTTGTAACGCCTCAAAAAATGGGTCCCGGAGCGTCACACGGTGCTTGAGGCTACGAGTAGCCCCAGCTAACCCTTTGAGTCATTTTTATTCAATTCAACACAAATCAACGGGGTTTCCATAAATAAACCTCAAATATCAACAGAGTAATCATCATTCAAGAATAAGAGAATTTTAGAAAGATAACAAAATATGACTTATAAGTCAACTCTCAACATCTATACTAGTCTGACAAGCCTCTAAGAGAATCAATAAAACCAGCGAGCCATTGAGACATGCCCCAACTGACTCATACTCAGTTATCAAATATAAATAATTCCATGAAACCAACATCAGACATCACGTCCTCGAAACATGAGGACTCACCACAACAGAGGATGTAGAACAGCATGCCCGAAGAATCACTGTCGAACTTGGAACTGAGCATCTGAACCTACATTCCAAGAAAATGCAGCCCACATCCAATGTGTGGGTCAGTACCATGGAAAGGAACTGAGTATATGGGGGCTTATGCAGTTTTATAAACATCATCATCATAAATATTTATAAGAAATATGCAAGATGTATGAAAGAATCACATAGCCCGAAAAAAATCATCATAATCATGAGAGGATGAAATAAGTACAATAACACATGTGAGTCATCATATAATTTGTCAATCACTTTCAATTCATCAAGAATATCAATTCTCATAATGTAAATATCATTTAAATCTTTCGAAAGAATAACTTTCCAATTCCGCTTTCAAATCACTTCACCATTCACCGTAGACACGAGAAAACACACACACACTGGGAGATCCTATAACCGACATAAACCATATGAGATACATGGAGTCCAACGTACAACCCACATTGGGGAGAGTCGTCCTATCCTTGCCATCGGAGTAGGAATATCGATATCAAATCCACACAAACTAGTGATTACTATATAAATCAGCCTAAGGCTCACTCCTATGGGGGCGCGTAGTTCTAGAGAAGTAAGGTTGCTTTATACCTCCCACTCGGTGCTAAAGATTTCTTCCAAACTTAGCGCAGATCATTTCAAAGACAATCTACAATAAAATAATTTCAGTAATATATAAATATACATCGAGAGCCATCATGCTTCCCATCTATCCAAATCAACCACATTGTGGATTTCTTTCACACTCGAGTTCAAAATAACTCTATTAAGACCAAAAGGTCAAATCATTCAAAATATCTCAAATAATCAACATCAACGTGCTTATAACATACACTTTCTCAAAAAACACAATTTCCAATGGGGATTCACGACCCAAATATCAAAATCATGATAAATATTGTTCAAGATTCATGCTTTATATCTCCACACATGTAAATTCATCTTTAAAAATTATAAACATCAAGATTTCATAATAATCATCATAAGATATGGGTTCATGCTTCAAATTTGTAAAAAATCAAATAAAAATCATGCCTTTGTAAAGAAAATTACTTTTGGGCACAAGAACGAAAGAGAGTTCTTGTTGAAAAACCCCACATACCTTGAATGATGAACTTTAGATAGATACTCATTTTTGAGATGTTAATCGTGCCTTTGAATGATGGTTCTTGGAGTTCTTGAACTAGGAACTTGGAATCTTGAATAAATTTACAGAATTAATGGTGAACTTTGGAGGTTCTTGAAGTTGGATGTAGAAGCTTAGGGTTTTCTTTTTAAGGGAATTTGATGAAATATAATATATAATGCTTCTAATAGGCTTTAATATAGGGTTTGGACGGATTTTGGATGAGGGAGGATGACCAAAACGCCCCTCAAAATTAAAAAATTCTCGAATCTGTCCTTTGGTGGATTGTTTTGATAGTCTAAAGTAGATCAACCATAATGTTTTACTCCGATATCCAAATTAGATGAAACCAATTTCATTAGAAAGAGGACTCTTATATATTTCTGCTGATATATAGTATCTTATCCAGATCATTGTGTACGAGGAGTTATGATCATTTGAAGTTGACCCAAAAATTCACTTTTGATAGTCTGAAGTAGATCGACCATAACTTTTTGCTTCGATAGACAAATTGGATGAAACCAATTTCATTGGAAAGAGGACTCGCACAGCTTTCCGTTGATATATAGTAGATCACCCAGATCATTATGTACAAGGAGTTATGATCTTTTAAAGTTGGAGCAAAAATACGTCAGGTCTCAGTACCTTTTCCTGCACGTTTTACTGTTCACTACTATTCACGATTCGATTGGAATGTTCATAACTCGTCGCTCGGGTGTCCGTTTTGGATGATCCACATATCATTGGAAAGATTATTTGATACTCTACGTAATGGTGGGTCATAATCTAAGACATTCTACACGGAAAATTTATAATTCATTCTAGAAGATAAAACCCAACATGTTTACGCACAAAATTTCAACGAAAAATTTCCCGGGGTATTACATTGTGTTCTCAAAGTCCTATCTTCCTCAAGATAAAAGCATAAGTTTTGAAAGTTATTGTTTTAAGATTCCTTTTTGCTTACAATCTTTGAGAATAAGAGGAGAATACAGATTTTAGAACTAAGTATAATGACTCACAAGATTTATGCTACATGTTTCATTATTCATGAATTATGAGATTTAGATTTCAGATTTATTCAAGTTATCTGAGTCATTTATATCATCATGCATGGTTTTATAAAGAATAATGATATTGTCGACTTAATGCATATACCCCCATATACTCAGTACATTATCAATATACTAATCTACATATATGTATATGTGCTACATTGTCTCATAATGTAGATACAAGATCTAGTAGGCACATTCAGACTCAGACAGTTGCAGATTCCAGCCAACAAAGTGATAAGTCCTCCTACTTCGCGGACTTCAGTTGGATTTATTTATGTTGTGTCTTTTCTTATTCATATGTATTGATTAGCAATAGTTGGAGTAGCTTCCCAACTATTTATAGTCAGTATAGTAGAGGCCTCACAGATGTGTAACAACTCGAAATCTCCTCCTGGGATGTCATACGGTGCTTAAGGCTACAAGTAGCCCCAAGCTAACCCTTTGAGCCTGTCACTACATAAAATAACTCATTTTGAGAAGAAATAAACAAAACACTGGCATTGTCGTACCAAATGATAGAAGATACGAAGAAAATACTTGATCCAAATGACCACAATACTGGAAATCTCAACATACTAATAATTTGATAACTAGTTTGACAAAGCCTCTACTATTTTATGAACTACAGAGCCATTGGGACAGGTCCCCAACTGACTCAAATTGAACTGAAAGCAATAATATACCTACTAAAACACTGAAATGTCTGAAAATAGGTCCTCGAACCATGAGGACTCACCACTGTGGACATGTAGACAAAGGTACTCGAAAATCACTGACGAGGCTGGGACTGAGCACCTGAACCTACATTATAAGACAATGTAGCACATAGATGTGTATGTGGATTAGCAGTTGGGAATGTACTGAGTATATGTGGGTGTATGCATTTATAGAAAACAATATCCATACTCTTTGATCAAATCATGCATGCAATTAGGAATGACTCACATAGCTTGAATAATTCTGAAATATAAAGCACATAAATCATGTATAATGAAGCATGTAACACAAATCTCATGAGTCATTATACTTTAGCTTTAAAATCTGAACTCTTCTCTTATGCTTGTTACTTGAAGACTAAAGATAACTTTAAACAATACTTTCAAAATCATGCATATATCTTATGGAGAGTAAAATTTCTTTAATGCTCAAGAACATAGAACTCTTTAAAATTAATGACACTTGGAACTTGAAATTCTATGACTCTTAGTAGTACAGAAAACTACTTTCTTCTTGAGAAAATTATACTTCAAGAAACTATTTTGAAAATCTTACTATTAGGGAAAATAACTTATCTCAAAATAGCAGGGAAAATATTCTTATCTCAAGGGAGAATACTTTAGGGAGGTTCTCTTAACCGACATAAACCATGCGAGCTATATGGAGTCCAACGTCTTGTCCTCCTAAGGAATAAACCTCACATTGGGGAGAGGCATCATACTCTTTCTAAGGAGTATAACCTCAACTCAGTGATCTCTTATCTCGGCCTCGGGCCCATAAATCTTAATTTTACGGCGACACATAGTTTTGGGGTATAAAACCGTAGTAACTTACCCAACTCGGTGCTAAATAATACTCCCTTTAGTTAGCTACGCTCATCTCATAGAAATCCACTTTAAAAATAATCTCGTGGTTCATAAAGAACCCAACTTTAAAATCTGTAATCTTATGTAATAAAGTGGATTTCAAAGCTACTAAGACCATTAAGGTCAAAACTTTCTCAATAATCTTAAAGTACTCAAATCATGGATGCTTATAGGACAAAAGTTCATGAAATTGCAAATCTCAAGTAGGGTTTGATGACCCATAATCAAATCTCAAGTTAAGACTCGTCAAAATGCATACTAGATATCATAAGGATACACAAACCATATAGAAATCTGGAATATTCAGCAATTTGTCTTAAAATCTCAGCATACCAAGGTACTTCAATTTCTAGAACAGTGGCAAATCTCAAAATCTCATGCATAGTAATATTGGGCATGAACCCACACTTTAAATTCATAGGAGAACTCATAAAGTCATATATCGTTGCAATTTAAAAAAAGTTTTGGGCACAAGAATGAAAGAATTGTCCTTGTTCAAACCCCACATACCTTGGATTGTGTAATTGGATGTACAAGCTTGTTTGAAATCTTCCTCTTACTATTGGAGAGAGGGTTCTTGAAGCCTTAGACATTTGTAGAATCTATGGTGAGTTCTTGAATTTCTTGGAGAAGGGTTTTGGGTTTGCTCTTGAGGGAGAAACTCTAGCTCTTGGATGTTTTGGGAGATAATGAGTCTATCTGCTTCATTTTGAATATATCAAGGTATTAAAAGGGAAAAGACCCAAAAGATCCTTTTAAAAACGACTTAAAAATACTGAACGGGATTTGTGACGGTCGGAGTGACGGTCCATCGCTAGTCTGATGGTCCGTCGGATCGTCCGTTGCACGTTGGTCAGAAAAAGGTCACATTGCCTTAGTTACGACGGTCCATCTCTAGCTTGACCGTCCATCCTCTTGGCTATCGCACTTGGGCCAGAAGAGGGAGTCACTGCCTTGGTTGCGACGGTCCATCGCAAACTCGACGGTCCGTCAACTTGTCCGTCGCACCTAGGCGATTCCGACAACTCTCAATAAAATGGTCATAACTTCTCACCCCAATACCGGATTTGGACGAAATTGGTATCGTTGGAAAGCTAATTTAATTCTCTATATGACAAAAAGTTGATATTAGGGAAATTCTACACGATTTAAAATATTTCTCACTTAGGAAGTCAGCCCTTTCTCTTCTTAAAAATGAAACTCGACTCAAAGAAAATCGAGGTATTACAATATCTCCCCCTTGGGAACATTCGTCTTCGAATGTCACTTGTTAGACTAAGAACACAGGAAAAACTAAGTACACATAGCTGAAGCAATTTTCTAAATGGCTCAAAATCGTTCTAAACTCTTGAATACTTTGGAAATTGCAAGAACTCATGCAAGAATAGATATATAGATGAACTTTAGATTATGAAGGGCTAAAGTAAGGAAGAATAATACCTTCGTCTTGATCTAAACTCGCAAAAAAGAGGTGCGGGTACTTGGTTCGCATGTCTGTTTCTGCCTCCCAAGTAGCGCCTCAATTGACTGGTTCCGCCACAAAACTTTGACCAAGGGAACCTCTTTGTTCCTCAGTCTACATATCTGAAAATCTAGAGCTTCCTGCTCAGTCTACATATCTGAAAATCTAGGATCCCAACAGGAATCTCATCGAATGAAAGACTGTTTAATATCAAAACTCTCCAAAGGATCCACTACAACGAAATCACCAATATACTTCTTAATCATAGAGACATGACAAATAGGATGAATGGCTGACAACTCTGCGGGCAACTCAACTTCATAGGCTACTTTACCAACACGGATCAAAACTCTATAAGGACCAACATAATGGGGACTAAGCTTCCCGTTTTACCAAACCTCTTTACCCCTTTCATGGGTGAAATCTTTAAGTACACCAAATCACCCACCTCAAACTCAAGACCTCTTCTCCTCACATCGGTATATGACTTTTGACGACTCTGAGCTGTTTTCAACCTTTCTCTAATCAACTTAACTTCCTCTATAGCCTCAAACACTGCATCAGGCCCAATCACAGTAGCTTCACCCACTTTAAACCAATCTATGGGTGATCTATATCTTCTACCATACAAAGCCTCAAATGGTGTCGTCTCGATGCTAGCATGATAACTATTGTTATAAGCAAACTCTATCAATGGCAAATCTCATCCCAACTACCTTTGAAATCAAGAGCACATGCCCTCAACATATCTTATAGAGTCTGAATGGTCCTCTAAGCCTGACCATCTGTCTGCGGATAAAAAGCGGAACTCAAATGAACTTGGGTACCAAGACCCTGATAAAATGCTCTCCCAAAATGAGAAGTAAATTGAGTACCACTATCCGAAATGATAGACATGGGAACTCCATACAACTTGACAAACTCTCAGATGTACAACCTAGCATAATCCTCAATTGTATAAGATATATGCACGAGCAAGAAATGTGCTGACTTAGTTAGACTGTCTACAACAACCTAAATAGAATCATGATGACGACGCAAAAGAATTAAACTAGTCATGAAGTTCATATTCACCTCTTCCCACTTCCAAGTGGGTATACCAAACTCTTGCATCACACCACCAGGTCTTTAGTGTTCTACCTTAACTTGTTAGCACGTTGCACACTTTGCTACAAACTCAGCTATATCCTTCTTCATACTGCCCCACCAATAGATTTTCCGTAAGTCGCGATACATCTTAGTAGCACCAGGATGAATGGAATAATACTGCACGCCATGCGCTTCAGTCATAATAATCTGCCTCAGATCATCAACACACGGAACAAACAACCTACCCTATAATCTCAACACTCCATCTCCGCCTTGGGAGAAAACCTCTACCTTTTGGTCCTTAACTGATTCCTTCAGTCTAACCAAACTAGGATCTCAGTCTTGCTTCTCCTTCACTTCCAAAACTAAAGAGGATTCGAAACTACTTAGCACCAAAGTACTTCCCTTAGCTGAATCAAACAACCTAACACCCAATCTAGCCAGACAATGCACATCATGAGCTAACTCTTTCTTACCTTCCTTTACATGAGCAATACTACCTATAAACAACCTGCTAAGGGCATCTGGCACTATATTGGCCTTGCCCGGGTGATATAACACACTAATATCATGGTCTTTTAACAACTATAACCACCTCTTCTGCCTAAGATTCAACTCCCTCTAAGTAAACAGATATTGAAGGCTCTTATGATCAGTAAACACATCAACATGGGCACCATAAAGATAGTGTCTCCAGATTTTCAAAGCAAAGACCACAGCAGCTAATTCAAGATCATAGGTTGGGTAGTTCTTTTTATGCGGCTTCAACTATCTAGAGGCGTAGGCTATAACCTTACCTCTTTGCATCAACACGCAACCCAAACCAACTCTAAAGGCATCACAATACACCACAAAACCATCTGTACCATCAGTCAAAGTCAACACAGTGGCTTAAGTAAGTCGAGGCTTCAACTCCTAAAAACTCTTCTCACAGGAATCTGACCACTGGAACTTAACTTTCTTTTTGGTCAACTGGGTCATGGGAGACGCAATAGAAGAGAAACCTTCAACAAAACGGTGATAGTATCCAGCTAGAACCAAGAAACTTCTGATGTCAGATAGGGAAATAGGTCTTGGCCAATTTCTTACAGCTTGCCTTTTGGGGATCAACTCCAATGCCTTCTACTGAAACAATATGACCCAGAAAAGCTACTGATCTTAGTCAAAATTTACACTTGTTGAATTTAGCAAAAAATTGGTGATCTCTTAGAGTTTCCAAGATAATTCTAAGATAATCTACATGGTTGTTCTTAGAATGGGAGTACACAAGGATATCATCTAATAAAACAATGACAAACATATCGAGATATTGCTTGAACACTAGATTCATGAGGTCCATAAAGGCTACTGGGGCATTGGTTAGCCCTAAAGACATCACTAGAAACTTAAAGTGACCATAGAAGGTTCAGAAAGCTATCTTTGGGATATCATAGTCCCTCACTTTAAGCTGGTGATAGCCAGATCTAAGGTTTATCTTGGATAAATAACTTTCACCTTGCAACTGATCAAATAGGTCATCAATTCTTGAAAGAGGATACTTACTTTTTACTGTGACCTTGTTAAACTGATGATAGTCAATGCACATATGCAAAGAACCATCTTTCGTTCACATGAATAGAATAGGTGCACCCCAAAGAGAAACACTGGGCCTTATGAAACCTTTGTCTAAAAGATCTTTGAGTTGCTCTTTCAACTCCTTCAGCTCTGTAGGTACCATACGATAAGGTGGGATAGAAATAGGCTAAGTGTAAGGAAGAAGGTCAATCCCAAATTCTATCTCTCTATCAGGAGGTACCCCTGGGAGATCTTCCAAAAAATATTAGAAAACTCATTAACAATGTTGACTGCTTGAATAGTTAGAGCCTCGAACTTAGTGCATTTTAACTCTAACTAGGTGATAGATGCAACCCTTGAATATTAGCTTTTTGGCTTTGATATAGGAAATAAAATGACTCTTGGGAGATACAGAACTCCCGGACCACTCAAAAACTGGTTCATCAGAAAATTGAAACTTGACCATACGGATACGATAGTCTATAGATGCATAACAAGAATTAAGCCAATCCATACCTAGACTAAGGTCAAAATCCACCATGTCTAACTCTATTAAATCAACAAATAAGACTCTATGAAGAACAGTAGCAGGACAATTTCTGTACACTTGCTTAGCCACCACTGACTCCCCTACTGGAGTGGAAACTAGGAAAGGCTCAGGAATCTTTTCGGGACTCATTTCAAAATTCACAGTGACTAATGGGGTCACATAAGAGAAACTTAACTCAGTGTCCAACAATACATAAACATCAAAGAAAAAGACACAGAGCATACCAGTAACAACGTCGGGAGAGACCTCCTACTCCTGACGGGATGGTAAGGCATAGAATCTGTTCTGGCACTGATAGCAAGTAGTACTAGATGAACTGCCCTAAACAGGGGTGGGATGAGATATAGGAGCTGGTGCACTAGTAGTCTGTGCCTGAGGTCGAGAATCTCTGTTCCCCTGACTAGCATATGGACAATCTCTATATCTATGGACCAGCTTGCCACAACCAAAACAACCCCTCAGATCTGCTAAACACTCACCGGGATGATCTCTACCACACTTAGCACAAGGAGGATAGTGGGGTCTGTTACTTACACTGTACTGTGACCTAGACATAGAAGACTTGTTCCCTTTCTCCTTACTACCTCTAGGTGTGGGAGCACTATCTGATGAAGGTGCTGGCATTGACGAACGACTCTAAAACTGTGGGCGGTTCCCTCCATGGGATCTAGCCTGACTATACTCATGCTGCTCGGATCTAGTCCTCTTGCTACCCCTCACTCTATCTCTCTCCTTTATCTTATCTGCCTCTATCTATTGTGCATGCATCATTAACCTAGAAAGATCTATATCCCTATTCAACATTGCCGCTCTACACTCTTTTAGTACCAAACCATAAACACCCATCACGAACTTGCTCATACTAGCTCGGGTGTCAGAAATCAAATCAGGAGCATACTTCGCCAACTGGTTGAACTTCAAGCAGTACTCCTTAACAGTCATGATGCCCTGCCTTAAGTTCATAAACTCCTCAATCTTTGCTTCCCTCATCTCAAGCAAAAAGAACTTTTCAAGAATGCATCTTGGAACACCTTCCAAGTCATAGGAGTAACACCTTCACCTCTACCCTTCTTCCATTCTATAACTCAGTCATAAGCAATATCCTTCAACCTGTAAAATGCCAACTCAACACTTTCTTCCTCAAAAACATGCATCGCTTATCTAATATTTCTCACCTCCTCAAGGTATAATTGTAGGTCCTCACCTACCTTAGACACATAAAACTCTGGTGGATTCATCCGCATAAAATCATGAATCCTAGAAGCAGCTAAATCACCTCCTTGCTGATTTGTAACTACAACCTAGTTATTGGCCTGAACATTTGTGATGACTGCTTGGGCTAACGCCTGAAAGGCCCCCTGAAATTCAATATGAGACACTGTCTCATTCAAGGGGTCAACAAGCTGGGGTTGCTCATTATTATTTCTGCGGGCTTTCACTCTTTGGGGAGGCATTTTCTGAAATAGGAGAGCACAAATTATTAAGATAAAAGGGACAACTGTAGGCACGATAGAATCTGAAAGAAAAAAATAACATTTTTTCATAAATGTTTTGTAGCCTCTTGCTCATAGATGTAGCGCGCTTCACATCGATGATCAAGACTCTACTCAACGCGGCTTGTCAGACTCCCTAGGACTCCTTAAACCTTAGGCTCTAATACCAAGTTTGTAATGATCCAAAATCTCCTCCCGGGATGTCACACGGTGCTTAAGGCTACAAGTAGCCCCAAGCTAACCCTTTGATCTTGTCACTACATAAAATAACTCATTTTGAGAAGAAATAAACAAAACACTGGCATTGTCGTATCAAATGATAGAAAATACAAAGAAAATATTTGGTACAAACAACCACAATACTGAAAATCTCAACATACTAACAATCTAATAACTAGTCTGACAAAGCCTCTACTACTCCATGACTAGAGAGCCATTGGTACACGTCCCCAACTGACTCAAACTGAACTGAAAGCAATAATATACCTACTAAAACTCTAAAATGTCTGAAAATATGTCCTCAAACCATAAGGACTCACCACTGTGGAGATATAGACAAAGGTACTCGAAAATCACTGATGAGGCTGGGACTGAGCACCTGAACCTACATTATAAGATAATGTAGCACATAGACGTATATATGGATCAACACTTGGGAATGTACTGAGTATAAACCATGCGAGCTACATGGAATCCAACATTTTGTCCTCCTAAGGAAGAAACCTCACGTTGGGGAGAGGCATCATACTCTTGCCAATACGTATAACCTCAACTCAGTGATCATTTATCTCAGCCTTGGGCCCATAACTCTTAATCCTACGGCGACACGTAGTTCTAGGGTATGAAACCATAGTAACTTACCCAACTCAGTGCTAAATAATACTCCCTTTAATTAGCTATGCTCATCTCATGGAAATCCACTTTAAAAATAATCTCATGGTTCATAAAGTACCCAACTATAAAATCTGTAATCTCATGTAATAAAGTGGATTTCGAAGCTACTATGACCATAAAGGTCAAAAATTTCTCAATAATCTCAAAGTACTCAAATCATAGGTGCTTATAGGACAAAAGTTCATGAAATTGCCAATCTCAAGTAGGGTTTAATGACCCATAATCAAATCTCAAGTTAAGACTCATCAAAATGCATACTAGATGACATAAGGATACACAAACCATATAGAAATCTAGAATGTTCAGCAATTTGTCTTAAAATCTCAACATTCTCAGGTACTTCAATTTCTAGAACATTGGCAAATCTACCTCAGGCATAGTAATATTGGGTATGAACCCACACTTTAAATTCATAGGAGAACTCATAAGTCATATATCTTTGTAATTTAAAACAAGTTTTGGGCACAAGGACAAAAGAATTGTCCTTGTTCAAACCCCACATACCTTAGATTGTGTAATTGGATGTACAAACTTATTTGAAACTCTTCCACTTAATCTTGGAGAGACGGTTCTTGAAGCCCTGAACTTGGGGAACTCAAATCTCAACTAAATTTGTAGAATCTATGGTGAGTTCTTGAATATCTTAGAGAAGGGTTTTGGGTTTGCTTTTGAGGGAGAAACCCTAGCTCTTGGATGTTTTGGGAGATAATGAGGCTATCTACTTTGTTTTGAATACATTAGGGTATTAAAAGGGAAAAGACCCAAAATATCCTTTTAAAAATGACTTAAAAATACTTAACAAGATTTTCGATGGTCGGAGTGACGGTCCGTCATTAGTCTGACTGTCCGTCAGATCATCCGTCGCATGTTGATCAAAAAAAGGCCGCACTGCCTTAGTTGCGATGGTCCTAGTAACGGTTCATCACTAGCATGATGGTCCATCATCTTGGTTGTCGCACTTTGGCCAGAAGAGGGAGTCATTGCCTAGGTTGCGACGGTTCAGGCGATGGTCCATCGCAAACTCGACGGTCCGTCAACCTGTTTGTCGCACCTGGATGGTTCCAACAACTCTCAGTAAAACGGCCATAACTTCCCATCTCGATACCTAATTTTGATGAAATTGGTATCGTTGGAAAGCTCATTCAATTCTCTACATGACAAAAATTCGATATTAGTGAAATTCTACACGTTTTAAAATATTTCTCACTTGGGAAGTCAGCCCTTGGTCTTCATAAAGATGAAACTCGACTTAAAGAAAATCTAGGGTATTACAGAATGTCAATTAAAGTCAGTATTGTAATTTCAGCTTCTCTCTTCAGACTTTATTAGAATGTTTAGGCGATATTAGTATTGTGTTTTACAGATTTTAGCATTTCTCTATGTTTTTGCACAGTAAACTCCATCATTCACTCATATTTAATCAGTTGCTTAGTAGTATGCCATTAGAAGGATTAGCTTGGGATCACTTGTGGTCTTAAGCATCGTATGACGTCTCGGGATAGATTTGTAGGACATTAAATTATCACTCTCCAATTTTGCATCAATACACAACCTAGCCCAAATCTTGAAGCATCAAAAGAGACTACAAATTCATCTAACCCCTCTGGCAGAGCTAACACTGATGCTGAAGTCAATCTATCCTTCAACTCTTGGAAAATCTTCTCACACTTATCCTTCTATACAAACTTCACCTTCTTTTGTGTCACCTTAGTCAATAGTGTGGCTATAGAGGAGAACCCTTCAACAAATCTTCTATAATACCCAGCTAAACCCAAAAAGCTCCTGATATCAGATGGCGTGATGGGTTTAGGCCAGTGCTCTACTTCATTAGTTTTCAGAGGATCTACATAAATACTAGACCCTGAAATGACATTCCCCAAGAAGGTAATAGATTTTAACCAAAATTCACACCTACCAAACTTTGTATATAATTAAAAGTCCTTAAGGGTCTGTAGCACTATTCTCAAAGGGTTGCATGTTCCTTCACACTCCTGGAATACACAAGTATGTCATCTATAAAGACAATGACAAACTTGCTCCCTGACTTTCAACTGGTGGTATCCAGACCTACGGTCAATCTTGGAAAACCACTGGGAACCCTAAAGATGAACGAACGAATCATCGATTCTAGGAATGGTATACTTGTTCGTGATGGTAATCGTGTTTAATTGAATATAATCTATACACATCCTAAGAGTGACATCTTTTTTAGACACTCAAAGGACTTAAGCAACCCATAGAGAAACACTGGATATGATGAAACCTTTGTCTAATAGATCCTTAAGTTGCTCCTTTAACTCTTTAAGTTCGACCGGAGCAATGCGATAAGGAGGGATAGAGATGGGTTGAGTATCAGGAATAAGATCAATACCGAATTCTATTTCTCTGTCTGGAGGTACCAATGGCAGATCTTTGGGGAAAACCTCAGGAAACTTACTGACTACACAGACTGAATGAACTATCGAGGCTTCAAACTTAGTATCTTTGACTCGAACTGAATAGTAGATTCACCCTTTTGATACTAACTTTCTAGCCTTAAGATAAGAGATGAAACAACCATTAGGAGACACAGAACTACCCTCCCACTCAAAAACTACCTCACCAGGAACTAAAACTTTACTTTGCGGCTACGATAATCTATTGGTGAATAGCATGAATAGGGTCAATCTATGCCTAAAATAACATCAAAATCTACCAACTCTAATTCTATTAGGTCTGGTAGTGTGATCTTATAAAAGGCGATAATAGAACACTCCCTATAGACTCGCCTAGCAACAACTAACACACCCACTGGGTGGAAAGTGAGAAGGTCTTCAAATGATTTTTAAGACCAACCCCAAAATTTACAACCAAGGGAGTTACATAAGAGAGATTCGATCCCAGGTCTAACAACAAATATACATCAAGGTGAAAAGCATAAAGCATACCAGTGACAACATCCCGAGAACTGTCCTGCTTCTGACGGGATGGTAGAGCATAAAACCAATCCTGGTGCAGACCGCCACCAGTAATAGATGATGCACCCTATGGAGGAACTGGGAGACCTAGCTGAGCTGCTGGATTAGTAGCCTAGGTTTGAGGATGAGCATATCTACTTCCCCGCTTAGCATACGGACACTCCTTAATTCTATGGCCCGTCTTACAGCAACCATAGCAACTTTCTTTACCCATTATGCACTCACTAGGATGGGTCCTACCATATTTTGCACATATCGGGTAACTTGGCCTCCCAACTACACTATTCTAAGACCTTGAATTCGAAATCCTTCCCCACTTCTCCTGCCTGGTTCTGAGTGCAGAGGCATTGGTTGAAGATGGAAAAGGTACTGATGAATGACCCTGAAACTATGAACAGCTTCCCCCTCCAAACCTTGGTTTACTATACTCAAACTATCCAATGCTAGCTCTCCTGTTTCTCTTCTCTCTTTTCTTCAACTTTTTTGCCTCATTTTGTTGAGCATAAGTCATCAATCGAGCAATATCCATATCCCCAAACAGCATGGCAGTCCTACACTCCTTGACCACCAAGTCATACCCCCTAGTACCAAACTTACTCATGCGATCTCTAGATTCGGATAACAACTCTGGGCACACTTATCTAACTGAGTGAACTTAAGAAAGTACTCTTTCACTGTCATAGAGCCTTGCCTCAGGTTTATGAACTCCTCCACTGTATCCTCTCTCATCTCATGAAGAAAGAACCTGTCTCAAAAAGTACTCTGAAACACCTGTCAACTCATAGGAGTTGCATCCTCACCCTTCCCATCCTTCCACATAGTGATCTAATCATAAGCAACATCCTTCATCCTATAGAATGCCAACTTTGTACTCTCCTCTTTAGTAATATGCATGATCTGATTAATCTTTCTTACCTCATCAATAAAAAGTTGAGAATCCTTATCCACCTTTGACCTATGGAACTCAGGTGGATTCATCCTTATAAAGTCTCAAATCGTGGATTCATCCTCATAAAGTCTCAAATTTGGGCTGCATCTAAATTATCATTTTGCTGAAGTGGGACTGCTACCAGTTGGTTTCTGTGAATGTAAGCATTCACGGCTTAGGCCAACACTTGAAATTTAGACTAAAATTCAGCATGAGATACATTCACATTCAAAAGGTCTGCGTACAGGAGTGGTTGATCACCGTTTTTATATGCGCCAGCTCAGAGAGGAGGCATATTATGTCATGTAAAAGCTCAAATTAAAGCAAATAGAGACAACTGTAAGCATGATATATGAAAGAAATAATTATTCCTAACTCGTTTGGTAGCCTCTTGGTCATAAATGTTGCATGCTTCACATTCATAATCAAGACTCTATGTAACGTGGCTAGTCTAACTCTCTAGCACTCTTTAAAACCTTAGGCTCTGATACTAAGCTTGTAATTCCACAGAGGTACCCTTGGACATCACACGGTGCTTAAAACTACGAATAGCCCTAAGATAACCCATGATATCTATTCATCTTAAAACTCACATGAACGATGAACTAACATATGCATAAAGACTAAAAGAAAACAACTTAATATCTCATTGTCAACTAGTAAATTGGAAAGTCCAATCTTAAACAAACTTTTTGAACTAAACTATACATAGTCCGATAGGCCTCTATTGCTAACTAAAAAATCACTACGACTGACGCCGGCTGACCTAAACATAAATGAAAATCAAGTAACTAAAATACTTTAATCAATGAATAGGATTCTGATAAGTTTGGTCCTCGAACTATGAGGACTCATCAAAGTCAGAATATAGGTAATGACGCCCGTGGTCACTCGTGTTGCTGGAAACGAGCACCAAAACCTACATTATATGATAATGTATCACATAGACATATATGTAGGTCAGTACTTCTAGAATGTACTAAGTATGTGGGGCTGAACACATTAGTAAAACAAGAACTGAATATATGTGTACACATTCAAATTATGCATGCTAAGAGTAAATGACTCACCTTGTAATTGAGTAAAACTAAAGACTACAAGGTCATAAAACATGGATAATGAAGCATAAGAATAAGCTTAGTGATCCATAACACTTAGTTTCTAAAATCCTTAATTTTGTTCGTTCTTATGGAAGATTCTTCTAACCAATATAAACCATGTGAGCTACCATAAAGTCCAACGTCTTACCCATGTTGGGCAGAACTGTTCTACTCTTTCCATTAAAATAGAACCTTAACTTATAGTGTTTACTGAAGTTAACCCTATTGGGACTTAAACCTACGGTAGCTCATAGTTTCTAAGAATTTAGGATACGCTCTTCACATTTCCTTCTAGGTGCTAAATAATACTCCCAATATATATATATATATATATATATGCTCAAACTAAAGAAATCCATCTTAAAAGAACATAAGGGTTTATAGACTGAAAATTAGTTATGCTTCTACTTAAATCTTAATCTGAAGGAACACTTTTGGATCTCATATCTTATATTAGATCAAAAGATTAAGGTTTTCTTTAAATCATGCCATAAAACATATCACTGGAGCTTAAAAACATAAGATTTTTATAAACTCAGTACTTGTATTTAGGAATTGGAATTCATACTTTATTTCATAGAGATTCATGAAAAAATATAATGCTCAATATTCACATTGAAATCTTTCAACAATCTCCCATTCAAATAATAAAATTCAAATCATAATATAAATCTTACGAGTCAAAACATGAATAAACGTAAATCTTTCAATCACATGATAGTGTTTTATTTCAAGAAAATGATTATTTGGGTATGAACCCTAAGTCAAAACAAGTAAATTCAAATTTAAGATCATACTTTTCAAACACAAGGATGAAAGAATAACCTTGTTCAACACCCCACATACTTGGAATTGCTTGACTTGTAAAAAGGACTTGAACTTTGAGGCTTGAGAGATCCTAATCTTGTTGTTCTTGATTGGACGATGTTTCTATAGAACTTTATTCGAATGAATTTGATTCGTCCTCAACTTTCGAACATCTTAATCTAGAATTGTCACCGGTTCTTCTTTATAAGACAAATCTTCATCTAATAGAATCGAGTTCTATTTAATGATATAAGATCATCTCTATGATACCTTTTGAGTATAAAAACATGGAACACCGGATGAACTCCCAACAACCCCATCGGTAATTCTGGACCATACATAACTAGAGCTATATCCTAAAGAATCTCAAAGAGACCAACATACTGAGGGCTAAGCATGCCCCTCTTATCGAACCCAATGACTCCCTTCATGGGAGAACCCTTAAGAAACACTTATTCACCAACCTTAAAGTCCATGTCCCGTACAATATGGTCCACATACTACTTCTGCCTAATTTGAGCAGCCAACAACTTGGTTTGAATATACCTTACCTATTCTTAAGCCTATCTTACCAAGTCAGTATCCAAAGGCATAATATTACCAGTACCAAACCACACAATAGGTGACCCATACTTCCTTCCGTAGGGTACCTCGAATGATTCTATATCGACGCTGGAGGGATAGTTGTTGTTTTATGAAAACTAATACAATGGAACAAAACTGTTCCTAATGACCCCCAAAATTAATAACACAGACTCTCAACATGTCCTCTAGCAACTAAATTTTTTTCTCTGGCCGCCCATCAATTTAAGGATGAAAATCCATGGTAAATCTGAGCTTGGTGTCCAAATCCCTATGCAAATTATCCCAAAACATAGAGGTATACGAAACATATTTATCTAAAATTATGGTAAGGGGAACCCTGTGAAGTCTTAAAATCTCCATGACGTAAATTTTTGCTAACTATTTGGAGTTGTAGTCTACTCGAACCAGCAAGAAGTGAGCGGATTTTATTAATTAATCCATTATAACCCAAATAGAGTCATATTTCCCTAAGGTCTTAAAGAATTATACCATTTCCACAGAGGTATAGGCATCATCTGAATCAACCCCATAGGTCTTTGATGTTCATACTTCACATACTGACAATTTTGACACTTGGACACATAATCCACTACGTCCCTCTTTATCACGGCCACCAATAAAGCTGCCTCAAGTAATGGTCCATCTTGGTCATACATAGATGATAGAAAAATGCAAACAATGAGCTTTCAAAATCACATTACGAATCAAATCACCGACCCGGGGAATATAAAACCTTCCCTTAAACTACAACACCCTTCTCGCATCAAGAGTGGTATCCACTATCTTCCTATGCACCACTTTATTTTGGAGTTCATTCAACTTCTTGTCCTTAAATTGCTTAGCCTTAATCTTCTCTAAGATGTTCACTTTACCTCAACACTAGCCAATACCCCACCCTATCTGAAATCCTGAGTTGCATACTTTGAGATGCTAGAGTTTGAAACTCTCTAGGTAAAGGTCACTTTGGTACCCTCAAGAATGACAAACTACCCATTCTTATAGCATTTTAGCTTAATGAATCTGCTACCACATTGAACTCACCTGGATGGTAATGAAAAGTCACATCGTAATCCTTCAACAACTCTATCCATATTTGTTTTCTTGATTCAAATCCCTTTAAGTAAACACATGATGCAGGCTACGATGGTCTGTTAAGACCTTACACTTGACACCGTAAAAATAATGTCTCCAAATCATTAATGTAAACACCACCACTGCCAACTCTAAGTCATGGGTTGGGTAGTTCTTCTCATAAGGCTTCAACTACCTCAAAGCATAAGTAATGACATTTCTAGCCTGTATCAACAAAGCACCCAAGCTAAAAATTGAAACATCACAAAACACTATAACATCCTTACCTTTAACTAGTAATGAAAGTATAGGCAATCAAGAGTGTCTTGAGATTTTGTAAGCTCCATTTACATTTATCAGGCCAATAAATGGAACTTTCTTCTAAGTTGACCTTGTCTAATCCATTTCAATGGATGCAAAGTTCTTGACAAAGATAAGGTGATAACGTAGGATCAAGGAAGGTTAGTAGGAGAAGCACTGGCGTGCAACTCAGGAGAAGTGATAAAGTACTGTCATTTACCAAAAATAATCAGAAATTATATGCACAACATTCATATATACATATATAGGATGCTGGATAGGGATAAGGCTCATGAATATTAGAGTTTAAAACATTAACCTGAACTATGTAGATCACTTCATCCTAAAGGCATGTCACGACCTGAGACTACCCCTAACCCATGAACTGGCATGATACTTGAGCATATGAATTAAAATATATAAAATAGCTAAGTTTGTGGTGCAGAAACCTATTTATAATATAATCTGGACAATATAATTCTAATAAAGTTTACAACCTAATAAAACTAAAGAGAGAATTGGAATTTACATTTCATTACTCAGACAGACTGTCTATGAAGCCTCTGATATACTGACTATAGATAGCTGGGATATGCCTCCAACTACCACTAACTAATATATATTAATAAATACAATAAAGTACATGAACTACAACTGACTGGAGTCCCCAAAGTAGGAGAACTAATCACCTGCTGGCTGGAAGCTACAACTGTTTAATTGCGATGTGTAGGCTATCATTGGTACCTACACTATAAGACAAGGTATCACATATACATATATGTGGATCAGTACTTTGGAATGTACTGAGTAAGTGGGGGTGAATACAATACATAAACTGATTACATATATAATCTTAAAATGTGTATGCTAAGTGCAAGTAGACTCACCAAGAGACTGAAATAAACTAAAAGCTAAAGTATCTTTTTCTTCCACCTTTTGTTTCCTCCAATGAACCTTCACCAAAGCTACGTCCTTTGTCCACAATCTATGAACCTACCTATCCAATAACTCAATCGAAACTTCCTCATAATATAAGGAATCTAAAACACCCACATCGTTAATAGGCACTATCAAAGAAAGGTCACCCACACACTTTTTAAGCATTCACATGGAAAATAAGATGAATAATACCCAGACTCGCAGGCAATTTCAACTCATAAGAGTCATTCCCAATTCTTTCTCATAATTTTATATGGACCAACATAACAAGGACTGATTTTCCCCTTCTTCCTAACTCATGACTCCATTCATAGGAGACACCTTCAAGAATACCCAATCACTTACTTCAAATTGGAACTCCATTTGCCTCACATCTACATAAGACTTTTGGCTACTTTAGGTAGTTTTGAGTCTTTCTTTAATCATCTTCACCTTCTCCATGGCTTAGTGAACAAAGTGAGGACCAAATAACCTAGTCCAACCTACCTCAAACCACCTAATAGGAGACCTATATATTTTACAATAGAAAGCCTCGAAAGGAGCCATTTGAATGCTAGAATGGTAAGTGTTATTATATAAAAACTCTGTAAGAGGTAAATGGTCAACCCAACTACCCTTAAAGTCAATCACATAGACCTTTAACATATTCTCAAAAGTCTAAATAATCCACTCCTCTTTTCTATCCA
Source organism: Capsicum annuum (assembly GCF_002878395.1). Lineage (NCBI taxonomy): Eukaryota > Viridiplantae > Streptophyta > Magnoliopsida > Solanales > Solanaceae > Capsicum > Capsicum annuum. Next base: position 178,375,534 of record NC_061119.1, read on the forward strand.
CTTCTGAATAGTCTACTTCATTTGTCAATCCTTTTAAGGGTGGAAAGCGGTGCTAAGGTTCACCTGAGTGCCCAAACCTTTCTAAAATGAAAACCATAAGTGAGAAGAAAATTCCACACCTTGGTCTAAAATAATGGACACAGGCGCTCCATGCAACTTGACTATCTCCTGAATAAACAACTTGGCTTAATCATCTCTTGATTAGTTAGTCCTTATAGGAAAGACATGAGGAAACTTAGTCATTCTATCCACAATGACTCAAATAAAAATTATAATGATTATAAGACCGCGGAAGACCCATAATGAAATCCATATTAATCATCTACCACTTCCATATGGGCAACTCTATCTCTTAAGATATGTCACCAGACCTCAAATGTTCCACCTTGACTTGCTAACAAACCATACACTTAGCCACAAACTTTGCCACAACTCACTTCATGTTATTCCATCGGTAGATCTCCTTCAAGTCATGATACATCTTAGTCGAATCTAGATGAACTGTATATCTAGACTAATGAGCCTCTGTCAAAATCCTTTCCCGAAGCTCATCAGCATCCGAAACACACAACCTCCTTTGATACCTCAAAATTTTGTCTCCCCTATTGTCAAAAGCCAAAACCTTTTGCTGACCCACATCATCCTTAATCTGCATAAGTATGGGATCTAAAATCTGTTTCTCAATCACCTCAACACTAAGATATGATTTAACCACTTCTTGAATAATCACTTCCTTACCCTCAGAGTCCAAGAAATAGGCACCCAAGTTAACAAACCTGTGAATATCATTCACTGACCCTTTCTTCTGCTCATCTACATAAGATAAGCTAACCATAGACGGCAGCCAGCTAAGAGCATCAATAGCAACATTAGCTTTACTTGGCTGGTAGTGCAAACTCATGTCATAGTCTTTTAAGTAATTCAAGCCATCGCCTCTGCTTGAGATTCAAATCCTTCTGAGTAAACACATACTCCAAGCTCATATAATCTGAATAAATATCCAGATGCACTCTATACAGATAATGGCACCAGATCTTCAAAGAAAAAACACAGATGCCAATGCTAAGTCGTAAGTCGGGTAATTCCTCTCATGAACTTTAAGCTGCCTGGAAGCATAAGCTACAACCTTACCATATTTCATCAAAACACAACCCAGTCCCACACGGAACACATCACAATACACAATAAACCCCTCAGTTCCCTCGAGCAGGGTTAAAACTGGTGCAGAGTCAACTTATCCTTCAACTTATCAAAGCTACCCTCATAAGCATCAGATCATAAAAATTTAGCCTTTTTCTGAGTCAACCTCACCAACAGAGCAGCAATAGAAGAGAAACTCTTCACAAACATCCTATAATACCTATCCAAGCCCAAAATGCTCCTAATGTCGGTTGAAGTAGTGGGTCTGAGCCCTTTTTTAACTAACTCAACTTTTTATGGATCTATCTTGATCACCTCACTAGCAACAACATATCCAAGAAAGGTCACAACATTTAGCCAAAACTTAAACTTAGAAAATTTTGCATACCACTTCTAATCCTTAAGAATCCACAACATTATGATCCTCCTCACTCTTAGAGTACACTGAGATGTCATCAATGAAAACTATCATAAACAAGTGTAAAAATTGCCTAAACACGCCGATTAATAAGATCCATAAAAGCAGTCGGGGCATTGCTCAACCCAAATAACATAACCAAGAACTCATAATGATCATATCGGGTTCAGAAAGAATACTTGGTAATATCAACCTCCCTAATTTTCAATTGATGATAGCCCGAATGGAGATCAATCTTAGAGAAACACCAAGCACCTTGAAGCTGGTCGAAAATATCATCAATTCTAGAAAGAGAGCACTTATTTTTCATTGTTAGCTTTTCAGCTGAAGATAGTCTATACACAACTGAAGAGACCCATCCTTCTTTTGCATAAAAAGTATAAGAGAACCCTACAGAGAAATACTAGGACGAATGAAACTCTTATCAAAAAGATCCTTTAATTGCTCCTTTAGCTCTTTTAATTCCGTTGGAGCCACCCTATACAGAGGAATTAAAATGGGATGGGCATCCGGTAGAAGATTAAAATCGAAATCTATTTCCTTGTCAGGAAAAATCCCAGAAACATCATTGGGAAACACTTTAGGAAATTTATTAACCACTGGGACAGATTGCAAAGAAGGACTTTAGAATTAGAATCCTTAACTTGGACTAAATGATACAGAGACCCTTTGGAAATCAACTTCTGGCTCTAAGATAGGAAATAAACTTCCCTTTAGGCACTAAGGAACTCCCCTTCCATTCGATCATCGATTCGTTAGGGAATTGAAAACTTACCATTCGGATTTGACAATCCAGAGAAGCATAGCACTAATGGAGTATATTCATCCCTAAGATTACATCAAAATCTTTCATATAAAGCTCTATCAAATCCATAAATGTCTCCCTCTAAGAGATGGACACCACATAACACTTATAGATTTTTCTAACAACTACTAAATCACCCACTGGAGTAGAAATAGAAAAATGGTCAAAAATATTTGAAAGACCAAAACCGGAGTGTACAACCACATAAGGGGTCACATAAGATAGGGAAGAACCTGAATCAAACAAATAATAAATATCATGAGAGAAAAGCTATAAAATACCAGGGACAACATCAGTAGATACCTCAGATTCCTAGCGAATAGCAAGTGCATAGAGATAATTTTAGTCAGTATGATACCAGAAGTAGAGCCCTTAGGAGCAAAATCAAAAGAAGCAGCGATTGAAACCTTATTAGCTCTAGTGGCAACTGTGTATAGGATAATTTCTATGCAAATGACCAGGCTAACCATAACTGAAACACAAGTTCCTCTTCTCCTCACAATAACCACAGTGAAGTTGTCCACAAAATCAGCAAGAAGGATAAGGTAGGGCTGATTGAGCTTTACTAACCTGAAACTAGGCACCCTATGTCGTAGAACCACTACTAGCCTGAAAACAATGATCAGCCAAAGGTTTAGGATAACAAGCACTAGTTGTCGACTAAGAACTTCCCTAATTCTTCTTCTTGGTCCACTGTCTACCATCTCTCCCACTATTTGCTAAACCTAAACCTGCTCTAAATATCTAAACTTCTTGTTTTATCTCTCTCCCATCTCTACATACTTCTTCTTTTGATCCTCTACCTATTGTCTATAAACCACCAACCTAGAGATGTCTATATCATTGTTCAACATCACGGCCTTAAACTCTATTACCAAGTCACGAGACAAACCAGAAGCAAGCATTCTCATTTTAGATCTCATGTTAGCCACTAACTCCAAAGCATAACAAGATAGCTGCTGAAACTTCAAATCGTACTCCTTCTAACTCATCTCCATTGCTTCAAGTTCACAAACTCTTCAGCCTTAGCTTCCCTCAACTCCTGAGGAAAGAAATGATTAAGAAAGGTACCTGAGAAAGCTCATCCCATAATGTTGGCTCAGCATCATCACCTCTCAGCTATTCCCACTCCTTATACAACTGATAAGCCATATGTTTTAACTAACATACAGAAAACTCTATATCCTCAAAATCAGTAGCATACATTACCCTAAAAATCTTCTCTATCTCATCAATAAATCCCTAGAATTCCTCCTCAACCTTAGAGACTGTAAAGGTTGTGGGATTCAACCTCATAAACTAGCCAACCTAAGTGACCTCGGATGAATGAGCAACAAAACTAACATGATCAAACTGATGAGACTGTAATGCCACCAACTAAGTAAGCATATGAATAGACTGAAGAAACTCTGCATTAGAGGTATCTCTCTAAGGCAACTGAGTATAAGTATCAGCAACCTGGAAAGTCCGGGAAAGACTAGTAGGGATCAGTGAAACCCCATATAGAGTAGTACAATTTGGAGTAGGGGCCCTAGATCGAGTCTACACTCCATAAATATGGCGAGTTCCCTCCATATTTTTCTCAGATAGAATAGAGGCTCCGGCAGAGTTTCTATGAACGTTAAATCTTTAAGGAGGCATGCTCTAAAATATGAAAAAACTAGGAGTTAGAGAAATTTCAAGACACCTAGACTCTATATCCCAAAATAAACCATAAAAAAAAGCATTTCTAAATTTCTTGTAGCCTCCCCCTTATAAGTGTGGCACGCTACACACCCATAAAAGGGACTCTACTTTAAATGGCTTTTTAGACAACCAACGACCTTGAAATGTGCTCTGATACCAAGCTTGTCACAACTCAAACCAGGGCCTAGTCGTGAAGGGGATCCCAAGTCCATCATGAGCTGGAGACCGCCCTCTTAGCCTGACATCCAAGACTTAATAAAATAATACAACAAAAGCCAACCAAATATATTGATAAGAAAAATAGATAAATCAAGTAAGAGTTATAAGAAATAAAACAGATATCTAACCCACATTTATCCACAAAAGGCTATAAAACTAGAAATGCCAAATAGGTTAGGACATGCCTTCGACCATGACAAAAAAATCCAATATAAAAAACTAAGAAATAAAGAAAATAGATGAAATGATTGGGTCTTCTAAAGGATGGAGGCTCACCACTTCACAACCACTCAATAGATGTACCAAACCACCTAACGTTGTGCAGGAGTAAATAAAAAGCCCTCGGACCCTACATCATGAAATAATGCAGCGTCCATGGATGGTTAGTAGGATAAGCACTGGAGTGTATATTAGGAAAAGTGATAAAGTAATGTCATTTACCAAAACAATCCAAAATAGTATGCACAACATTCATATATACATATATATCATGCTTGGATAGGGACAAGGGTCATGAACATGAGAGTTTAAACTATTAACCTGAACTATGTAGCTCACTCCGTCCTAAAGGCACCTACGAACAATATAGGTTCAGATCCCCTTGTTGAAAGGGCCTCAATACATGTTAGCCGCATGAACTGAGGAATCCGAAGGGAAGGCCAAGGACACCAAGGCTTTAGCTATCCCAAAATATAATATATGAACCAAGAACACGGTCATATAGACCCCTACATCGGTAAACTTAGTTTCCAATGTTATTCCCCCACCTCCCAGGACTACACCTTCACGATGAGCTACATAATTCTCTTTAAGCCTAAATTAAAAAAGTTTCACATAAACTCAACCATTAACCCAAGAGTCTTATATTAAAGGAACTTTCCACTTGGTATCATCATACCAATTACGCTTACAATCTTATATAAGTATGCCATTTCAATCAATGTAACCATTTGATTCCTAAATTCCATTTAAAAATTCAAACCATGGACACCAAGGGTTATATATTTATGTATTAATGCAATGTCACAGGTTCATAAGTAAATTGAATTATGCAAATATTCATGTTCAAAGATCAAATTTACAAAGTGGGTTGAGGTTAATGCCATTATCAAGCCAAAAAAATCATCAATTTGGTGAAATCTATGTACCTCATTCCAATTCCCATGACAATGCACCCATTCAGTCCAAAAATCATAAATTTAAAAAAATAAATCATCAATTTAAAACACAGGAAAAGTAATTCAAGTAATACCAATCAAAACCCCCTCAATCCAATTTCAAACCCATCAATTCAAACCACATAGATGATGAGTACATAAATGCCACAATGTAAATTAAAGTTAGGGAATGAGATACATGCTTGAAATACATGAAAAGTTGAAGAAAATTCAAAGTTTGGAGTCCATAGTAATGATTTCTTGAAAATCCCTTTAGTTTTCTTGAATTCCAAGTTTAAGAGAAAAGGAATGAGGTTTGATCTTTGAAAATTGAAGAAAAAGAGGTTATTTTGTGTTTAAAGTTCATGTAAGGGGTAAAAAGACCAAAAGCCCCTCATTCCAAGTGAAAAAAATAAAACTGAACAAATTTAACATAGCAGTGTGGCACGGTGCTATCGCGGAGGGTAGCCTCCGTGCCACGCCCTTATTGCGGAAGTTATCCTCCGTGGCACGCCCTTATCACAGTGGCTCACTATATCGAGGTCTAAAAATTACCCCGAACCCCTTTCAAAATTCAAAAACTGTTCGAAAATACCGTTTTAACACCACTAAACATAATTCAAGTCAGAAATTGACACTATGCAAGCGGAAGGGTCAAAAATAAAATGATCAAAGGTTTACGAGGTCTTACATTTTACTTCTACTGACAAATATTCTTTGAAAAAGATAGTATCAACATTGTGGAAATATAAATTTCAATCAAGTCAATAGATTAATAAAGAGAAAAGTACATTTAATCTTTATCAAAGTGTAGCTGCAGGAATAAGGACATTGGTGGAGGAATATATAGGAATTTCCAGGGGCCATTTTTCTCAAAAATACTAAGGTTGAGCAATTACTAATGTTAGGAAAATAATGGACCATTATGTTAGTCTCATTAGAAGGGTGAAGGACAAACTACAAGTTTGGAAAGGTAACACGCATTCTATTGGGGGCAAGGAAGTGTTAATTTTCAGTGTCTTACAAAGCATTCCAATATATGTTTTATCTGCTATAGCTGTTGAAAGAACTTGATAGAATTTTTGCAATTTTTTTTAAATAACAAGCTTAAAGGTAGGAGTAAACATTGAGCTACTTGAGAAAAGGCATGCTTACCAAAGATTGAAGGTGGTTTAGGGTTTAAATCTATGGTTGATGTTTCTCAAGCTATGTGCTAAACTTTGGTGGAAGTTCAGAACTTAAAAAGTTTTCTATGTGAAAACTTCTTATGGAATAAGTATTGTAAGAAACAAATTCCTAGTTGTGTTTAGTGGAAAGGTCGACCATAAGATTAGAAGCATATGTGGGAGAACAGAGAAGTGATAGAACAGAACTTGTGATGGGAAGCAAAAGGAAGCTAATCTAGTGTTTGATTTGAGGATTGGACTAACATCGAACTATTATTTCTCTATCTTATAGAAATGTAGAGTTTTTATTCAATGGTATATATTGATGTTTTTTTGAAAGAGGATGGTTGGGACTTTGAGACAGTGCAAGAACAATTGCCTAATAATATTGTTTAGCATGTTAGACTAAATATGGGTCATATTAGGCAAACATGTCAGGTTGATAGACCTTGGTAGATAAGGCCTAGTGCTGCAAGTTTACTTTTAAATCTGTGAGGAATATGATCAGAAATAGGCTGATTACTTTCGGGATTATAAGAAAATATGGGTGAAGGGGTAATCTTTATAATTTTCTTTTTTTGTTGGGAGGGTTTGGTCATTTAGAGTTCCAATTATTTCTATTATTTCTTCCTAGAGTCCTAACATATCTCATTTATGTCAGTATTGTAGGGTCCTTGTAAAGGAAACCTTGATCATCTTTTTTTATTAGTGGAAGTGGCAGCTTTTACTCAGGATCGCTATACTAGAGTTGCTGGGATCCTAGGTCCTTAGGTATAGGTTAAACACATGATTAAAAAATAGTGAGATACACAAGGAAATTCTAGATCGATGGCAGTATTATAAGCTATTATTAATATTACTATATGGTTTTTATGAAAGAGGAGAAATACAGTGTTACATGGAGGATCTAAATCTATAAACAAGGTGATGTGGGATATCAATGATGTTATATATAATTTTATTAGGGTAATTTCAATAATGCTGACATTCCTAATACTTTCCTCAACTAGTAAATCTATTGAAAATTTAAAAGTATGTATTCTAATTTACAAGGCAAATTATACAAAGTGGCAGTCCGTCCAGCCATACTGTATGGAGCAGAGCGTTGGCCTATCAAGAACTCCTACATTCAAAATTTGAAGGTGGTAGAAATGCGAATGTTATGTTGGATGTGCAGGCTTACTAGGAGTGATAGAGTTAGAAATAAGACTATCCGAGAGAAGGTAGGAGTGGTTTCGGTGGAGGACAAGATGTGAGAATTTAGGTTGAGATGGTTCGGGCATGTGATGAGGAAGGACATAGATGCCCTAGTTCATAGGTGTGAGAGACTAGCTTTGGATGGTTTTAGGGCGGGTAAGGGTAGGCTGAAGAAATACTGAAGAGAGGTAATTAGACGTAACATGAAGCAGTTATAGCTTACTAAGGACATGATCATAGATAGAAAGTTATGGAGGATACGAATTAGGTTAAAAGGCTAGTGCATATGGGGGAGTCATAGCCAGTAGTTAGGAGGGCTTTAGGGTAGCTGGGCTGGTAGTCGTAGGGCTATGTTCAAAGGTTGGAGCTGATAGTAGATGGATATGGGGGTGGTGGGTGCCTTGGTTCGTCAGTGTAAGGTATTACTTTGTAGGTGTCTTATTTCTACTATTTCTTCTTGTTTTATGCATTATTATGACTTTGAGTATTATTCTTTGTCTTGAGCCGGGGTCTACCTGAAATAGCCTTTCTACTTCTTCAGAGGTAGTGGTATGGACTACATATATTCACCATCTCCAAATCCCACTATGTGGGAATACACTGGGTTTTTAATTATTGTTGTGTAATACCCCGAATATTTTATCTCGGTCCAGCCCTTAGTACATACTTAAAGCACATAGAACCTAAAAATAAATTTAAAAGTTAAGGGACTTAGTCATTTTGACTCCCTTTAAACTTTAAAGATTTTTAAATTAACCTTCCAGGCTCTAAGACAATGATTTTTGAGTTAAATTATATTCAGGGGTAAAAATAGCATGTCGTGGGTAAGTTTTGAAATTTTTGGATAAGGATTAGATCACATTCAAATTGGCAAAACAGTAGCTCACCACGATTAGGCCGCATCGCAGTGAGTATCGCGATGAGCATGCCATTGCATCGCAATAGAGGCCTTTTCGATATTCGTCAATTTCTAGAGGGTCTCCACAATTGCACCGCATCGCGGTGAACCCCAAAACAACAATTGTCAAAATCTAGTGAGTCACTGCGATTCCACTGTATCCCAGTGGGTATCGCAATGACCCACTCGCCGTATCGAGTTGAAGCCTCAATCGGCAATCTAGTTACGGATTTTAAATCCCAAGGGCAATTTAGTCTTTTGCCCACATCCCCAAATCGTGAAAACAAATGATTAAGTGTATTATTAAGCAAAATATGCTCATGTTCCAGGTACTAATGTTCGGATTATTGTTTCCCCTCTCAGTCAGTTCCATTCGAGGACGAATGTTCTCAAGGGGGAGATATTGTAATACCCGTGCCTTTTTCCTAGCTAGAAATCATCTCAAGGATGTTAGGACTTACTTTAAAATGCAAACCTATCTTTGTACACATGGTATTTTTTATATTTTCACTTTCTATCACGTGAAAAATTGAGTTAGCTTTCCAACGGTACCAATTTTGTCCAAATCCGACATCAGACGAGGAAGTTATGGACATTTTACTTGGAACTGCTGGAAACGCCCAGGTATGACGGCCAAGTTGACAGACCATCACTTTGACCGTCACAACCAAGGCAGTTGATCCACGTATTGGATAAGGACTGACAGAGGAGTTGATGGATTGCCAAAGTTGTGACGGACCGCCATCCAGGCCGTCAACTCTTATCCAGTGAACCCCATTTCTGGTCCACATCTGACGGGCTAAGTGACAGACCGTCAAGTATCTGACAGACAGTCAGTTGAACCGTCACATGCCACGTTCAGTTTATTTTCAGGTCATTTTAATAGGGGTATTTTGGTCACTTATCACTCGCCTATATATACCCAAATAAGTCCGAATTCAACCATTATGCTCATTATTATTTCACAAATAAAAACTAGGGTTTCTCTCTAAATTTAATCTCCAAGAACAAGACCCAATCTTCTTCAAAAATCAAAGGTTTCAAATCCTTCAAGTTCAAAAACATCAAAAACCTTGAGTCAGGTATGCGTAGTGTTCATCTTTGGACCCTTTTTGTTCATAGAGTTTAAGAACCATGCTTTTAAATGAGAAACTTTGATTTCCTTGTTGTTATGTGATGTTGTTCATGTTAATGATCAAATTTTAAGATTCAAGATATTAATTTAAGTTGACTTTCATGATGTATACATGCTTGTAGTTAAAACCCATGAATTTGGGTGGTTCAAGATGATTAAAATTATTGAGAAAACCTACGCCCCAAAGTGTACATGCAAGGTATTTGTTAAAATGCCTAGAATGCTAAAAATTATGTTCCCATGACCCCATAGTATTTAAATGACAAGCTATGTCAACTCTTAAGATGATTCCACATGAACTTCCATGTTATTGATATGTGTTGCTAGTATGATTATGCAATGAACATGATATTAAGGTTGTGCAAGTACTTCCATATGACATGAAATGTTTTCCATGCAATACATTGTTGATAACCGTGCTTAGTATGAAATCCCTTATGTATGATGTTATGAATTGTGGACTCAAATCTTGTGATCAAGTCATGTCATGTGTGTCAGTTTCCTTCCATTGAGTCCTGGGGGTATTCGTACCTGAAAAATATAGTTGTGTGCCCAAAGCCAAGTCACGTTATCCCGATAATCTCAGTCAAGCCATGACCTATAGAACTCAGTCAGTCATGTGACTCAGGAAAACTCCGAAATCTTATGATCTCAGCAAAATCTCATATAGTAATGCTATTTCGTCAGTCAATGGAAGTCAGTTACTCAGTCCTTGTACAGTCAGTTAAATCATGTTTAGTCTCTTCAAATAGGAATAGAAGTTAACACCGAGTGAACCCAAGGATGGGAACTCACCTGCCAGTTTAGGGTGTGATTCTTAGCAGTCATCCTTATGTTCCAGAACTACGTAGCCAGCGCAGGTTGAGATATCTTAACCTGTCAGACTAGGGTTGATGATGTGGCTTAACCTATCAGTTTAGGGTTCTCACCGTTCTCATTTGAGTACCTGCCAGTTGAGGGCCACTCATAATTGTCCTTACCAATGGTGCGGTATTGACACTCCTCTAGTTAGGGCAGAGATTGAACCCCAACTTAGCTATATGCATTATTGGGGCATGTCAGTTAAACAACTACCTCTCACAGTTTCAGGCTCAGTCTCAGTAAAAGAACCCAGATAGTTTTTCAGATATTAGTATATCAGGACTGCCAGATACAGTCAAATTCAGTTATAGTATGGGACTCAGATAGTTCCATCAGATGCAGAACTGTTAGGCACAGTCACCCATATATTCAGAACTACAGTATCAGTCACGATCAGTTATCAGTAAACTATGTATTAGCGTACAGATTTAGCTATCACGCATTCGCGATCTCAGTTTCTATGTATGCATATTTGCACTCTCATGTTTATATCAGTCAGTTAGTTAGCATTGTTCATGCATGTAACCCTATTTATGTTCAGCCTACCTCACTCGTATACTCAGTGTTCCATTTGTACTGACGCATTTGTGTTATGGTGCTTTCTCTTTATGTTATACCATAGGTTCAGAGACACGAGTTCCAAACCAGCAGTAGCAGTCGCATTCCAGTATACAGAGTTGCAGTGATTCCTCTTCATTCAAGGACGATATGATTTGATTCATTTATTATTTTAGTTATTTTTCAGTTTACGGAGTTAGTTGGAGACATGTTCCTTCAACTCCTTATTGAGACGGCTTTCAAATTTAGTTCAAATTTGATTCAGTTTTCAGTTGTTTTGGGTATCTTTCACCCATATGGATGTTATTTTACCAGGTTCTTTATTCGGTTGAACCCTATGGCCTACATGTTCTGGTCTGCCGCATTATTATGATATATATTGCAGTGTATAGGTACAAATATCAGTCATGGGTTAGCTTGTGGTCCTTCGGGGTCATAAGCACCTTGTAGTGTTTCAATTCAGAAAATCGGGGCATTACACTTTTAGTTGTGCATGCCAGTTATAGCCTCAGTTTTCAGCATCTCAATTTCGTTAGCCTCATTCGAGGACAAATATTCCTAAAGGGGAGATATTGTAATACCCCAAATATTTCTAGCTCGGTCCAGCCCTTAGTACGTACTTGAAGCACTTAGAGCCTAAAAATAAATCTAAGAATTAAGGGACTTAGTCATTTTGACTTCCTTTAAACTTCAAAGATTTTTAAATTGACCTTTCGGGCTCCAAGACAATGATTTTTGAGTTAAATTATATTCAAGGGTAAAATAGCATGTCTCAGTTAATTTTTAGAATTTTCAAACAAGGATTGAATTGCATTCGAATTGGTAAAACAATAGCTCACCGCGATTAGGCCACGTCGCAGTAAGTATCGTGATGAGCATGCCATCGCATCACAATGGAGGCCATTTATACATTCGTCAATTTCCTGAGGGTCACTGCGATTACATCGCATCATGGTGAATCCCAAAATAGCAATTGTCACAATCTAGTGAGTCAAAGTGATTCCACCGCGTCTCGATGGGTATCGCAATGACCCACTCACCGCATCGTGGTGAAGCCTCAATCGGCAACCCAGTTATGGATTTTAAATCCCAAGGGCAGTTTAGTCTTTTGCCCACATCCCCAACCTTGAAAATAGATGATTAAGTGTATTATTAAGCAAAATATGCTCATTCTCCATCAAATTTCTCTCAATCAAAACCCTAGGCTTCAACATTCAACTTCAAGAATCCCCAAAATTATACCATTCTTTTTCCAAAATAGTTTAAAATTCAAGGTTCCCATTTCAAGAATTCCAAGAAACAACCTTCAAGAGCACAAATAGGATCTCAAAACCAAGCTTCTTTATCTAGTTCATCAATTAAGATATGTGGAAATTTGAACAAGGATAAATCTTTTGTCCTTATGCCCAAAACTAGTTTTAAATTACAAATTTACATGACTTTACATGGACTTCAATTTACGGTTCATACCCATTTATTGTTATTTGAAGATTATGATGTTTCAAGTGTTTTTGATGTTGAATTACATGTCTACTTTCATAAATTGATGCGTATGATTATATTTTCCAGATTTTGAGTTGAATTATGAATATTTACATTATCAAGCATGAACATTATGATGTTTTGACATGAATTTGAAACATGGGTTATCAAGCCCTAGTTAAGTATTGATAATTCAAGAAGATTTTCCTCTTAAGAACCTTATGACTAGCATATATATTCAGATTTTGAGAAAAGATTTGATCTTTTGATCTTTAGCTAAGGCATGAAATCCACCTTATAGCTTAAATTCAGTTTTGAATTAACAGATGCACAGTTTGTTTTTAGTATGAAATATTATGACTTTTAAAAGTATATTTTCTACAGAATGAGCATACAGATTAAAGGAAGTAGTATTTAGCACCGGGCGAAAAGTGTAGGTTTAGCGCATCCTACTTTCCTAGAACTATGAGCCAACGTAGGTACAGATTCAATATTCCCATTTCTATATGGATGACAGTTACAGATGTGATCACTTAGCTCGGGTTATACTCCCTGTCAAGAACATGACACCTCTCCCCAACGTGAGGTTTTTCCTTTAGGAGAACAAGATGTTGTACTCCATGATAGCTCACATGATTTATGTCGGTTAGAAGAACCTCCCTTCTAGTAAAAGTAAATAAATAACTTTTGAGTAAATTTCCTAACAAAAAAGAGTAACTCTAATAGAAAAGCTTTTACTAGAATTTCCTACAGTCTAATAGAAAAAAATGTCCGATAACAGTTCAATTTTTAGACTTGAAATGTGATGGCTCACCAGTTTTATACAGTATGTTTTATTATTTATGATCTATGATTTTTAGCTTTCAGTTATTCCAACCATGTGAGCCGTTACATACTGCATGCATGTTCTATGATTTTGATTACATTACTTTTACTTAAGCATTCACCCCCATACACTCAGTACATCCTCAAAGTACTGATCCACATATACGTCTATGTGTTACACTGTCTCATAATATAGGTTTAGGTGCTCAGTCTCAGCAGCGTAAGTGATTTTGGGCATCTCTATCTACATTCCTATAGTTGGTGAGTCCTCATGGTTCGAGGGCCCATTTATCCAGAGTTTCAGCTTTCATAGTATTTAATTTATTATTTTTAGTTTAGTACGAGTCAGTTGAGGGTCTGTCCCAATGGCTCTCTAGTTTCTTAGTAGTAGAGGCTTGTTGAACTACTAGCTATTATTTTCATACTTTCTGCATTTGTTATCCAGACAGTATATTCAGTTGATCTCAGACAGTTTTAATATAATTCAGTATTGATGCTTGATTTGCTTACCTTAATGAGATTTATATACTTAGTAGCATGCTTACTGGGTTAGCTTGAGGCTACTCGTAGTCTTGAGCACCGTGTGGCATCTCGAGACCAGGTTTCGAGGCATTACATATTGTTGTTGTATTTCAATTTAAAGCTATTAGATGGATGGCCTTTCTTATAGGTTGTTTGAGATGTAATACTGATGGGGATTCTAGAGGGAAGCTTTTTATTAAGAAATCATGAAGGCAATCTAGTATGTGCTACGGGTTTGAAAATTGATGATTCTTCTAACTTGATGGTTGTATCTTGGGTTATAAGTGAAGATCTACAATACTGCTCATAGAACCAGTTTTGACCAACATCATCATTAAAACTAATTCACTAGCCATAATTAGCATTATTAATAGATTTTGGAAAACTCCTTGGAATGAGAGTATGGAGTTTAATTCAATTCACGAAGTCAGAAGTATCATTATAGTGAGAATATAATACTCCTTAAGGGAGGAAAATATTATTTTGTTAATTTGATTTTTATTGTTGCAAGTACATATGAAATTAACACATTTTAGGAAGTTCCAAGTGCGGTAAAGAGAATCATCATTCTTAATAAAAGTAACATTCCAAACATGAGGATTAAGCAGACGAATTCATCAAATTTTTTCAGTTAAGGAATAGAAGTTTTAAGATCATTGTTTCAAGTTACATTTATGAATCAGATAAGGCTACATGTGAATTTGTTGTTTTGATATCTAGTGAAGTCTAAAGCAATTTCATTTGGTTGACAATGGTGAGTGCCTTGAGGTGATTTTCTGATAATAAACCAGAGCTTAAAAAAGCATCATTCATTATTTTCACCTTAGTCGAGTTTGGGTCAATTCAGTCTCAGTTTGTGTGTTCTTAAAATAGATTCAAAATAGTTTTAAATCTTAATATTTACACTTTTTATAGTGGTATAAATCCCATGATTTGGGATTCAACCCATTGAAGGATAGGTACTAAAATAGAAAAATATTTTGGATGATTTAGTTATACCTGATCTTAGTACAACAATTGAAGTGTTGTAGCACTTCAGCTCCATTGTTAACTCCATTATTAGTGTCCTGGATCTATTAAGGCGCTCCAGATCTTTGCCTTGTTCAACAAAAGAGACATAGAAATTAGTTCCACGATCTAGTTTATGCGGTATTCACAATGGATATAAGCGGATAAGGTGCGGATATAGACGGATAACTAATTTATGAAATAGATTTAGTATATATATAATGAATCTATTTTTTTTTGTGCGTGGATATTTCTTAAATTTTGTTTCAAAATTTTTTAATGATTTATTCTTTTTGTAAGATGTATTCATTAATTTGTTTGGTTTATTAATTTATCCTGTAGTAATTGTAGAGTTACAAATTTCTGTATAATAATTTATCCTAACTGTACTGTAATGTATATCTAATTCTAGATTTTCTATGTTATTTATTATCTTGCGTTGTTCTTCTCGTAGTGAGTTTTTTA
>NC_061119.1:178394075-178434084 GCF_002878395.1 Capsicum annuum
GGGGCGTGTTTCTCTCTCTTCTCATTTATTGGAGTTTCCTCTCTCTTCGTGATTTTTGTTGTTCATTATTGTTTTTGCTTTATTCATCATCTTCTTCTTCATTATCATCATCTTGTTCTTCATTATCATCTTTTCTTGTTCATCATCATCGTCTTCTTGTAGTTGAACATTGTTGTTGTTACCGCTACGGTTACTACTCGATCAAATTTTTTTCGGTCAAATTTTATTTGTATATCACTTGGGCATTACATCATATATGATTTTAGTAAGTAAAATTATAATTTTTAATTGAATTTCTTATCTGGGTGTATCTTCTACTGCTATTTTTTTTAACAATGGATAAAACATGTAACGTGAATCCAACAGATAAATAATCTGTTGCAACATATATGACTAATCTGTTGCTACAGATGAGTCATATGTTGTAAAAATATGTGGGTAATCTGTTGCAATAGATATGTCATATATTGCAACAGATTACTCGTCTAATGCAATAGATGAGTCATATGTAGCAACATATTACTCGTCTTTTGGATTCGTATTATAGTGTTGTAACATGAATCCAACATATGAGTCATCTGTTGCAATAGATTACTCACTTTATGCAATAAATGATTCATATGTTGGATTCATATTGCAGGTTCTATCAAGTGTAGCAGTAGCAGATATACCAAAAAAGAAATTCAACAAAAAATCATAATTATACTTACAAATCACCTATGAAGTAATGTCTAAGTGATATACGAACAAAATTTGACCTAAAAAAATTCTAAAAATTCCAATAAGGGCACAACGAATAAGTCAAACACATGAAAAATTCACGAAACAGGTAAGGAAGACAAATATAGTATATCATACATCAAATGCAAAACGTTTGAGTTCTCCTAAAAACATTTAAGTTTCCTAGTATTTTAATTACTTTCTAATGGATGATCAGTCTGTTACAATAGAATTTCTATCCGTTTGGTCATTTCAACAGATGAATCATCTGTTACAACATGTTAGTCATCTGTTGATTCAAATTAAGCAAATATTAGTAATAAAAAAATTGATTTAGCTAAAATTAAAGATAAGTCTTTAAGATAATGGGACAAACATTTGAGTTCTTCTAAAAACGTTTGAGTTCTCTAGTATTTTAATTATTTTCCAATAAATGACCTATTTGTTGCAACAAATGTTTATAACAGATTAGTCATTTATTGATTCAAATTAAGCAATTATTAATAATAACTAAATTGATTTAATTAAATTTGAAGGCAAGTCTTTACGACAAGACCTTAAAAGGGGAGACAAACGTTTGAGTTCTCCTAAAATACATTTGAGCTTTACTATTTTAAATTATTTTCAACACATATTCTGTCTATTTAATAATTTCCAACAAATGAGTCATATGTTGCAACCAATTAGTCATCTATTGCAACAGATGTCTATATCTATTTGATAATTTTAAATATATGAGTTAGTTGTTGCAACAAGTTAGTCATTTATTGCAACAGATGTCTATATCTGTTTGGTCATTTTCAACAGATGTCTTTATCTGTTAGGTCATTTCCAATAGATTACTCATCTATTGTAACATGTTAGTCATCTATTAGTTCAAATTAAACCATTATTAGTAATAACTAAATTGATTTAACTAAAATAAATGATCAATTAATAAGTTCAATTACAGTTTCAATTAATCTCATGGTAATTACACAATCAACTAAGTGTGTTCGTCCTAAGTAGAGTGATCAATTGACTAATTTTATTTGAAATGATTCAAACTAAGTCATCAATAGAAATAACTATATTGATTTAACTAAATTAAAGATGAATTAGTAAGTTCAATTACGATTTCAATTAATCTCATAGTAATTAAATGATCAACTAAATGTATTCGTCATGAATAGAGTGTTAATTGGCCAATTTTATTTGCAATGAATCAAATTAAATGATTATTTGTAATAACTAAATTGATGTAACTAAAATTAAAGATGAATTGATAAGTTCACTTACGATTTCAATTAATCTCATATTAACATGATCAACTAAGTGTATTCGTCTCGAGGAGAGTGATCAATCGACCAATTTTATTTGAAACGATTCAAATTAAGTCATTATTAGTAATAACTAAATTGATTTTAACTAAACTAAAGATGAATTGCTAAGTCCACTTGCAATTTCAATTAATTTCATAGTAATTACATGATTAACTAAGTGTATTCGTCCTGAATAGAATGATCAATTGATTAATTTTATTTGAAATGATTCAAATTAAACAATTATTATTAATAACTAAATTGATTAACTAAAATTAAAGACAAGACCTTAGAAAAGGGGACAAACATTTGAGTTCTCTTAAAAACATTTGAGCTTTAGTACTTTTAAATTTTTTTTCAACATATATCCTATCTTTTAATAATTTTCAACAGATGAGTCATATATTGCAACAACATAGTCATATGTTGCAACAGATGTCTATATTTGTTTGATAATTTTCAATAGATGAGTTATTTTTTGCAACAAGTTGGTCATATTTTGCAACATATGTCTATATTTGTTTGGTCATTTACAACAAATTTCTTTATCTGATTGGTCATTTCCAACAAATGCCTTTATTTGTTTGGTCATTTTCAGCAGATTACTTTTCTTTTTCAACATGTTAGTCATCTATTGATTCATATTAAGTCATTATATTAGTAATAACTAAATTGATTTAACAAGAATTAAACATGAATTAATAAGTTCAATTACAGTTTTAATTAATCTTATGGTAATTACATGATTAACTAAATGTGTTCATCTTGAGTAAAGTGATCAATTGACCAATTTTATTTGAAATGATTCAAACCAATCCATAATTAGAAATAACTATATCGATTTAACTAAAATTAAAGCTAAATTAGTAGTTCACTTATAATTTCAATTAATTTTATAGTAATTAAATGATCAACTAAGTGTTTCGTCTTAAGAAGAATGATCAATTGACCAATTTTATTTGAAATAATTAAAATTAAAAAATTATTAGTAATAACTAAATCGATTTAACTAAAATTTAAGATGAATTGATAAGTTTAATTACAATTTCAATTAATCTCATAGTAATTACATGATCATCTAAGTGTATTCGTCTTGAGTAAAGTGCCAATTGATCAATTTTATTTGAAATGATTCAAATTAAGACATTATTAGTAATAACTACATTAACTAACTAAGATTAAATATGAATTGATAAGTTCAATTACGATTTCAATTATTCTCATATTAATTACATGATCATGTTAGTGTGTTCGTCCTGAGTAGAATGATAAATTGACTAATTTTATTTTAAATGATTCAAATTAAGCCATTATTAGTAATAGATAAATTGATTTAATAATTACAATTTCAATTAATCTTATAGTAATTACATGATTATTTAAGTGTATAACCTATTGCAACAGATTTAACCTGTTGCAAAAGATGAGTCATCTGTTGAAAATTATCAAACAGAATATACACATATGTTATAACAGATTGGTCAATTGTTGTAAAAAATGTCTTTACATGTTGGTCATTTCCAACAGATGACCAATCTGTTGTAATATATGAATTTATCTGTTTAGTCATTTCCAACAGATTACTAATCTACTGCAATAAATGACTAATCTGTTGCAAAAGATGTCTTTATTTATTTGGTCATTTTCAACATATTACTAATTTGTTGTGACAGACAATCAATCTATTGCAATAGATGTCTTTATCTACTTGGTCATTTCTAATAGATTACCCATCTGTTGCAACAAATGTGTCATTTGTTATCAATCTATCTTTAACTTTGTTATAATAGTAAATAATCTTGTGTTGTTATTTGATTTTAATCTATGACCTTGCTCTCAATCAAACACTTTCTTTCTTGTAATTGATTCTTTTCACTCCCGAACACTCAAAAACCTATGCCTCTCAACATCTTAAAAAATAGGCAGAATGAAAAAAATAAGAATAAACTCAGTCTATCAAATATAGATTTTCTCATTCATTACATACAAAACATTTACAACATTAGGTAGATCCGATAAAATAAATATATATTATTAAAAAAATTTATAACCTAATTATTATTATTATTATTATTATTGTAAATCAGAAATCCATTGGATAGCAGACCCCTCAGCCTTCGAATCCCACGAAGCATCCTTGCTCTCGTGGCGCCCAACTCTCACTCGAGTTCATGAACAACCTTTCAAGTTTCTACACGGTGTCAAGCAGAATTGCCATGTACCAAATTATATCAGCCATATCTAGAACATGCATGAACAAATAATGTAAAACACTAAACCATAAATACTACCAACTGGTAGTTTAACCAAAAAAAAATGTGACACTTAACAAGAAAATATGTGCATGTTAATAATTTTCATGTTAGAACAAGAAAATAAAACATACCTTAACGGGCGAACAAGAAATTTATTTTTGAAAGAGAAGTGATTGAAGATGTAATGACGGTTTTATACAAGACAAGATCTAAGAGATAGAGTTGAGGAGACCTATTTATAAAAGATTGAATGAGTGAATAGTACAGTGCGTTAGCCAAAAAATCACGATCGTTCACCTCTTTCTTAATAATTTTATCTCTTAATTAAATTAAACTTGGTGACTTTTTGATTATTTAAATTTAAAAAATAAATTTAAATACAAAAAAAATGAAAAGTCATAACTTTTCACATTTTTATTATTTTAGTTATTTAAATTAAATAGCTACAAAATTGTGTTTATCATATTTTTTCATATTATTTACGAATTATTTTTTTAATTAAATGATTGAAAAGTCATGACCCTTGAGTTCTTCTAACAGATGATCTATCTGTTGCAACATATGGTCAATCTGTTGCAACAGATGACCTTTCTATTACAATATATAACTCATCTGTTGGAGTAATTAATTTATTTTTGCAACATATGGTTCATCTGTTGCAACAGATGGTTCATTTGTTGTAACAAATTGTTCATCTGCTGAAAAAATAAATCAATAGCAAGATTTATTCAATAGAAATAATAACAAATCATCATTTATCAACACATCATTTTTACCAAGACTAACAACTTATCAATGTAGTTGTTACTAATAATGGCTTAATTTGAATCGTTTCAAATTAAATTAATCAATTGATCACTATCCTCGAGACAAATACATTTAGTTGATCATGTAATTACTATGAGATTAATTGAAATTGTAAGTGAACTTATCAATTCATCTTTAATTTTAGTTATATCAATTTATTTATTATGAATAATGGCTTAATTTGAATCATTACAAATAAAATTGGTCAATTAATCACTCTATTCATGACGAATACACTTAGTTGATCATGTAATTACTATTAGATTAATTGAAATTTTAAGTTCATCTTTAATTTTAGTTAAATCAATTTAGTTATTACTAATAATGACTTAATTTGAATTATTTCAAATAAAATTGGTCAATTGATCACTCTACTCAGGACGAAACACTTAATTGATCATGTAATTACTATGAGATTAATTGAAATAGTAATTGAACTTTTTAATTCATCTTTAATTTTAGTTGAATCAATATATTTATTTCTAATGATGGCCTAGTTTGAATCATTTCAAATAAAATTAGTCAATTGATCACTCTACCCAGGACGAACATACTTAGTTAATCGTGTAATTACCATGAGATTAATTGAAACTGTAATTGAACTTATTAATTCATATTTTATTTTAGTTAAATAAATTTAGTTATTATTAATAATGAATTAATTTTAACAAATAGATGACTAACATGTTGCAACAAATGAGTAATCTATTGGAAATGACCAAACAAATAAAGACATCTATTGAAAATGATCAAACAGATATAGATATCTGTTGCAACAGATGACTAACTTGTTGCAACAACTAACTCATCTATTTAAAATTATCAAACAGATATAGACATTTGTTGCAACAGATGACTAAGTTGTTGCAACATATGAGTCATCTGTTGGAAATTATTAAATAAACAGAATATGTGTTGAAAAATAATTTAAAATACTAAAGCTCAAATTTTTTTAGGAGAACTCAAACGTTTGTCCCCTTGTCTAAGATCTTGTCTTAAAGACTCGTCATCAATTTTAATTAAATCAATTTATTTATTATTAATAATTTCTTAATTTGAATCAAGAAATGACTAACCTGTTATAAATATTTGTTGTAAAAGGTGACTAGCTTGTTGCAACAAATAGGTCATCTGTTGGAAAATAATTAAAATACTCGAGAACTCAAACATTTTTAGGAGAACTCAAATGTTTGTCCCCTTATCTTAAAGACTTGTCTTTGATTTTAGCTAAATCAATTTAGTTATTATTAATAATTTCTTAATTTGAATCAACAGATAACTAACATGTTGTAACAGATGATTCATCTGTTGAAAATTATCAAACAGATAGAAAATCTATTGTAATAAATGGGTCATCCATTAGAAAACAATTAAAATACTAGGGAACTTAAATGTTTGTAGGAGAACTCAAATGTTTCTCCCCTTGATCCTTTTGTATTTGATGTATGATATACTATTTTTGTCTTCTTTACCCATCTCATAAAATTTTTCATGTATTTCACTTATTTGTTGTGCCCTTGTTGAAATTTTTGTAATTTTTTTAGGTCAAATTTTGTTCGTATATCACTTGGACATTACTTCATAGGTAATTTTGTAAGTAAAATTATAATTTTTGTTGAATTTCTTATTTGGTGTATCTGCTACTGCTATAATGAATAAAATTTGCAACATGAATACAACATATGAGTCATCTGTTGCAACATGTGAGTAATCTGTTGTAACATATGACTAATATGTCGCAATATATGACTAATCTGTTGCAACAGATGACCCATATATTGGATTCATGTTACAACACTATAGTACGAATCCAACAGATGAGTAATCTATTGCAACATATGACTCATCTGTTGCAACATATGATGCATCTGTTGCAACAGATTACCTACATATTGTTGCAACATATGACTCATCTGTTGCAATAGATTATCATATATGTTGCAATAGATTACTCATCTGTTAGATTCATATTACATGTTTTATCCATTGTTGAAAAACAACAGTAGCAGATACACCCAGATGAGAAATTCAACTAAAACTTACTCCCTCCGTCCCATTTTATGTGTCATCATTTCCTTTTTAGTCCATCCCAAAAAGAATGTCATATTTCCTTATTTGACAATTATTTAAAGATACAATTTCACTTTTATCCTTATTGGTCCCACTTACTTAAAAAAAGACACTAGTACATTTTTTGGTAAAGGACAATTTGGTAAACATTACCAAGTCTTCCCTTATTTCTTAAACTCCGTGCCCGGTCAAATGGCGACACATAAAATGGGACGAAGGTAATATAATTTTACTTACTAAATCACCTAAGTAACATACACTAAGAACATCAATATTTACCAACAACTTCAATATTATACAAACACAAATAATAAAAAACTTTAAAAAAACTAACAAACACCAACAAATCAACAGTTTGTTAGATTTGGTCACAAAGATGTCTCTGAAAAAAATTAAAACTCAACTCTTACTATTCTTACAACAATGTTAGACAACAAGAACTATAGTAACAATATTAATCATATTTCACTCCGAAAAAAAGAAGAAAAGAAATACCACAAATTAGGGTATTCTTGAGTCCCCATTATAAATATAAGCAACAAATATTGAAATTGTTAACTCTTACTAGAAGAGAAGTTAACTCAAGTTCCTCATTTTCTTCATAACTAAAAAGCTCTAATTTTTTAACTGTGAAAATTAAGAAGAAACGATGAAGAAATCGAAGTTGTTGTCACCGGAGAATATTGTCACATTGACTGGCGGTTTAAAGTAAAAACGGAACAGGCAAGAACTCAAAACTATTTGTCGCTAGAGGTTGAAGATGCAGAAGATTGAAGGGAGAAATTTGGAAAGTTGTTTGTTGGGAGAAGTTAAAGAGAGAAACTATCAAGAGAAAGAGAGAAGAAACGATTGATTTACAGAGAGAGGGAAGTTTTGTGGGTGTGGATTGATTTGTACTTTTGAAAAGATTAGAAAGTTTGGAAAATATTAATCAAGTCCACAATTAAGCTAGTCAAGTTTCTTAATTATGTTTAACTCTTTAAGTTGGTCAATGTCACGAATCCTTCATTCAAGACTTAAATGACACCTTTCCTTCAATTTTCTCAACTTACATATTTAAAAGATATATAAAAATAATTTAATTGAAAAAAAATTGATTGTCTCTCAAAATTCTGATTGTATCACATAAAATTAGTGATCTATTTGACCAGAAAATTACATGGGATCACTCCCAAGTGGTTGACTTTGTTTTTTTAACCCCATAAGAAAAGTCTTTAAAATCAATCTTCCTTCCTTTTTATGCATAGATTAAGTACATTTTTGCCCCTTTACACCTCAAATATTTTTACACTTTTCATGATCATTTGTCTCGTAACTTCTGTTTTTATTTCTTTTTTTTCACTTTTTTATTTTTACTTGACTCTATTTCTTTTCTCTTTTTTTTTTTAAATTTATTTGTCTAAAACTTTATTTTTCTTTTATTTTTTTATCTTTTTTCTCTTTTGTCTTTTTTTTCCTCAAGCATTATTTAGTTTTATTTCTCTTTTTTTAATTCATTTGTCCCAACCTTAATTTTTCTTTTCTTTTTTATTTTAATCATCTCTCATTTTTCTTTTTCTTTTTTTTTTCTCAAACTTTATTTTTATATTTTTCTTCTCATTTTTGTTTTTCTCAATCTTTATTTTTTTTTTTCTCTTTTTCTTTTTTCCCTAACCTTTGCTTTTTTTCTTTTCTTTTCTTTTTTTTTTCTCAACTTCTATTATATTTTGCTAATGAATAAAAAGTTGGATAATCTGCAAAGAGGATCTTCTTTCTTTGATATCGAAGTAAAGTTAAGTGTGTGACTTATTGTTTGAAAGTCCTTTGGGATAAGTCAGACAATAGTTATAGAATAACTTATAAATCAAGACACAATATAGTAGTGTCAACTCTTTCTGATGAGGCAAAACTTGTTATTTGAAAGCTCTTGTGTTAAGTCTTACCTATAAGGCAAGAATTATAGAACATCTCATAATCAAGACACCATGTGGTAGTGTCAACTCTTTCCCATGGGGCGTAACTTATTGTTTTAAAGTCTTTGGGCTAAGTTTGCCTCTAAGGCAAGAGTTACAGAATATCTCATAAATCAAGACACAATGTGGTAGTGTTAACTTTTGCCCATGGAGCTTAACTTATTGCTTGAAACTCCTTGATTTATAGAATATCTCATAAATCAAGACACAATACAATAGTGTCAACTCTTACCCATGGGGTGTAACCTATTGTTTGAAAGCCCTTGGGCTAATTTTTGCCCTTAAGGAAAGAGTTACAGAGCATCTCAAAAATCAAAACACAATGTAATGGTATCAATTCTTGCCCATGTGGCATAACTTGTCATTTGAAAGTCCTTGGTCTAAGTTTTGTCTCTAAGACAAGAGTTATAAAACATCTCATAATTTAATACACAATGTGGTAGTGTTAACTATTGCCTATGGGGAATAACTTGTTGCTTGATGGTTCTTAGGCTAAGTCTTGCTTCTAAGGCAAGACACTACCAAAAAAACAATGTTTAGCAACAGACAAAATTTATTGCTAATCAACATATATCTGTTGCTATATCGATTTAGCGATGGATTAATGATGAAATATTGGTTGTTGCTATTTTGCCCGTTGCTAACCTCTTAGCAATGGAAAAAAATGAAATTTGTTGCCAATTTTGTAATGTCATAGCGACGAATAAGATTCATTGCCTTTTATAGCAACAAATGTTTCATTGTTATATTCATAAATTTCATTCTAGTTTCATAATGTATTTCGTCATTTTTATAATTTTCTGATCAAATTCTTCGTCACAATAAATTTTGTTATTTAGCACCCAATTTTGGTTACAAAATAATTTTTCTCAACCCCTTGCAATAAATTTTGTTATTTAGGCTGTAGTTTTGGCGACAAAACATAATTTTCCTCAATCTGTCACAAATGTTTTTTCGATGGCAACGATCAAATTTGTCGCTAAATCTGTTGTCATTAGTTTTCTTGCAAAACTTTTTATTTTTCATTTTAAATGCACCCTACTAAATCATATTAAAAGCATATTATAAAATTCATAAAATAAGTAACATTCATTTAAAATAAAATACTTATAGAAGTCTCAAAATATATAGATAGCAAAATGTAAACACATAATTATGTCCAAAATATCCACAATACCAAGCATCCACCTGCTATTCTTAAAAGAAGCTACATCCATCAAGTATATATTTTTGTTGCACAATTTTATACATTTTTATCAAAATAGACCATTAAAAACCACTGCACTGATTAAAGATTGCAATCATCATCTGAATATAAAGGATCAAGATCATCAAAAGTAGCAGCATGAGGTGTCACAACTGATTGTGAAGAAATCAACTTTTGTACCTCCTTAATGACAATAGGAATAAACTGATATTGCAGGAATCAATCTCTTCACAAACTCGTTCAAATCTGCAGCTGGTTTTGATTCATGAGAAGTTGATGATGAAGCCTTTCCGGAAGAAACATAAAGAGCTTGTCCATAGTATCCTTTTGCTTTATATCCAAGACCAAATACTCTTCGCTTTTTTCTCCTCCAGCAGCTAGGTAATATGCTTCAGATTGATCAATATCAGATTGTGATAATGTTTTTTTTGTAACATTTCTTTATATCTTTCCTATAATAAAAAGTGAAATTATAACAGACTGTACTTAAAAATGATTAGAATGAGAAGAGGCAAAAAAGCAAAATTTTTAAGTCTAAAACCATAGTACTGCTAACATATGATATCTATAGCCTTATGAAATTTTTAAAAAAATGGTTCTATCTTTTAATTAAACTTGAGTACAACGATCTCAGTACTTTTTACTATCCACATTAAGTAGACTAAGAAAAACTAAGTAAACTACTTTAAGTAGATACCAAAAACTACTTTAAACTAAAAAAAAAGAATTAGGTAAACTACATTAAGAGTTAGTCTTAAATGGACAACTCGGGAACATTCATCAACGAAATATTTTCCATCATGACCATGTGTATGCTCATGCAAATGTAACTCACTTGGGGTTGGATCTTGACCCATTTCAGCAGCCTATAAAAAATGTTGAGCATTGTACAATAAATAAACTGTTGGACCATTCATTTCACATAATAAAGTGTAACTCACTATTTCACTTTCAATACAACAACATTAGTAGCTAATAGAAGTGGAAGGAATCAACACGGTTTCATACAAGGGACAATGCGGGAAATGCATATGGGCAGCACAATGTAGGAAGTGCATACATATTATTTTCATAAAAACAGTAAAATTTTCATATGGGCAGCACAATGTAGGAAATGCATACATACTGTTTTTATAAAAATAGTAGGGAAATTTTCATCCAACACCTGCATATTATTTTTATTAAAAAAACTAACAGAAGGGAAATTTTTCTCAAAGTTGTCACAATATCAGCAGCCACAATGTCAGTTTGGATGTTGATATACACATTTTAATTAGAATATCACTATCCAAAATATCACAATATCAACAGCCACAAGGTCAGTCCACTCCTTATTGGAAAGGGTTTGGACATAAGCATCTTGATATCAAAAGTTTGTAACATTCACATTTGTATAAAAGTACTAAGGAAATATATCTAGCAAAAAACTTTATAGCTAAAGATAAACAAAATTAGATGCTAAGTAGTGCCACTAATGACTGCTCTAAAGAGAAACTAACCTCTAATAGCAGCACCCACCACACAAGGATAAATCTACTTCAAACTTAATGTCAATATAATACTTGCTCTTATTGTAATATTGATCACATTTCCTACCACTGTAGATCTAATAAGGACTATGAAACCAACTAACAGATTTCTATTGAAAGAAATTAGGGGGTAGTACTTGAAATATATACTTACAAGTCTCTTTAGGTACTCTTAAATGGAGATAGATCTGCCTATCTGAGTTCCAGCTGCGACTTCTTTGCTGCCACGATGATTCTTCACATTTGTTTTTGACTTTTCAATACACTTAGAATCTACCCAAAGTCGCTGCCAACTTTCCCAAACATCTTCATCTATAAAATCTTGCCTAATCCCTTTCTCTTTGATTTTAGCAATGAAATTTCTATACACAGTTGCTGCCTTAGTCATCCAATGTTTCTTTACTGCAGCATCACTAATGGAAAAATCCCAATAGAAGTTTTTCTGAAATAAATTTCTAATGTAACTTATTAATATTGTATTTATAAAAGTGAACACACTTTAAAAACTCAATTATGATGAAGATGTATACCTTGAATTCCCCAAATAGCCATCTTTTATATCACATAAGACACCGTTTTAATTGATTCCATTGTGATCAAGTTCACTTTTGAAAGACTCATGTATGTTATTGGAGCATATTTTAGAAGGTTGCAATATGTATCAATGTGAAGACATTATTTGGAGGTCTATCAATATTTAATAATAATAGAAAAAACATGGACTAACCCTGCAGAAGTCAGATTAATAAGGGTCCGCACATAGATCCTATTGGAATTACCTTCTCCAATTGTGTTGCGAGCAGATACACCCTTACCTACTTGGTTGGTTTAAGTAGACGTACCTTCAGTTGTTGGGTTGCTCTGATTTGGAGCAGTGGGAGATGATTCAGGTGTTGTAGGGTTACTACCATGATCAGAAGTTTGAACCACTAGTGTATAGCAAGAAATCAATGACTGAACTTGATTTGTTTCATCTTGACCACCTATGCCACCTTCTTGAGGACTAACAGTAGTAGCAGTGGCAATAGTAGGCATTTTTATAGTAATCATAGCAATACTCCTAAGTGCAGACTTTCCTACACACCCTGTGCTTCCTCGACCTCTACCTCTACCTCGAGTCATAGCTATTAAAAAACTGTATTAGGTAAGTGGAAATAAGATACAAACTGAATAATCCCAAAAGAACCACAAATATGCTATAAGGTATCAGAAAATCTAAAAGCACATAAATATGTAACATTGGAATCCTACAGAAACTAATTATGTCCACATGTAACATTGGAGTCCTATAGTAAATATGTAATTTTGTGCACATATAACACTGGAATCCTACAGAATACTCCCAATAACATAGAATATTATAATTCTGTGCACAAGAACTCCTCTCAAATCAAGAATCACCAATAGATCATCAACCTAAAAAACTAAATCATATATATATATATATATATAGAGAGAGAGAGAGAGAGAAAATAAAAAGACCACAAGTCAATTTCATTTATTCATTTTCGGGGACGAAGACCACAAAAAGCAACCAAAGATACTTTCAAAAAGCAATCAGAGATACTGTTATTTATTCTTTATAGATTATTATATTCATACATTTTCAAGGACGAAGTCGATTGGTTAAGAACCTTACCTATTTGGTTCCTTTGAGTAGATGTACCTTCAGCTGTTGCATTGATTTGATTTGGAGCAGTGGGAGATGATTCAGGTGTTGTAGGGTTACTACTATTGCCAGAAGTTTGAACCATTGGTGTACTGTGATGAATCAATGGCCGAACTTGATTTGTATCATCTTGACCACCTATGCTACCCACTTCAGGACTAACAGTAGTAGGAGTGGGAATAGTAGATATGTTTGTAGTAACAACAGGATTACTCCTAACTGCAGACTTTCCTATATGCCCTGTGCTTCCTCGACCTCGACCTCTACCTCTAGTCATATCTATTAACAAATTGTATTAGTTAAGTGAAAATAAGATGCAAACTGAATAATTTTAGGAGAACCAAATAATATGTAGATAAGGTATCAGAAAATATAAAAGCACATATCTGATCCAAAAAAGAAAATCTCATCTTTCTCTTTTTAGAACCAGTCAAATCTGTATCTGCAGTAAATATGTACATTGAATCCTATATAACATTGGAATCCTACAGAATATTAATTTTGTGCATATGTAACATGGAATCCTACAGTAAATATGTAATTTTGTGCAAATATAACATTAGAGTCCTACGGAATACTCAGAACAACATAGAAGGGGGGAATCAGAGATAGTAGATAATCTACTTTTGAACATCAATTTTCAAGTCCTTTAAAAACTTGTACAAAAAGCAAAAAGAAAGCAAATTTATAGCCTAAGAACATAGATAGGAAATAAAGAGTCAAAAATTGACAACAAGGGTACTATAGAACCAAGCCAAACAACTAGACTATAAACATAATACATAGAATATATAGATGATTATTCAGTCAAAACTAAATAGAAGCAGAAACAATAGATGTAAGATCCAACTGGAAAATCAGCAGATGATCATAATCTTATATGGCAAATTGAAATCAGAAATAAGAAGATATAGATTAAAAGGGTCAAACCTTAAACAATGGCTAAAGAAGAAGTTTTTTTTTAATTTAATTAGATACAAAGCAGGAGTAGCAAGGGTTTTTAATTTAATTAGATACAAAGTAGGAGTAGAAACAAGTTTGTAGTAAACTGTGAGAAAAGACAAAGAAAATGATACTAGTTCGACAAAATTACTGCTCACAAAATAAAATTAAGATATAATAGCATGTTTTTATCAAGCAATAATCACTATCTGTATTTTTTTTCAGAATCTTCCTCTTTCTCATCCTTAATTTCCTTAGTTTCATACTATTCTTCTATAGCTTCCTCTTGGATCTCATGATTCTCTTGCAATAAACCATCATCAATGGGTTCATCCATTTCAATTAAGCCACCATATGGATCATGTAAGTGTATACTTTCATTCGTGGAAATATTCATGTTACCTCATAAACTTCAACTTCTTCAACTTGAAATGGAATATTTAGTTCTACAGCTATCGTAATTTCCTCATTGAATAATTCAACAATATTTCAAGGTTTGACCTTCAGTACAACTGCCCAATCATCCTTGTCCTTTTTATTACTAGGATAAGACACATAACACACTTGAGTTACGTACATTGCCAGAATAAAAGGTTCATATTTTTTATATCACCGATGATGGTTAATATCAATCAATTTATACTGATTATGTTTTTTAACACCAATATCCAGTTGGGTCAAACCATTCACATTTGAAAAGTATAGTTCGCCTTAAAGGTGATTCATGGTATTCTACTTCTATAATCTCTTTTATCCACCCATAGAAATCACCAAAATTTGGATCTGAGATACAAACTCCACCGTTCACTATTGATCTTGCGCTACCATAAAAATCAGTATGAAATTTGTATCCATTAAGAAAATATAATGGATGAGATGTAGCACCTATCAATGGTCCATGAACAAGACTATGTTGGAATTCATTCTCAATATGATAGCACCTATCAATGGTCTATGAACAAGACTATGTTGGAATTCATTCTCAATATGATTGAGTCGGACCTATTTAAAAGATTATAAAATTTAGTTCAATATCATAAGTCAATTTAAGTGCATAATTGTATAGAAGATTTTGATTTTTGAAGCCTTACATATTTCTTGAACCATATAGAGAAATTTGCTTCAAGGCTCTCATTTATTTGATCCTGGGAGAGATTTATAAATGCTTTTTGCAAACGTTGCACAAACATACTTCATTGAAAGAATATAAGTTCAATTTTAAGTCATGATATATGAACATTCTTATAAAATTAAGTTGATACAACTAACTTTTGTTACCTCACAAATGGCTCAACCTCTTCACAATTTAGTAAAATGTAAGTTTGGGCAGCCTTGATTTCTTCAAGAGTTAAACTTCTCTTTTTTTATTCTCCCCATAATCGACCTGGATGGGTGAATATTGATAAATTTCCTTTAAGATCTTCCACAATATCACCATCACCCGTACGATCCACATTATGATTGCGTGTCGTGATATGTGGTTCAAACTAATGAGAAAACACTAGTGTTGACTCTATCATAAAGTATACTTCACATATGGAATTCTCAACACTTGCTTTATTCTGAATCATTATTTTGAGAGTTACAAGATACCTATAGATAAATGGATAAACCATTATATTCGAAAAGTTACATATAACATACTTATCACAAGCTCAACATAAAGTTTTGCATTTACCTTTCAAAAGGATACATCCATCAATATTGTACAGGTCCAGCAATCTTTATTTCATATGGAAGGTGCACAGGTAGATGTTCCATTGAGTTAAAGAACCCAGGAGGAAATATACGTTCTAACTTGCACAAGATTTGTGGAATATTTCCTTGTAATCTGTCCATGTCATCCACTTAGAGAGTAGTCGATGCAAGATCTTTAAATAATAACCTCAATTCTATAAGTATCTTTCATACATTACTTGGAAGTAGTTCACAAAAAGCAATAGGCATCAATCGTTGCATGAACACATGCCAATCATGACTTTTCATGCCAAATAACCTTTTTGTTGTTGTGTCTTCGCATCTACCCTAATTTAAAACATACCCATTTGGAAATTTTAATCCTTTCACTCAATTGAACAAGATAGTGCTTACCTTCTTATCTATTGTATATACAATTTTGGGATAGTTTTCAGTAGCATCATTTTCCAATTGAGGTCGATTACAGTAATTTACCATATCTAGATGAGTTTGTGGATTGTTTTTGGTTTTCTTATCAATATTAAGGGTTGTATTAAACACATTATCAAAGAAATTTTTCTCAATATGCATGACATCGAAGTTATGTCAAATCATGTTAGAACTCGAATAAGGAAAATCCTAAAAGATGTTTTATTTTTTCCATCCACAAAAACTACATATTCTCTTATTAACTTCTTATACATCTAACTCTATTACTTTTCTTATATCGAATCACAAATTTGATTCAATATTTCCTCTCCGGTTCTATAGGGTGATGGTGATCTTTTGACAGTCCTACCTTTAAGAAAGTTCTTACAATCTCTCCTAAATGGATGATGTTGGTCAAGGAATATTCTGTGACAGTCAAACCATGATGTTTTTTTGATCATGTTGTAATCTAAAGGATTATGTTTCCTCCATACAATAAGGACAAGCAAACTTACCTGCAGTACTCTATCCTAATAACATAGAATATACTGGAAAGTCACTGATTGTGCACATCAACGCTACCCTCAATTAAAATTTTTGTTTTTGGAGATATCAAATGCTTATACACTTGTCTCTCATAAAAAGGTCAATTCCTTTAGTAGAGGCTGCAGATAAACATTAATTTTATGTTTGGGATTGTTTGGCCCTAGAATAATGACAATTAAGAACATATAAGCCTCTTTCATGCATATCCCTGGAGGTAAATTATATGGAGTAAAAATTACTGGCCACGAAGAATATTTCCTCCCATACTGACTAAATGGTTGGAAACCATATGTACATAATCACAACCTTATATTTTTTACTTCATCAACAAAAAATGATGAGTTTCATTAAAGTTCTTCAAAGGTTCAGAGTCTGATGGATGACGCATTACCCCATCCTCTCTTATATGTTCATGATGCCATCATACTTGTAACTGTAGTATGGGATGCATATAATCTCTTAAATCTAGGAATCAAGTAAAAAAATGCATTCTCTTGTAAGGGACTAATTTCCTCTTACAAGAGCCAGCACAACACTTATACCTCTCTTTTCCACAAAACTTACAAGAGGTAAGATGTTCATTGTCATCCCCAATACAACATACGTCCCTTATTTAGATGACGATAGTCAATGCACATACGTAAAGAACCATCTTTCTTTTGCACGAATAGGATGAAAATGCCCCACGGAGAAACACTAGGCCTTATGAAACCTTTATCTAAGAGATATTTGAGTTGCTCCTTCAATTCCTTAAGCTCAGCAGGATACATATGGTATGGATGAATAGAAATAGGTTGAGTATCTACGAGAAGGTCAATACCGAATTCTATCTCTCCATCGAGAGGTACCCCTGGGAGATATTCTGGAAAGACATCTAGAAAAACTCATTCACTACATTGACTGACTAAACTGTTGGGGTCTCAGACTTAGTCCTTAACTCGAACTAGGTGATAAATGCAACCTTTGGATATTAACCTTCTGGCCTTAATATAAGATATGAAATGACTCTTAGGAGACACTAAATTACCCGACCACTCAAAGGTTGGCTTATCTGGAAACTGAAACTTCACCACTCGGGTGCGATAATCTATAGAAGCATAACAGGAATGAAGCCAATCCATACCAAGAATAAGATCAAAATCAACCATATCTAACATGACTTTATAAAGGAGGGTGATAGGAAACTTTTTAAAAATCTGTTTGGCAATAAATGACTCACCTACTAGAGTAGAAACCTAGAAAGGCTCGGGAATCTTTCCATAATTTATCTCAAAATTCATAGCAACTAATGGGGTAACATAACAAAAACTTGACCCAGGGTCCAACAACACATAAACATCAAAATGGAAGAGACGAAACATACTAATAGCAACATCTGGGGAATCTTTCTGCTCCTGGCATGAGGGTAAAACATAAAATTAATTCTGGAGCTGACCGCCAGTAGGACTAGATGATGCGCCTTGAGTAGGAGCTGGGCGACCTAGAGGAAGGAGATAGGTGACCTAGAGGAGTTGGTGCACTGTTAGCCTGAATCTGAGAACGAACATCCTTAATTCCCTGTCTAGCATGTGGGCACTCTTTGATCCCATGGCCTAGCTGGCCTGATCCATAACAACTTATCCATCCCACTAGATACTCACCAGGATGATTCTTGCCACACCTAGCACACTGAGGATAACTGGGCCTACCACCCACACTATTCTGAGATCTGAACATAGAAGACTTACCCCATTATTCTTGCCTGTTCTTGGGTGTAGGAGCACTGACTGAAGATGGTGCAAGCATAGATGAATGATTCTAAAATTGCAAACGATTTCCTCCTCTAGACCTGTTCTAACCATGATCAAATTGCCCAGTTCTAGATCTCTTATTTACTCTCTCTCTTTTCTTTGCTTTCTCTACCTCAATCTGCTAAATGTGTATCATCAATCTAGAAAGGTCTATATATCTATTGAGCTTAGTAGTCCTACACTCCTTAACCACCAATCCAGATACACCAATCACAAACTTACTCATGCTTGACCTAGGGTCAGCCATTTGATCAGGGGCATACTTAGACAACTGGTTGAACTTAAGGCAATACTCCTTCACTGTCATAGATCCCTGCCTCAGGTTCATAAACTCTTCTATATTAGCTTCTCTCATCTCGAGTGGTATGAACTTGTCTAGGAATGCATCTTGAAACACCTGCCAAGTCATGTGAGCTACATCTTCCCCTCTAATCTTCTTCCACATCATCACCCAATCATAAGCAATATCCTTCAGCTTATAGGATACCAATTCCATACTCTCCACTTCAAAAACATGCATAATTTGGGTGATCTTCCTCACCTCATCAAGATAAAGCTGTGGGTCATCACCTTCCTTCGACCCAAAGAATTCTGGTGGATTCATCCTTATGAAATCTCAGATTTTGGCTGCGGCTAAATCCCCATCCTGCTAAGGTAGGACTATAGCCTGATGATTACCTTGAACATTAGCAGTCACAGCTTGGGCTAGCGCCTGAAAAACTGCCCAAAACTCTGCATGTGACACATTCTCATTTAAAGAACCTGCGGGCTGGGGGCTGGTTGTCATTTCTGCGAGCATTAGCTCTGTGAGGAGGCATATTCTACCAAAAAATAGCATGAGTTAATAGAAGATAAAGATAGCTGTAAGCTTCATAGATTATGAAAGAAAAGAAGGATTTTTCTAAAATGTTCCATAGCCTCTTGCTCATAGATGTGGAGCGCTTCATGATAACGCTCAATCTACAGCTCTCGTGGGAGTGTAAAGCGGTCGTTAGCAAATATAGAACCCAACCTGGGTTGGGTATCGATCCCACAGAGAATAGCTTGGCCAACAAGCAAGAGAAATTACTAGACTTTTAGTGCAAGTCTCGTAGGAAAGGGGGGATTGTAGTATGTAACCAAAACAAGAATGTAAGAACTGAAAATAGCAAAATAAAGAGAGATTGTCACGTGTGTTGTAAACAATGAGAATTGAGGCGTTGGGGTTATGTCCACCTTCTGAGGTATACGTCTCTATTGGCTATGAGTGTGTAGAGTCTTGACATGTAATTGCTTATAGAGAATTGTAGTCGATGGTAAATCCAAGCGTCTCTCGACCTAAACAAGGACTATTTCACTTTAACTCTCTCGAGCTTAAAGCGTGACTAACGGTACGAATTCTCCAAGAAGTTAGTCCAGGTACGGCACTAGCTTTTTAATAGGAAAGGGTGTCCTACTACCTTGACATTATCTCTTTTCCAGACAAATAACTTTTCTCTCGAACAAGTCAGATGTTAGACTGGCGTTGGTCTATGCGTCTTCTTTTCTAGACAAATAACCTTTCTCTCGAACAGGTTAGATGTTAGAATGGCGTGTTCTTGTGTTTGAACCGCAAAGAATGTAGATTTAAGATGAAGAGAATAATGATATAAGCAATATACTTGTCTTGAACTCACAAACTCATAGCTATAGATAGTAACTCATTCGGCTTCCATAACCCCAACTAAGAGATTTAGTTACCCATGAATGCGAAGGATATCACGTTTTGCATGGTGGATGGCGTGAATAGTAGGTGTTTGGCGTGTGGTTTTAGTGATTCCGTAGCAAGTAACGATTCTCTTGTTGTGGAATTTAAGAGTAGAAGAATGAAGAATTGAGAATGGGTTGTAGGAAGATGTCTTAATTGTAAGGAGATGAATGAATTGTCAGAATGTCTCCCCCCTTCTCTAAAATCTCTAACATGATAGGGTATTTATAATACTCCTATCCTACTCCTCCTAAACTAATAAAATAAATAACCAAATCCTAATATACTAATGAAATCCTTGACCCAATTGTACTAGGGTAAGGTTACAAAATTATAATCCAAATAGAATGATGAAACACATAACCTAATTGCACTAGGTTAATGTATTATGGCAAAAATCCAGCTTTGTGTCTGTAAGTCCCAAAGTCTTCAGAAATGCTGTTTTAGCCCGGGACAGATTTTCCATGCAGCAGATTTAGTCCTTTATGCGTCCAGCTCCTTTCCATCTCGTTTGTGAGCTTTCTTTTGCGTCAAGTAAGCCATAAATTGCTGTATTTTGCATCATTTATACCTGAAACTTTCCTAATCACATTTGTTAGCTCATTTACAGGAAAAAGGACTAAAAGTGTACGAAATAGATAATTAGTTCTCGAAACTAGGCTAAAATATGGGCAAAATATATTGATATAGGCGCGTAATTTCGCCTATCATCACTTCACACCGATGATCAAGACTCTACGTAATGTGGCTTGTCTGACTCCCTAGGCTCTCTAAACCTTAGGCTCTGATACTAAGTTTGTAATGCCCTAAAATCTAGTTCCCGAGACCCTACACGGTGCTCCGAACTACAAGTAGTCTTGAGGTAACCCTGGCTACCTTCTAATAAATCTAAATCTTAATATGGATGAATATAAGTATAAAATCATAATAAAATGCAAAAAACTATTTGAATAATCTGAATATATCTAAAAGTGCTAATCTCATCAATCTGATTAAGCAAATACTAAAAAGTCTGAATACAATAACTGAAATCTGAGACAGAATCTGGTAGTCCGACAAGCCTCTACTAACTGAATCTAGAGAGTCACTGGGACAAGCCCCAACTAACTCGGACTAAACGAAAATATCTAATAATAAATTGAGAATATGAATAGCTAAGTCCCCGAACTATGAGGACTCACCAACTATAGGTGATGTAGATGAGATGCTCAAAAATCACTGTCGTTGTTGGGACTGAGCACCTGAACCTATATTATGAGATAATGTAGCACATAGACATATATGTGGATCAGTACTTTGAAGATGTACTGAGTATATGGGGGTACATGCAATAGGTAAACAATATCATCACAGTTTATAGAAAAAATCATGCATGCTAAGAGTAAATGACTCACTTAAGCTTGAGTGATCTGAAATATGAAAATCATAAGTCATGAATAATAAAGCATATAGTAAAATCTTGTGAGCCAGAACACTTAGTTCTAAAATTTGTATTCTGTTTTATTCTTAAATCATATCTGAAAACTTATTCTGCAAGGGGATTCTTTCAAAGCTTTAGGGAAAATACTTTATCTGAAAAAGTTGTATATCTTTTACTAGCAGGGAGATTCTCTTAACCGAGATAAAATATGTGAGCTACATGGAATCCAACGTCTTAACCTCCTAAGAAGGAAACCTTACATTGGGGAGAGGTGTCATACTCTTGCCAGGGAGTATAACCTAATCCAAGTGATCAATCACAAGCTAAATCTGTCATCTATATAAATGGGAATGATCTGAGTCTGTACCTACGTTGGCTACATAATTTTGTAGAAGATAGGGCATGCTAATCCCACACTTCCCGCTTGGTGCTAAATACTATTTCTTTTAAGATTTGTATGCTTAAAACCAAAGGAAATCCACTTTTTAAGGCTATCATAAAGATTTATATGAAAAACCATCTATGCATTGACTTTAGTAAGTTATAAGCACAACTGTTCTGAGTTGCTGTAAATTGTAATAATCTATAATGTGGATTCCAAAGCTAAACCAATGATCTAAAGATCAAAGCTGTATTAAAACCTATAAACAATCTTGCTCATAAGATGCTTATAGAATCAACTTTCTTGAGAGAGGGAAGAACCGAGATATAATTTTGCATCAGTAGCTTGCAACAAATCATAAAATTTTTTGAACTCTAAATTAAGCTCCTCCTCCATCGAAGTATCATTTTCCTCCTCAGTTAGAGGTTTATACGAATGAGATGACTCAGGTTCAATATTATTGTAAGGTTTTGAACTCGAACTATGGTTAAAGTTGGGACTAACAACATCTAAAATCATTTGTCGATATTAATTATCATATCCCAATTCAAGTGGAGCACCATTATTCAAATCATTACCAGAAGAAATATCATCGATCACATATTTTTCCCTTTGATGTTTCCAAACAAAATAGTCCTTAACAAATCCATCATGATGAAGGTGATATCTAATAGTTTCAACATCTTTGTATTTAATATTGTGACATTTTTTACATAGACATCTAATGTTATTACCACTCATGCAATTTTGCAAACTGGATAAAGTTATTCACACCAATAATGAATCTAGAGTTTATAGCCCCTCGGCCATGCAACCTATCATATATCCATCCACGCTCTAGATTATTCCTATTCCTATTCCTATTACTGTCGACATAAACAAAACAGTTAGAGTTTTATTTTTTAATAATTCATACATCCACGATTATCAGAAGAAAAAATTAAATATCTTAATAAACTAGAATATATCTTTCTATTTTTACAAGAAAATAGAATATATCCGTCACTTTTTGCTAAATAAATAAGAAATCACAAACATACTTATCATTCATTGTCCTTCTTAATAAGGGTTAGCAAAAAGCTTAATTAAAAACAAAACTGAAACTTCTAACTTTAATCACCTTTAGTTCCAGCCTTAAATTTTCCATAACAAGAACTTTAAAGCAATAACTCATAAATTTCTGCAAGTAAAATCCGTCAAACAACTCATCAAACATAACTTTAGATTCACCTTATACGTTTTGCAAGAAATAGTCACTAATGCATATCACCGTAACCAAGATTATTAATGCTACTATAAGTTAATTAATTCAAGTACTATATTACAAAAATTATAACATACAGACATTTTTCCTTCCCCAAACAAAAATCTGAGCAACTTTAGCTCGAAATCATAATTGAAATTTAATTGAAAGTTGCAAATAAAGAAAATTATCATAACTGAACACTTTGAGAAGAAAAGTTACTGAGAGTTTCAAAGTCGAATATGCTAATAAAAGCTGCTGCAATACTTTGTCCAACTTACTGAGCAACTTTTGTTTCTTCAACTACTCCTATAATTATAGTCATACAAAAATTATAATATCTTATAGTTGAAATAGCAGTAGATACAGATATATTTACAAGCATAAGGAATGAGAGAAAAGCTCATGACAACAAGATTAGAACATCTTATAGTGTCTTCTCTAACTAGGACAGTTTATCTAAACAAAGGCAGAATACAAAACTCTACCCAACTTTGAGGTCAAATCCCTGTGACAAAAATGATATAAAAATCAAACATAAAACACTCCTAAATATTAGCAATGGTGCTTAAACAGTCCAAAATAAACTCTTAAACACTTAAACAATCCAACAGTGATACATGGTCAACTACTACAACAATGACACTAGTCACTATCCATCAAACAATTCACAGTAGCTACTGACTTGGCTGATTCAACGCGGGAAAAAGGCATTCATTCAAACAGATCTTATTCCTAAGTTGACACCAAGATAAAGAAACTCTAGAGCCAGATTCACAATAGCATAGCAGGCTAGCAGCAATACCAAAATCATGGTATCATAAAGAAAAAGTCAAGATACCTCAATTATGTCTACTTAAGAAACATCAACAAATGTGAAAATTAAATGAAAACCAAACAAATAAATTAGCAAAAAACTTCTCTATTTAATTTCAACCATTACAACAACAAAAAACCCTGTGTCATCCCATATGTGGTGGAAGCACCAATTTCTCTTACTCTTTTAGGAAAAAGGAAAAAAGATCTTACTATTAGCACTATTGAAAGTTTCAGTATAAATAAATTTTAGGACAGCATGGGCAAGCAACAGAGTACCCTAACGGTATAGTTATAGATGGGCATATTTATTTTTCCACAACTAACAAATTAATGGCTATAACATGAGATGATGCATGTAGTTGCTTGTTTATTTTAACAGGCCTATCTCAAATATAAAATCCAAATTGGGGGGGGGGGGCAGAAACAAGTAAATAAGATACAACTTCATTTGCAACAAAATGCTAAGCAAGTAATTTGTAAATACACCAAAATCATCAAATTTCAGCAAATAATCCAAAATCAAAACATTACAAAAAATAAGAAAATAAGCTGCAACTTTATCGGCAACAAAAGGAAATAAAGTTTACAGTTTTAAAATAAAATTAGATCACCAAACTATAAACAATAAACAAAAAAGACCCAAATGGCTCTATGTTTTCTACTTTTTTTAACATGCAGCAGACTAAATAGGAACGTTACCTAATCAATCTATACAAAACGTGAAAATTAAACTCCACAAAGAGAAATTCTATTGAAAAATTTTGAGATGTAAGAACATGCAACAAAAAATACAAAAATCTCCCACAAACAGAAATTCTGAGAAAAAAAATAAATTGTACGCCCAACCAAACAATGATTAACACTATAATAATCACCCTTTACTTCTTCCTTAGCCTTCTCCTAGTTACCTCTATTGTTCAATGAGAATTGGACCAAAAATTCTATTCTCATTCTGATTAAAAAACAAATAATAAAACTTTTTAACACAATAATCAAACTTTTTAACGATAATGAAAGAGGCCAAAAAACTCTAACATTATCATTTACAAGTGATTTTTTAAGTTATAAAATAAGATATTGAAATAATCCAAAAAACTCACCCACTCATATTAGGAGATTTAGAATTATGAACTAGTGCCTGGTCAGGAGATTAACAAGGACAAAAGTGCTCTTTATTTGCATAAGGGGGTATCTAATGGTATAATTATTAT
This sequence comes from Capsicum annuum, assembly GCF_002878395.1. Taxonomy (NCBI): domain Eukaryota; kingdom Viridiplantae; phylum Streptophyta; class Magnoliopsida; order Solanales; family Solanaceae; genus Capsicum; species Capsicum annuum. The sequence continues at coordinate 178,419,771 of NC_061119.1, forward strand.
GGCTGAGGTAGCAACAGGTATTTTAAGGCAAGAGTTTCTCTTTACCTACTTGGGTTGTCCAATCTTTTACATGATAAAGAAGAAGGACTATTACCAGTCCTTAATGAATAGGATAACTAGCAAATTTCAAAGTTTAAAAGGCAAGCTGTTTTCTTATGGATAAAGAGTTATCTTAATCAAACATGTCCTCTAAAGTATCCAATGTCTCTCGTTTATGAATCCTCTTATCAATGTTATGAACACAATTCATAGAGCTTTTGCTTAATTTTTTAGAGTAATACAATAGGAGGAAGAGGTAGACATTGGGTAAAATAAAAGAGTTTGTGTCTGCCTGAGGAAGAAGGAGGTTTAGGTATCATAATGATAAATGATATTTCTATAGCCTTATTCTATAAACTATGGTGAAAATTCAGAACAGCAAAGCCAATTGGAGTAAGTATATGCATAATAAGTACTATAAAAAAGACCATGGAAAGTTGGAGGAGGGGGATCCCAAGTATGGAAGAAAATGATGATTGCTAGAGATCTTATTGATCATAACATATTATGGAAGATTATAAAGGGGAAACAAACATATGGTTTGATAACTGGACTGGACTAGGAGATTTGTATTCCTTTGAAAATGTGGAGAAAGATGTCAGATATCGAAAAGTAAAGGGTACAAGGGGTTGAGAGTGGAATGAGAAGTTGATGCATTCTCTGTTTACAGGAGAAAAAATCCTTCACATTCTTAATACTATACTTCCACCTAGCCAAGGAAATAAAGAAGACAAAGCAATTTGGAGAATTAAGTCTAAAGGACTGTTTACAGTAAAGATAGCTTAGCAATATGTTAGGCAAAAAAAGGAGGTTAATGATATTTATAAAGATATTTAGGTGAAGGGCTTACTCTTTAAAATATCTTTTATTAGGTGAAGATTGTGGGAAGGAAATATTCTAGTGGATGATAACATCAGGAGATAGATGTTAAAGGCCCATCAAGGTATTGGTGTTGTACTAATCCAGCACAAGTGACTATGTCTCATGTGTTCCTAAGATCAAATTTTGCTAACAGGACTTGGTCTTACTTTTCTAATTTTGCAGGTATACATATCCAGGGATTAAGCTTAAGATAAACAATTTTGCAGTGGTGGACAGCTGAAATAAAATCTAGGGAGAAAGTGTATTTTAAAGCTTTATTGGGGTTCATCATCACGGAGTTATGGAAGAGGAAAAATGGGAAGAAACATGAAGAAAGGGATGTAAATGTTCAAAGACTGATTATGAACATTACTACAAACCTAAGGATGCTGTTAAAAGTAACAAAACTTAAGATGGTGTTATCACCAGATTGGCCAGGAATGTTGAGGGATTTTGCACTTCTAAAGCCTACAACAAGAGTTACAGCAGTATTGTGGGAATTACCTAAGAATGGATGGGTGAAATACAATACTGATGGAGCTTCAAGAAGGAATCCTAGAAGAAGTTCATATGCCTACTATCTAAGGGATGAAAAAGGAGATTTAATTTATGCTGAGGGGGCTATGATTGAAGACATAATAACATGAAAGCTAAAGCAGTTGCTATTTTTAATGCAGAAAAACATTGTAATCACATGAAGTTTGAAATGATGATAATGCAGACAGATTCATTGGCAATACAAAAGATTCTAACAAAGGAGTGGGATTGTCCATGGAGCATAGCAAAGCATATACAACAAATTTGAAATTTGATAACAGGAAAGCAAATTCAATTTCAGCATATTCACAAGGAAGGAAATCAGTTAGCTATTTTTTTTCCTAATTGGGCTCTAGGTAATGGCAATTTCAAATTCACATCAGTCTAACAGATACATGCAATAGGAAAGAGAATAGTTGATAGTGATAAGCTACAATGCCCTTACCTTAGACTGTCACCAACAAAAGGATGAAGGGGTTGGAAAGGCATAAGATAAGTTTTCACAAGAAGTTACATTTACATATACCAAAAATAGTGAAGCAGCTAATTAGCCTACTTTACAACATCTAACAAAAAAGGACTCTCAGTAGGGAGGGGAAGGGGGTCTGCAGGTCAGATGTAGCTTTAAGAACCTAAGGAACAAAGTACTTTCCAAAGATTCTTGGTTACGAGCATCCTATTATCTCCCTACCATCCCATGTCTACAGAGTAGAAGGGAGTTTAGTACTTCAAACTTTTAGGGTACTAAAATGAAATATAAAAAATGTTACTTTCTTGAAAGTGGTATCATTGTTCCTCTGACCAGATCCCTCGATTCAATCTAAAAAACACGTCAATATCCCATCCACTAGAGAACACAGTTGAACAAGAACAAGGTAATGTAATTAGAGCTAATACAAGGAGTATCAGCAGCTAACAGAGAGCAAAAATAAAAAAGAAGCTTACTTATACAAACTACAATAGGATAATGCAAGGGACGCTATGAAACTTCATCAATCACCCAAAGCTGAAGCAAAGTGAACTGATGGTGGACAAAGGGATATATGGCTACAATGGCAGAAGCGGCGGAAGGAACAAAGGGGAAACAATAGCTCAATTTAGCAACCCTACTAGACTTATATATTTTCCACTTTATTTCTATTTTTTTTAATTTTTAAAGTGGATCGGGTAGGATTTATATGTTTAAGCTATTATGGAATGGGTTGGTCCATTCTTGTACAAGACTTTAGTTATTTTTTATTAATAAAATCCCAAAAATTTAACCAAAAAAAAATGAATCTTACCTCTAATTTAGAATCAAAAACCAAGTGACTGAGAGATTAACAGATTGCAAGTGATTAAGAGATTCATTTTTCTCTATTGAGAAAAGGGAAAGGGTCTATTTTGAAAAGAGGCAGATTAGACAATGTTTGGGAAGAAAGGGAAATAAAAAAGTTTCCCTAGTATTTAATTTGTAGGAGTGACGGATTCAACAATGGAAATTGAATCCGTTGCTAATTATTTCTTATTAATTAAAGAATCAATACCTCAAAATGATTTTTCCATTACAGTTATTTTTTATATTTTTAAAAATGAAAAATAATTCTAGTGATAAATATTTCATTGCTATATCCGTCTCCACCATGTAAAAAAAGATTTCATCCCTTTTATGTCACTAATTTTATCTCCAAAATAAAGGTGCCAATATTTAGCGCCAAAATATAGCAACAGAATTTGCTTTCTGTCGCTAATCCATCACTAATTCGGCTACTAATTTTATTTTCATTTTTTTAGCGATAAAAGTTTTGTTTTGTTGCTAATATGTTGTTATTTAGCTACTGAAGTTGACTTGTTACCATAAATCTATTGTTAAATGCCTTTTTTTTTTGTAGTGAGAGTCATAGAGCATTTCATAAATCAAGACACAATGCGGTAGTGTCAACTCTTGTCTAGGAGTCGTAACTTGTTGTTTTAAAGTCCTTGGGCTCTAAGTCTTGCCTCTAAGGCAAGAGTTATAGAAAATCTCATAAATCAAAACACAATGTGGTAGTGTCAACTCTTGTTCATAATGACATAACTTGATGTTTGAAAGTTCTTGAACTAAGTCATGGTTCTAAGGCAAGATTTATAGAACATCTCATAAATCAAGACATGATGTGATAATGTTAACTCTAGCCATGAGGCATAACTTATTTTTTTGAAAGGAATCGAAGAAAAAATGATGAAAAGTTGAGGAAAAAAAAAGAATTAAGAACAAATATTTTTTTTTAAAAATAACAATCAAAGAAAATAAAAAAGAAAAATAAAGTTGAGAGGAGAAATTAAAACAAATAAAAGAAAAAATGGTTGAGAAAAAAAAAATAAAAAAAGGTGAACAAAAGAAAAATAAAGGCTAAGAATTTTTTTGATAAAAAAAAGAAAAGAAAAACAAAATAGGAAAAAGATAAATGTTGAAAGGAGAAAAAAAAGAGAGAAAGAAAATAAAAAATAAAAATTAAAGAAGAATAAAAAAATTAGAAATTGCAAGATAAATAGATATAGTGAGTTGTTTAAAAATATTTTGAGTTATGAAAAGAAAAATAAATATTTCTTAAATAAGTACATTAAAAAATGACTAATTTTTATAGGAAACAAAAGAACAACATCAACCTAAACTATGCAGTTTACCCCAAAAAATTTTATTTTGTGGGAGACACACCTTTTGTCAGTTGTATGAGGCATTCAGTGACTGCCACGAGTTACTATGGGGAAAAAAATGAAAAAAAGGTGTCTTTTAAGTTTTGAATGAAAGATTGGTGACATTGACCAACTTAAAGGGTCAAACATCATTAGGAAACTTGATTAAGTTAATTATGGACTTGATTAATATTTTAAAATTTTTTACTCTTTTCAAAAATATAAATCAACCCACACCCCTCTTTAATACAAATCAATCAGTCTCTCTCCTCTCTCTCGATATCTTCTCTCAACTCTTTCTCAACCAACAGTTCTGCAAAATTCTCCTTTCAATCACTGACGACTTCAACCTCTGGTAAAAAATAGTCGGGTGAGTTTTGTTTCGACTTTCAACCATCAATTGACATGAAGACTTCTCCGACGACAACAAATTTGAGTTCTTCATCGTCCCATTTCCTTTTTCACAGGTAAAAAATTATTAAAAAATAGAAGAGCTTTAGTCAACTACTCTTCTAGTATTAAAATGTGAACTAAATAAAACTCTAATTTCTGGAATTTCTTCTTGTGGTTGTCATATTGTTGATTCAGAGTTGTTGGTGATTTTTGTTCACAACTGATATTCTAAGTGTGTGTATGTGTGATGTGTTGGCGTTGCTGGGTTGATTTGTTGTTTGTCTTGGTAAAAATAGTGTTGCAATATATGAAACATCTGATGCGACAGATGAAGACATCTAATGGACAGGTGAAGACATCTGATACAACAGATTAAAATCTGATGCAACTATGAAAATCTGATGTAACAGATAAACAATCTAACAAATCATTCATCTGTTATGACAGACGACTCTTCTATTTGGAAGAAATCTAAACAATATTGATCCAACAGATAACTCATTCTGTAATAGATGAGTGATATATTTCAATAGTTCAATGATCTATTTTTATTGTCTCCAACGATTTACTCATCTGTTGCAATAGGTTAGTTATATGTTGCAACAGATAACATACTTGGTGCAATAGATTAATGATCTATTTTTATAGTTTCCAACAAATTACTCACCTGTTACAACAGGTTGGTTATATGTTGCAATAGATAAACTACCTGGTGCAATAGATTAGTGATCTGTTTTTATGGTTTCCAACGGATTACTCATCCATTGCAAGAGGTTGGTTATATGTTGCAACAGATAAACTTCTTAGTGCAATAGATTAGTGATATGTTTTATAATTTCCAATAGATTACTCATCCGTTGCAACATGTTGATTATATGTGGCAACAGATAATCTACCTGGTGCAATAGATTAGTGATCTATTTTTATGATTTCCAACGATTTCTTATCCTTGCAACAAGTTGGTTATATGTTGCAACAGATAAACTACCTGGTGCAACAGATTAGTGATATATTTTTACTATTTCCAATGGATTACTCATCCTTGCAACAGGTTGGTTTTATGTTGCAACAGATAAACTACCTGGTGCAACAGATTAGTGATATATTTTTACTATTTCCAATGGATTACTCATCTTTGCAACAGGTTGGTTTTATGTTGCAACAGATAAACTACCTTGTGCAAAAGATTAGTGATCTGTTTTTATGGTTTCCAATGGATTACTCATCCTTGCAACAGGTTGGTTATATATTGCAACAGATAAACTACCTAGTGCAACAGATTAGTGATTTATTTTTATGGTTTCCAATAGATTACTCATCCATTGCAACAGGCTGGTTATATGTTACAATAGATAAACAACCTGGTGCAATAGATTAGTGATCTGTTTTTATGATTTCCAATGGTTTACTCATCCGTTGCAATGGGTCGGTTATATATTACATCAGATAAAATACCTGGTGCAATAGATGTGTGGTCTGTTAGAATTGTTATTTTACCATTGTACATGTTAGATTTACTATTATCCTTTTTTAATAATGAATTAATCAATTCTAATTTATTTTATGTTCCTGTTAATTCAAGATAATATGGCTCCCAAAAGAAAAGAAACTGAAACAAGTCCAAGTAAAGGAACAAGTGTAGTAGCTCAGCTACATCCACCACTCTATGATCTTGCTTTACAAGAATTATCTCAATCAAGAGTAGAAGATAATGAACACGGGGAGGAGGAATATCTCAAAAGAGATGATCCAAATGCTAATATCCCTTCCGCCGAAGAGTTGATCAAAACCTTCAGCATTGATCGTTATCCTGTGAGAATGCAGTGAGATGGTGCCACAGATTTAACGAGTGATTTCGTGGTTAAGTCAGCCACGAGAAAATCTTTTGACACCTTCAAAAAAATACTTCGAGAACAAAAATTGGATGCTTATTTTAGGGAAAGGTGCTTTGGGCAATATCTTGATTTTCCAGAGGACGACAATGCTTATTTTCAGATGAAAATGGTATACGATCTTCTCAAACGTAGGTTTATTTATGAAAATAAAGACAAGATAGATGAGGTGTGGATAAATTACTGTGCCATGTCTGTTTGTTTTGGTTGGGAGGACTTTGCCATAGTTACCGAACTAAAATGTTATCCTCTTTCTCCTTCTCAAGTTATACCTACTCTGACCCAAAAAAAACACCCCGCACACCCAAAAAAGAAAAAGGTAAGTCGAGTGATTGTGAGGACCTGGTGTCCATTGTTGGTCCAAGCTTTAAAAACAAAATTTGATAGAAGCATTGAAAGGTAAAGGACTCTCAAAGAAGCACAAACAATCATTGTTCTTGGTTTGGTTTGTATATAATATTCTTTGATCGAGAGACATTAACAACAACATAATCCCCAGTTTAATAAATCTCTCCGAGAATACAACAACAACAACAACAAAACCAGTGTATTCCGACACAGTAGGATCTAGGGAGGGTAAAATATATGCAGTCCATACCACTACCTCCGGAGAGGTAGCAAGGCTATTTCCCATAGACCCCCGGCTCAGGACAAAGAATAATAAGTAAATTCATAATAAAGCATGAAACATGTTGGAACAATAAAAATAAGGCACCCATACAGTACAACCCTATACTAACAAACCAAAGGCACCCTCACCCACAATACCCCCACCTCAGAGCTCTCCTAGCTTTCGACTACGGCTAACCCGTAGGCACAAACCTTCTACTCTTATACGCGTCCTCCACACCTTTCTATCTAGGGTCATGTCCTCCATAAGTTGTAACCGCTCTATGTCCCGTCTAATCACTTCCCTCCAATTATAATACCCCGAGAAATGTTTCATTGAAATTTTGTGCGTAAACGTGTTGGGTTCTATCTTCTAGAATAAATTATAAATTTTTTCTTATGGAATGTCTTAGATTATGACCCACTATTGCGTATAGTATCGAATAAGCTTTCCAAAGATATATGAATCATCCAAAACGGACACCCGAGCGACGAGTTATGAACATTTCGATCGAACCATGAATAGTAGTGAACAGTAAAACATGCAGGAAAAAAGTACTGAGGCCTGGCGTATTTTTGCTCTAACTTTAAATGATCATAACTCCTTGTACATAATGATATGGGTGATCTACTATATATCAATGGAAAGCTCTGCGAGTCCTCTTTCCAATGAAATTGGTTTCATCCAATTTGTCTATCGAAGCAAACAGTTATGGTCGATCTACTTCAGCCTAATAAAAGTGAATTTTTGGGTCAACTTCAAATGATCATAACTCCTCGTACACAATGATCTGGGTGAGATACTACATATCAATGGAAATATATGAGAGTCCTCTTTCTAATGAAATTGGTTTCATCTAATTTGGATATCGGAGTAAAATGTTATGGTTAATCTACTTTATACTATCAAAACAGTCCACCAAAGGATAGATTCGAAAATTATTTGATTTTTAGGGGCGTTTTGGTCATTCCCCCTCACGCAAAATCCGTCCAAACCCTATATTAAAGCCTATTAGAAGTATTATATATTATATTTCATCAAATTCCCTCAAAAAGAAAACCCTAAGCTCCTACATCCAACTTCAAGAACCTCCAAAGTTCACCATTAATTCTGCAAATTTATTCAAGATTCCAAGTTCCTAGTTCAAGAACTTCAAGAACCTCCAAAGTTCACCATTATTTTTGCAAATTTATTCAAGATTCCAACTTCCTAGTTCAGGAACTCCAAGAACCATCATTCAAAGGCACGATTAACATCTCAAAAATGAGTATCGATCTAAAGTTCATCATTCAAGGTATGTGGGTTTTTTCAACAAGAACTCTCTTTCATTCTTGTGCCCAAAAGTAATTTTCTTTATAAAGGCATGATTTTTATTTGATTTTTATGAATTTGAAGCATGAACCCATATCTTATAATGATTATTATAAAATCTTGATATTTATGATTTTGAAAGATGAATTTACATGTGTGGAGATATAAAGCATGAATCTTGAACGATATTTATCATGATTTTGATATTTGGGTTGTGAATCCCCATTGGAAATTGTGTTTTTTTAGAAAGTGTATGTTATAAGCACATTGATGTTGAATATTTGAGATATTTTGAATGATTTGACCTTTTGATATTAATAGAGTTGTTTTGAGCTCGAATGTGAAAGAAATCCAAAACGTGGTTGATTTTGATAGATGGGAAGCATGATAGCTCCCGACGTATATTTATATATTACTAAAATTGTTTTGTTGTGGATTGTCTTTAAAATGATTTGAGCTAAGTTCGGGAGAAATCTTTAGCACCGAGTGGTAGGTATAAAGCGATCTTACTTCCCTAGGACTATGTGCCCCCATAGGAGTGAGCCTAAGGCTGATTTATATAGTGATCACTAGTTTGTGTGGATTTGATATCGATAGTCCTACTCTGATGGCAAGGATAGGATGGCTCTCCCCAATGTGGGTTGTACGTTGGAATCCATGTAGCTCACATAGTTTATGTCGGTTATACGATCTCCCAGTGTGTGTGTGTTTCCTTATGTCTATGGTGAATGGTGAAGTGATTTGAAAGTGGAATTCTGAAATTTATTTTTTCGAAAGATTTAAATGATATTTACATTATGAGAATTGATATTCTTGATGAACTGAAAGTGATTGACAAATTATATGATGACTCACATGTGTTATTGTACTTATTTCATCCTCTCATGATTATGATGATTTTTTTTGGGCTATGTGAGTCTTTCATACATCCTGTATATTTTTTTATAAATATTTATGATGATGATGTTTATACAACTGCATACACCCCCATATACTCGGTTTCTTTCCATGGTACTAACCCACATCTTCGGATGTGGGCTACATTTTCTTGGAATGTAGGTTCAGGTGCTCAGTTCCAGGTTCAACAGTGATTCTTCGGACACGCTATTCTATATCCTTTGTTGTGGTGAGTCCTCATGTTCTGAAGACATGATGTTTGATGTTGGTTTCACGAAATTGTTTACATTTGATAACTGAGTATAAGTCAGTTGGGGCATGTCTCAATGGCTCATTGGTTTTTGATTTTCTTAGAGGATTGTCAGACTAGTATAGATGTTGGGAGTTGACTAATAGGTCGTATTTTGTTATCTTTCTGAAATTCTTTTATTCTTGGATGATGATTACTCTATTGATATTTGAGGGTTATTTATGGAAGCCCCATTGATTTGTATCAAACTGAATAAAAATGGCTCAAAGGGTTAGCTTGGGGATACTTGTAGCCTCAAGCACCGTGTGACGCTCCAGGACCCGTTTTCTGGGTTGTTACAAACTTGGTATTAAAGCCTAAGGTTTTAATGTATCCTAGGGAGTCTGACAAGCCGCGTTAAGTAGAGTATTGATCATCGGTGTGTAGCGTGCCACATCTATGAGCAAGAGGCTACAAGACGTTTTAGGAAAAAGTGTGATTCTTTCTTTTAGAAATCTATTGTGCTTAAAATGTCTCTTTCTGCTATTGATTCGTGCTCTCCTCTTTCAGAAATATGCCTCCGCTAGAAAGCTTATTTCCAAGGGGTGTATTTACCATTTAGTTAGAGTCACAGACACTAAGTCTGAGACTCCAACTCTCCAGTCTGTTAACGTCGTTAATGAGTTTTCTGATGTTTTTCCAGATGATCTCCCAGGGATACCTCCTGGTTACTGCCAACTGAATAAAGTCACCATAAAAAATAAGTACCCCTTCCAAGAATAGATGATTTGCTTGACCAATTGCAAGGTGCAAGTTATTTCTCAAAGATAGACCTTCGTTTCGGCTATTATCAACTCAAAGTTAGGGAGTGTGACATCCCAAAAACCGCTTTCCAAATTCGTTATGGATATTTTGAGTTTCTTGTTATGTCTTTTAGGTTAACTAATGCCCCAGCAGCTTTCATGGACCTCATGAATCGAGTGTTCAGACCATATATGGATATGTTTGTCATAGTGTTCACCGATGATATACTGGTGTACTCCCGTAGTGAGGATGAACATTCTGATCATCTCCGAACTATCTTGCAAACCCTTAGTGATCACAAGTTGTTTGCCAAGTTCAGTAAGTGTAAGTTTTGGGTAAGGTCACTTGCTTTTCTGGGTCATATTATTTCTTTCAAGGGTATTAGAGTTGATCCCCAAAAGACCGAAGCTGTTAGAAATTGGCCTAGACCTATTTCTCTGACTGATATCTAAAGTTTATTGGGTTTAGCTGGCTATTACCGCCGTTTTGTTGAGGGTTTCTCCTCTATAGCGTCTCCTATGACTCGGTTGACCCAAAAGAAAGTGAAGTTCTTAAGGTCCAAATCTTGTGAGAAGAGTTTTCAGGAGTTGAAGACTCGACTCACTTCAGCCCCTGTTTTGACTTTGCCTGATGGTGTTGATGGTTTTGTGGTGTACTGTGATGCTTCGAGAGTTGGGTTGGGTTGCGTATTGATGCAGAAGGGTAAGGTGATAGCTTATGCTTCTAGACAGTTGAAACCCCATGAGAAAAATTACCCCACCCATGACCTTGAGTTGACTGCTGTTGTGTTTGCTTTGAAAATCTGGAGACACTATTTGTATGGTGTCCATGTTGATGTTTTCACTGATCATAAGAATCTGCAGTATGTGTTTACCTAGAGAGAATTGAATCTTAGGCAGAGACGATGGTTAAAATTGTTAAAGGACTATGATATGAGTGTGCTATACCATCCGGGCCAGGCCATATTGTGGCGGATGCCCTAAGTAGAGTGTCCATGGGTAGTGTTTCGCATGTGGTAGAAGGTAAGAAAGAGTTGGCTCGTGATGTACATCGTTTGGCTAGATTGGGGGTTAGGTTGTTTGACTCTGCTAAAGGTAGTATAGGGGTTCAGAGTAGTTCCGAATCCTCCTTGGTTTTGGAAGTGAAGGAAAAGCAATACTTAGATACTAGTTTGGTCAGACTGAAGGAGTCAGTCAAGGACCAAAGAGTAGAGGTTTTCTCCCAAGGGGGAGATGGTGTGTTGAGATTGTAGGGTAGATTATATGTCCCAAATATTGATGATTTGAGATAGAGGATTATGGCTGAAGCGCACGGGGCACGATATTCTATTCATCCTGGTGCCACCAAGATGTACCGAGACTTGTGGGAAATCTATTGGTGGAGTGGCATGAAGAAAGATATAGCAGCGTTTGTAGCTAAGTGTGCAACATGCCAACAAGTTAAGGTTAAACACCAAAGACCTAGTGGTATGATGCAAGAGTTTAATATTCCCACCTAGAAGTGGGAAGAGATAAATATGGACTTCGTGATTGGTTTACCTCCTTCCCGATGCCATCATGATTCCATTTGGATTGTGGTTGATAGATTGACTAAGTCTGCTCATTTCTTGCCTGTTTATACTTCATATACTGCTGAGGATTACTCTAGATTGTATATCCGAGAGCTAGTTAGACTGCATGGAGTTCCCTTGTCTATCATTTTGAATAGGGGTACTCAGTTCACTTAGCAATTTTAGAAAGCTTTTCAGAAGGGTCTTGGTACCCAAGTGCTTTTGAGTTCTGCTTTTCATCCGCAGAACGATGGTCAGGCTGAGGGGACCATCTAGACCTTAGAGGATATGTTGAGAGCTTGTGCACTTGACTTTAAGGAAAGTTGGGATGATCACTTACCGTTGATAGAATTTGCTTATAATAACAGTTTCCACTCTAGTATTGGCATGGATCCATTTGAAGCCTTATATGGGAGAAAGTGTAGATCACCCATAGGTTGGTTCAAGGTGGGTGAAGCGGCTGTGAGTGGTCCTTATTCGGTATTTGAGGCTATGGAAAAATTTAAGTTGATTAGGGAAAGGTTAAAAACTGCGCAGAGTCGTCAGAAGTCATATATGGATGTTAGAAGGAGAGACCTTGAGTTTGAAGTTGGTGACCTAGTGTATCTAAAAATTTCACCCATGAGGGGGGTGAAGAGATTCGGAAAGAAGGGGAAGCTTAGTTCCCGTTATGTTGGTCTTTACAAAATTCTTAGCCGTGTTGGTAAGGTAGCTTATGAGGTCGAGTTGCCTTCCGAGTTGTCTTCTGTTCATCTAATATTCCATGTCTCCATGCTTAGAAAGCATATCAGCAATGCTATGGTTGTGGATTCCTCTGTGAGTACTGACATTTAAGAAAATCTTTCTTTTGATAAGATTCCTGTTGAGATTCTTGATTTCAGTGTCCGAAGACTAAGGAACAAAGAAGTTCCCATGGTCAAGGTGTTGTGGCAAAACCAATCTGTTGAGGGTGCAACTAGGGAAGCTGAGGCGGATATAAGATTCAAGTACCCGTACCTATTTTCTGCGTACTCCGATCAAGCAGAAGGTACCATTCTTTCCTAAATCATGCACTTTTGATAAAAGTTGCAGCAGTTCAGCTGTCATTTATTATGTGTTCAGCTATAGTTTCTTGAATTTATGCATTCTATGTTGCATTCGGAGTGAGAAACGATGTGGTGATAAGTCTAAAGAATGGTTTCAGCTATATGCTCTATTCCCTATCTAATCTTGGCATGTCTAGCATCATTCGAGGATGAATATTTCCAAGGGGGGATGATGTAATACCCCGGGAAATTTTTTGTTGAAATTTTGTGCGTAAACGTGTTGGGTTCTATTTTCTAGAATAAATTATAAATTTTTCCGTGTGGAATATCTTAGATTATCACTAACCATTACGTAGAGTATCGAATAAGCTTTCCAATGATATGTGGATCATTTAAAAAGGACACCCGAGCGACGAGTTACGAACATTCTGATTGAACCGTGAATAATAGTGAATAGTAAAACGTGTAGGGAAAAAGTACTGAGGCCTGACGTATTTTTGCTCTAACTTTAAATAATCATAAATCCTTGTACATAATTATCTGGGTGATCTACTATATATCAACGAAAGCTCTGCGAGTCCTCTTTCCAATGAAATTGGTTTCATCTAATTTGTCTATCGGAGCAAAAAGTTATGGTCGATCTACTTCAGCCTATCAAAAGTGAATTTTTGGGTCAACTTCAAACGATCATAACTCCTCGTACACAATGATATGGGTGATATACTATATATCAAAGAAAATATATGAGAGTCCTCTTTCTAATGAAATTGGTTTCATCTAATTTGAATAGCTGAGTAATACGTTATGGTTGATCTACTTCAGACCATCAAAACAGTCCATCAAAGGACAGATTCAAGAATTATTTGATTTTTAGGGCGTTTTGATTATCCCCTCTCACCCAAAATCTGTCCAAACCCTATATTAAAGCCTATTAGAAGCATTATATGTTATATTTCATCAAATTCTCTCAAAATAAAACCTTAAGCTCCTACATCCAACTTTAAGAACCTCCAAAGTTCACCATTAATTTTGCAAATTTATTCAAGATTCCAAGTTCCTAGTTCAAGAACTTCAAGAACCTCCAAAGTTCACCATTAATTTTGCAAATTTATTCAAGATTCCAAGTTCCTAGTTCAATAACTCCAATAACCATCATTCAAAGTCATGATTAACATCTCAAAAATGAGTATCGATCTAAAGTTCATCATTCAAGGTATGTGCGTTTTTTCAACAAGAACTCTCTTTCGTTCTTGTACCCAAAAGTAATTTTCTTTACAAAGGAATGATTTTTATTTGATTTTTACAAATTTGAAGCATGAACCCATATCTTATGATGATTATTATAAAATCTTGATGTTTATGATTTTGAAAGATGAATTTACATGCGTGGAGATATAAAGCATGAATCTTGAACGATATTTATTATGATTTTGATATTTGGGTCGTGAATCCCCATTGGAAATTGTGTTTTTTTTAGAAAGTGTATGTTATAAGCACGTTGATATTGAATAT
>NC_061119.1:179059795-179140447 GCF_002878395.1 Capsicum annuum
TTTAAATGCGCAAGTATATTCATCTATGTAGCACATATTACATATTGTTAATTTTAACATTAAATTCCTATTTGTATCTTTTTCTTCATTTTGTTCTTCTTCTGTTGTTGTCATGCTGCTAAATTCGTCTTTTATAGCTATTTCATATTTTTTTAATAATTCTATAGGTGTTAATTTAGTTGTAGTTGTTGATGATGTTCCTTCTATAGGTTTATTAATTCTTAATATCTTCTTGCTATTTTCAGTTAAATTTGAAAACCATAATTTCATTGTTCCTATTAGTGTTCTTTCTATTTATTCTAGTGCATCTGTTACGTTTATATTATTATCTAATAATTGTTTTGTCATATATCCTATCCATAATTGTATTATTTTTTCTGTATATATTACACAATCTTAGTCTAAAAAGTTATAATTTTTATTAACTATTTGTTTTGGTGTCCATTTGTCATATTCATTCTTTAGATTATATCCTTTAAACTTATTCTTATAATATATAAGCTTTCTTATTTTTGATGTTCTAGGTATTATATTTTCATCTTCTTTTTTATCAAGAATGTTTATTTCCGTGTTTATATTTTCTAAGTTTTCTTCATTAATTACTTCTTGTTTTCCACTGATTCCTAATTTTTTTGTATTTGTTAAGATTTATGCATATATTTCACTATCTTCCGAATCATAATTATCTGTTTCTTCAACATCTATTGTATTAATTTCTAATTCCTTGGTTTCTATTTCTTTATTGTCTATTTCTAATTTTTCTTTAAATTGATTTATCTCATTTAGTAATTTTTGTTCTTTATCTTTTTCTTGTTTTTCTTTCTGTCTTTTTTCATACAGATCTTTTAGTATTTGTAGTTCTTTTTCTAATTCAGCAATCCTACTATTTTTAGTTTCTTCTATTTTTTGTATTTCTTCGGTAGTTTGTTGTTTTAGTTTTTCTATTTTCTTTTTTCTATCTATTGCTTCATTTTCTTTTTCTATTCTTACCATAGCTGCCAATTTATCTTCTGCCAATTTATCTTCTAATTTTAATTCTTCTTTTTCTAGCATTAGATATAAATGTTCACCTATTTTCTTATATCTTCTTCCTAGATTAGAAAATACTATTTTTATTTTTAATCCTTCGTGATTTTCATATATTTTTTCATCTATTATAAATTCTTCTTTGTTCATTTTATTGTAAATAGTTCATGTTGATATATATATATATTCTAAACTATCTATTTGTGATTCTAAATTTGATATTTCATCTTTTTGTGCATTTATTGAGTTTTTACTAACTCCGGCAAATATATTATAATGTAGTCTTTCTATTCTTATTTTTAATTCTTTGCGTTTTCTAGAAATAATTTATTTTAATTCTTTGCATTTTTGAACTTTATTCATTTAAACCATATTTATAATATTTTGGTGGGTATCTAAATCTGATTTTATCATAATTAGGTGGTATGTGTCTCATTTTCTAGATTTTAAATGGATTATTAATTTTGGTTCAATACTAGATATTAAGGTAATTGGGTAGACTAATCTTTGTGGGTTTTCTTTTGTTTTATTTAGACTTATATATTCTGAATAATTACTAATTAAAGATTCTTTAATTTTTCTAAAAGCTTCTCTATTTTTAAATGGTCTTCTCATAATTAATCAATATAAATTAATTTCAAGTAAATCTAATCTAAATTTGAACAACATATGTGCTACTTCCGTACTATTTAAATAACTAGGCTCTTATACCATTTGTAGGGGGTGCGGATTAGGCGCGGTAAGTTTACTAGATAATAAATACGCTATAGTTTAAAGTTAGATTTAGTTGTTGTGCAAATAGTAATCTTTATATAGTGATGTGAAGGTGATAAAAAGTTGGGCAAGAAACTTTTCATGAATTTATTTTTATGAGTGAATTGATGAAATTAGGAGGAATTGAAGTGGAGTAGTAGTGTGCGTTAATTAGTACTCCCTCCGTTTCGAAATAAGTGAATTGTTGGGGTATTTATTGGTGTTTCAAAATAAGTGAATCATTGAATTTTTTTTCAAATTTGCCCTTATGATTTGACAATCAATTAATTTTTGAAAAGGTATTACAAGGTCAACTTTTTCTTTTTTTGGGGGGTAAAAATGGAAAGTTGTGTTAAATTTGTATCTTTAATGTTTTTTTCTTAATATGTGTGTCAAAATCCAACAATTCATTTATTATGAAACAGAGGAAGTAGTAAATTTGGGTATACATGAATTGCATAAATTAATTAATGAATTGAACCAAGTATATGGCAGTGATGGTATTGCACGTGTGAAGTGAATAAGTTAGACAAAAATACGAAAAAAAACAATTATTGGCACTTTACATAAATGGGTTACAATTTGTTATATATTGAATTTTTTTTTCGCAAATTGCTTCATAATTCAGGATTAGAGGAATTGAGGTTTAGGTTTAGGACTTTCATAGTAAGAATTTGTTAATGGGTGTCATTGGATTCGTATTCTTATAAAAATTATATATTGGAACAGATTTTGAATGTTCTAAAACATTGAGGAAGAGCAACGCGTTTGCAAATTAACTTGCATTTGAATTCATAGATTGAGGTAGGTTAGGATTTAATTATAGTGTAGACTCGATTTAATTATGTGTATGCTCCTAAACTGGATGCTTGTTGATGGTATTCAGACATGCTTGAATTTGATGAGACGTGTATAAATAATTATTAAAAATTTACTTGATAGAATTGTCTTATGACTTTACGTGTACTTGTAAACTTAGTACATCGTATTGTATCCTAAGATTTAGTGTGAATTTGATAAAACATACCTAATATGGTTATGGAGGATCGGGTACCATACCGGTACGAATATGATATTTATATTACTTGTTTATGGAGGATCGGGTACCACGCCAGTACAAATATGATATTGATTTTACTTGTTTAAGGAGGATTGGGTACAATGTCGGTACAAATATGATATTGATATTATTTGTTTATAGAGGATCGAGTACCACACTGGTACGAATATAATAATGATACTATTTGTTTATGGAGAATTGGGTACCACCCCAGTACAAATATGATATTGATATTACTTGTTTATGAAGGATCGAGTACCACGCCGGTATGAATATGATACTGATATTACTTGTTTATGGAGGATCGGGTACCACGCTGGTACGGTACATGAACATAGATTATTCCCTGTAGGTCATGACTAGTTGGAAAAAAATAAGTCCCTTAGTATGTGTGTACATCTTTGTGTTGAATTTGAGAGGTTGTATTAATTATTAAGCAGATAGCAAGCTAATAGTGTTCTAATTGCAAGGTTTAGAAGGATGTGGTTGTTGCTTATGGTATTGCTGTTGACTTTGTGGATGTTTACTGTATGGTTGATATTCTGAATAGTTATGTGGCTTGTTTGTAAGCAATGTTGACCTGTTATTGATGTATTATTGATTCATCAAATATTTATTATGTGACGATGTCTGTCTACTTGTTATTTGATTTATGTTGTGCACATGCTATTAAATTGAGTTTGAATGCTACAAAATTCATAATGCGACTAGTCTTAATCCCATCATCTATCATATCCCCCATTTTGAGGACCTTAATAAATGGCTTTCCAAAACTGATAACAGGTGTTGAATGTATGTTTCATCCTGCGCTTGAATATACACCTCCACTATCTTACTTTCTTTCATTGGTAGTTTTATTATAGTAGCTTGTTCATGCCATATAATGGCCTAAAACTTTCAAAAATCTTCTTATCCATATTATTTAGGGATTTCTCATTAGGAATCAATTGCACATAGTATAGAAATTGTTGCACAAATTCATTAGACAGGTCATCCAAACTATTCCACTTGTCGATGTCCTAATCAACAAACCATTCTGAAGCAGACTTGAAAGACTCTCTCCAAAATTAACCATGAGTATTTCTTCCATCCCTCCATCACCCCTTAATTGGTTACAATAACATCTCAAATATGCTATGGGGTCACCTTGTCCATCATACTTCTCAAACTTTAGCATCTTAAAGACAAGAGGAAGGTTAACACTTGGAAACATGCATAAGTCTTTATATGAGATACTTTTGTATCCCCCAAGTCCTTGGAAGTTATTCATAGCCAGTTCCAAACTTTTCACCTTTCTAGTCGTTTTCTCTTATTCTTCTGTCATAAAAAACTTCTCAGCATTAAGAGGAGATTTAGGTAGGTGAGTGCAACCATAAGGACCAGTCAACTAAAATATAGGCTCAAGAGCATAATGTTGATCATCAGAAATATTCAATATAGGATCTCTCACAGAGTGGGGAGACACAACTATTGGATGAATATCAAAAGTGGGAGCTTCAGGTGGGGGTAGTGCTGCAAAAGCAGGAACCATAGGTGAAGCCGAGTATGTGGTAATTTTGTGTTGAGGAATTAGGAAATGAATATTATAAGTGTTGGGATAATATTGCCCCAAAGTAAACCCTGGTGCATGTTGTGGTGTGTTAGCAGAAATGAGAAATTGTGCATGTGACACTAGAGGTAAGCTAAAAGAATTTTTTGGATTATCCATGGGAACTAAAGGAGGAGACAAATCGTAAGCCCAAGTTCGATGCAATTCTATCATTTGCTGCCTTAATTTTTGAATCTCTTTATTAGGTCCTAAATTCTCATTCCCGAAACTCCCTATCTGATTAGTGACAACAATCTTGATATCCTTGTTGGCCATAATTTTCTCTTCAACTTGGTGTTATATGAGTGACTATCCAGAATGACACAAACCAACCACCTTAAACTAATTGGAGAAATATAAGTAACAAATGTGTTAGTTTAACATCTTTTCCAAAATTCTTTTTCTTCATTTTCTTTTTGAAAAGATCACTGAATCCAAGAAGGGCGCCTACGTATCTTACCCCTGAGAGGAGAATCAGGAGTGTCTAGTTCGTGAAGTTTGACCACAAAAGGGCCAATAGAACTCTCTTTTCCTCCCCTTTTTCATGAAATTTTAGAGAAAAAGAAAATAACAAAGCTTAAAAAATAGAAGAAAATATTTTGTAATTTTTTATTTTTATTTATTAGTATTTTTTTGGTCTTAAATTCCTTATGCAAAATGAAACCTACGATTATCAAAGAAAACTCTTTTTTTTTATATTGTCATATGAAGAAACATGTGAACCAAATAATCCAAAAGAAGAGTAAAGATTTATTTTTTCTTTCTTTTTTATCCTTTTTTTCAAAAGATATTTACAAAAATCTTTTTGGATTATCAATTCTGAATTTCATACAAAAATGAAACGTACGACTATTAAAAGAAAATCTTTTTGTACTTTTCTTTTTCAATGCGTATATGAAACACATACTCTAAAATAAAGAGTGAAGAAAATATTTTTGAAAATTTTAAATAAGATCACTAACCCTAGAAAGGCTGCCTACGTATGTCATTCCCGAGAGAGGAAAATAAGGTGTACGTTGTTCGTCCAGATTGGACAATTAAAAATTAAATAATCTATTGAACCCTAACTTGAGAGACACGACCACAAATAGATGATGAAAAATGTCAATAATTTATTTTTTGAGCTTTTAATTTTGACACTTCACATAAAAATAACACCAACAACTATGAAAAGGATTTTTTTTTGTATTTTCGGAGGAAATTATTCTAAAATAATGCACCAACAGAAATGAAATATTTTTAAAATTTTTCTACATAGAAAGACATCAAGACACTAAAAGAAAAATCAATTTGGCATTTTCATTAGATGACATGTACTAAATTTTTTAGTGTTTTATCCTTTTTGAGATAATGAGTGCAAAAGATAAAAAAATCTTTTTAAATTTTTTATTGTGGAAAATAAAATCATAAAGAAATCCTATGAAACTCTATTTTTGACACACTTTGTTTTTTTTTTTCTAAACATACTTTTCTTTAATTCTGGCACATGCTTAATCAAATCAGTGCGTCAAATGACCCTGTTACCCTTAAAGATGCAACTATTAGCATGTAGGTATGCTTTAGGGGTGAGTCTCCTACAAAGGACCAATTGGGTCCCGCTAGGTGTCAAAATAATGCAAATAAGTATGACCAAAAGGCTAACCTAGGTTGTGGTCCTCTAACAAGGCCGTGTGGGGGAGTGTATGGTCGATAGTGGCTGCGAAAAATTTCCACCCACTCTTTAATAGCCGATGGCTCTCCTCCTAAGTTAAGAGTGACTCAAAAAATGGTCATGTACACAGTGTGTACTATGAGACTTGTTATGAAAAAAATAACTTGGGGTAATGCATATGATGACAGATATAAAGCAGTAACACATAAGGGAAAACTGTAAATAAAGAGCATGTAAGCATCTAACAATAATAAAATAATAACATAAATAAAATGTCTATACACCTATAGTTTCACACTAAACCGATACAACTCAATAATGAAACTAAAATTCTAAAAATCTCCAGCAGAGTCGCCAGAGTTGTCACAATCCCTTTTTAACCAATAGATTCTATTGTATGTTTAAAAAGGGTTTTATTTATCAAAGTGACTAAAAGTGAATTGTTTTGGTTTCAAAAAGGGTTTTTCACAATAAAACTCAGTGTTTCCACTTGACATAAGTTTGGTGTAAGTTACCTCTAGAAATTCTTTTTTGAAACAATTTTTGACTCTTTAAAATTTATCCATGAACAGATATTCCGATTAAGGAATTTTGTTAACTGAGGGGAAGGTGTTAGGAACCCCTCATTCCCATAGTTTGATCACAGTCTCTTCATGGAGTATATCGAATAGTACAACACTATGAAATGCATAAACCAAATAAAACACACAACAAAAAAACAAAAAATCAAACAGTCAAAACTTAAAAAATAGTGTCTAGTCCAATTTATTACAAATCAAGATAAAAATGCTGAAATGAAAATACAGACTATTCTAGTTACCCTAACTATGATTCACCTGATTCCTTGGGTCTTGATCACGAACCTTCTTTGCATACATGATACTTCGGGGAATTCCTCGGTGAATAAGTATAATGTCTCTGGGGACATCCCCTGTTAAAATAAATACATTTTCAGTTCATGCGATAAAATAGAAAATTATTCGCATACACATTCAAACATTCAGCCATTCACAATTCCTACATTTGCCTACCCAACCTATCATTGTCCTACCTATCTCGACCTATCATGGTACTATTGCATTCAACAAAATCAATGTTTATTCTAAATTAAACACCATCAATGAGTTGACATAAACCAATATTCACTTTTTTCAATTTAAAATTCCCACCCTTAATTCTATTATAAAATTTTTCGATTTCTTATACAAATAAAAATTTGCCAATCATTAATCAAACCACATCCGATTTCCTTATTCAGATGCATTCAACACATTCAACCTAATCCCAGCAATTCAACATGATCATATTAAACACATATTCAAGAACTTTTCATTGTAAGCACAGAAAAATAAATAAATTTAATGAAATTAAAAGAGAACAAGAGTAGAATTTGTCACGACCCGAACCTGGGCCTGACCGTGATGAGCATTTCGAACCATGGAGGCCCAAAATATCCTTATCTGTCTGGTAATCATGCACCTAATTCATATGATCAAAGTAATGTGGAAGAAATACAATAATTCAGAAACATGGTCATAAATATGAAAAGAAACAATAACGGGGAAATAAAGTTTTCCCCAACATCAATCAAACTCTAAACAACTGTCTGCGAAAATCTCTAACAAATGACTGAGTCAAGTAATT
The DNA here is from genome assembly GCF_002878395.1 of Capsicum annuum. Lineage (NCBI taxonomy): Eukaryota > Viridiplantae > Streptophyta > Magnoliopsida > Solanales > Solanaceae > Capsicum > Capsicum annuum. Next base: position 179,067,518 of record NC_061119.1, read on the forward strand.
GTATATAAACTGGGACAAGGCTCCCAGTAGACCCCAAAACTAAATATAAGATAAAAGGACTGTAGGACATAAGACCTTCCGAAATGTAGAAGGCTCACCACTTGTCTCTGCAACTCTGTCTGAATGATCTACTATTTCTCTTGACCCCTAGACTGGGCGTCTAAACTTAAGAAGTTTGAGAGGGAAGGGGGTCAGCACAAAAGTACTGGCATGCAGAGATATCAAAACAAAATATTTTACAAAATATAGTTGAGAGCCATTGTAAAGCAATTTCATATCAAATCATCTGAAAACACATGGGCATAATGTAATAGTTTCTCAACAACAATGAAATGCAGCAGAGCTAGGTGGAATACCCTACATAATTTACGCCAACTATCAAACCTCGGTTGTCGCCGAAATTAGAGTATAAGTAAGGGAAAGACACAAAGACCACGAAGCATGGTGTCTCGACCCAATGGTAGTGCCCAAGATCACTTAGCCTGGGCTCCTACCTATAGTCCTAATTTGGGAAATGACATAAATTCAAGTACACAAGATCACTTAGCCTGTTACCAAATTCCCATGTCGGCAAACATGGTTTCCAACGATGAGCCCTTACACTCAAACGCCTTCTTCGGGCATCCATCTATCTCATATAAAATTAATGCATTCAAACTTCATTTAATTCAATCACATATCATATTCTGTAGGGTATCCTCATACCTGACTTGCAAGTCATCAATATCACATCCACATATCCATAATCATGTAAAAACCAAGGTGCTTCATCATTTACAAGTGGTGAACAATAATTATTTCAAATTCATGCTCTCTTTTGTTGGTCACAATATGATATGGGGTATCAAGACATTATCATGGGAATTTGAAAGCAATTTATCATTCATATTTATCAAACTTCCATGGAAAATCTCAAATCACATATGCATGGTTTCAACCATTGAAGTATATAGGCAAACAATTCCCATGACATAAAGAAAAATGACTTAGAAATCATATTGAAAGCAAGTTATTAACATTTGATTGAAAACCCCCATTTAAAAGCATGCATGTTCATAAAAACTACATCCATGAGATTTTAGGATAACCCCACGTACCTCGATTACTACGAATATTAGATGCTTCTTGAAGCCTACATTGAGATATTTCCAAATATGCAATTAGTTCCTAAAACCCCCGGTTGAATCTTGAGTTGCTTGGGTTTTTATTTTGAAACCCTAAGGAGAATCCTTGAGAACTTTTGATGAATGAAGGTGTATTTTGGGGTCCTTGGAACTGAATTTCATGTTTTAGGGCTAAGTAAGGGTGGAAAAGGACCATTTTGCCTCAAAAATGGAGTGTTTAAGTCACTTGAAATCTTTACATAGGAGCCGCCCATTCCATCACCTATGTTTACATTGGCGCCGCCTAGGCTATCGCCTATGTTTACATAGGAGCCGCCTAGGCTATTGCCTATGCTTTTCAGTGGCCATGGGCGATTGGTTAGGCGACGTATATCACTTTGAAAGGCCATAACTTCTTGCTCGGGTGCCGGATTTTAGGAAAATTGGTATCATTGGAAAGCTAACTCGGAAACCTATCATTTTACACATAGTAGGCTTTCTAATTCGACATATACAAGGAGTCATGGTCAATAGAAATTGGCACAAACTATGATGTCCACTTAAGCTTAATCGGTCGAAGTAGTTCTCAATTCATCTTTGAGTCAGATAACCCCTATGGTCTAAATTCAAGATGGATTCACATGCTACACAAATAATTAACACGTCGTATTCCCATAGGATTTATGGCTTCAGGATTTATCAACACATCAGAATCATAGTCTATCTTGTATCCCGAAATACAGGGCGTTACATTATCCCCCCTAGGATCATTCATCTCCGAATGGTGATGCAGGACACAGACAGACACGATTTCAAGCATAATAAAGGACTAGGAAAGATAAGATAGGAATATTACCTTCTGTCTTCTTCTCCATCGAAGAAAACAAATTGGGATATCTAATTCTCATGTCATCTTCTGACTCCCAAGTTGGTTCTTTGACTTTCTGATTCCTCTACAGTACCTTTATTGAGGCCATCTCTTTGCTCCTCAGCTTTCGAACTTAGTGATCTAAAATTTCAACGGGCTCTTCTTCGTAAGACAAGGAGTCTATCACTTTGATACCCTCCACTGGCAATACAAAAGAATGATATCCAATGCATTTCTTCAACATGGATTCATGGAATACCAGATGAATGGAACCCAAACTTACAGGCAATTCTAGCTCATAAGCAACTGTACCAATCTTTTTCAGAATCTGATATAACCTTATATAGCGAGGACTCAATTTACCCCTTTTCTGAACCGCATAACTCCTTTCATAGGAGAAACCTTGAGAAACACCTAATCACCAACTTCAAACTCTAGTTCTCTTCTCCGAACATCAGCATAGGACTTCTGACGACTCTGAGCAGTCTTGAGTCATTTTTTAATGATCTTCACTTTCTCTATCACCTGATAAACAAGATCAGGCCCACACAATTGAGTCTCACCTACTTCATACCATCCTATCGGAGACCTGCATCTCCTCTTATACAAAGCCTCAAAAGGAGCCATCTTGATGCTGGCATGGTAACTATTATTGTAAGCGAATTCAACCAGTGGAAGGTGATCTACCCAACTACCTTTGAAATCAATTATGCATGCCCTCAATATATCCTCGAGGGTCTAAATGGTACTCTCAGCTTACCCATCCATTTGAGGGTGGAAAGATGTGCTCAAATTCACTTGTGTACCTAAAACCTTCTGAAAAGATCTCCAAAACAAAGATGAAAATTGCGTACCTCTATCGGATATAATGGACACTGGTGCCCCATGCAACCAAACTATCTCGTCAATGTAAATCTTAGTATAACCCTTTCTCGAATAATTAGTTCTCACAGGCAAAAAGTGGGATGACTTTGTCAACCGATCTACAATCAACTATATAGAATCATACTGGTTTCGGGATCTCAAAAGTCCTGTAATGAAGTCCATGTTTATCATCTCCTACTTCCATAAAGGCAGGGCTATCTCTTCGGAAGTACCACCTGGCCTCATGTGTTCTACCTTCACCTTTTGACAGTTCAAACACTTGGACACAAAATCAGCTACATCACGTTTCATGTTATTCCACCAATACAAGGTTTTCAGATCATGGTACATCTTAGTAGAGCCTGGGTGAATGACATACCTCGAAGTGTGCGCCTCATCAAGGATTCTTTCCCTCAGTCCATCAATATTCAAAACGCATAACCTACCTGAAATCTTAGAAGACCATCACCACCAATTTCAAATGACATAACCTTTTGTTGACCCATATCTTTCTTGATTTGCATCAAGATGGGATCTCTAACATTTTTTTCCTTAACTTCAGCACAAAGGGATGACTTAGCTAGCTCATGAACAATCACCCCTCCATCTTCAGAATCTAAGAGTCACACTCCCAGATTTGTAAGGCGGTGAATATTTTTCACCATCTCTTCCTTCCTTTTCAACATGAGAAAGGCTGCCCATAGACAACCTGCTGAGGGCATCGGCTATAACATTTGCCTTGCTCAGATAGTAATGCAAACTTATATCATAGTCTTTCAAAAGCTCCATCCAACGCCTCTGCCTGAGGTTTAATTCTTTCTGTGAGAAAACATACTGTGAACTCTTATGATCAGTATAAATATCAATATGTACTCTATAGAGATAGTGCCTCCAGATTCTAAGTGCAAACACCACGGCTGCTAACTCTAAGTCATGAGTGGGGTAATTGCGCTCATACACCTTTAACTGCCTAGATGCATAAGATATCACCTTACCACACTGCATCAATACACAACCAAGTCCCACACGGGATGCATCATAATAATCCATAAAATCATCTACACCCTCAGGAAGGGTCAAAATAGGAGCAGTAGTCAGCTTGTCCTTCAACTTCTCAAAACTATTTTCACACAAGTCAGACCACACAAACTTCATCTTTTTCTGAGTCAGTTTAGTAAGTGGAGCTTCTATGGAAAAAAAACTCTCTACGAACCTTCTATAATACTCCGCCATACCTAAGAAGCTCCAAATATCGGTTGGAGTCATGGGTCTGGGCCATTTTCTCACTGCTTCAACTTTTTGGGGATCCACTCTTATCCTGTCACTAGAAACCATATGCCCCAAGAAGGCAATAGCATCTAACTAGAATTCACACTTAGAAAATTTGGCATACAACTGATGATCCTTAAGGGTTTGAAGAATAATTCGGAGGTGATTGGCATGATCCTCTTTACTCTTAGAATAGATCAGAATATCATCAATAAATACAATGACAAACAAGTCAAGAAACTGATGAAACACTTGATTCATAAAATCCATGAAGGCTGCAGGGGCGTTAGTCAACCCGAAGGACATGACTAGAAATTCGTAGTGACCATATCGGGTTCAGAAGGCTGTCTTGGGTATGTCTGACTCCCTAACTTTTAACTGATGATAACCCGAACGAAGGTCTATTTTTGAAAAACACTTGGCACCCTAAAGATGGTAAAAAAGGTCGTCAATCCTAGGAAGAGGATATTTATTTTTAATCGTGACCTTATTCAACTGGCGATAGTCTATGCATATACGAACGGACCCATCCTTCTTTCGCACGAAGATCGCGGGTACACCCCATGGGGAAACACTAGGACGAATAATATCTTTGTCTAGGAGGTCTGCAAGATGTTTCTTTAACTCCTTTAGTTCCGCAGTAGCCATTCTATATGGCGAAATAGAAATAGGAGGAGTGTTTGGAACACATCAATGCCAAAATCTATCTCCCTATCAGGGGGTATCCCTGGGAGATCTTTGGGAAAGACTTCTGGGAGTTCATTCACTACAGGGACTGACTGCAGAGAAAGATTTTCAACTTTTGAATCTTTTACTCAAATTAGATGGTATATACAACCTTTGGAGATGAGTTTTTAGGCTCTAAGATAAGAGATAAAGTGACCTATAGGTTGTACCGAACTCCCTACCCATACAATTGGTGTCTCATTCGGGAAAGAAAAAGTGACCTTTTGGGTCCTGCAATCGAGTGTGGCATAGCACGAATGGAGCCAGTCCATCCCAAGGATGGCATCAAAATCTATCATATCAAGTTCTATAAGGTCTATCAGAGTTTCCCTACTATGAATAGACACGACACAATTTCTATACACCCTTCTAGAAATAACAGAATCACCTATAGGAGTAGAAACAGAGAAGGGTTCTACAATAACTTCAAGCTCAAACCCAAAACCAACAGCCACATAAGGGGTCACATAACATAAAGTATACCAGGGATCAAGCGATACATAAACATCACGATAAAAGATTCATAACATATCGGTGACAACATCTGGTGAAGCTTCTGCCTCCTGGCGGTTAGTCAAAGAATATAAGTGGTTGCGACCGCTCCCGGCAGCTGAAGGGGCACCCTTAGGAAGAGGAGCTATGGAGGCGGCTTGGGACATAGCCCTCCCCTTTCGCATTTCCTTTAGTAGAAGGACAATTTCTCTAAAGGTGACCCACTTTGCCACAAGTATAGCAGTTTCTCCTCTCAAACCAGCACTTCCCTAGATGATTCCTTTTGCAAACCTCGTACCACGGATAAGTACAACGCTGCTAGACCACACTACCCTGAGACTGTGTATCTAGAGCTTTGGATCCATGAGGATTCTGAAAACTCTAAGTTTGTCTTTCTGTCGGTGGTCTGGGTGATGGGGCGGTGATTGCTGACTGAGCATTATTCCAAAACTTCTTCTTCTTCAACCACTTATTACCTGTAATGCCCCAGAAAATGAGTTCTGGAGCATCACACGGTGCTTGAGGCAACGAGTAGCCCCAAGCTAACCCTTTGAGCCATTTTCATTCAGTTCAACACAAATTAACGGGGTTTCCATAAATAACCCTTAAATATCAATAGAGTAATCATTATCCAAGAATGAAAGAATTTTAGAAAGATAACAAAATATGACTTATTAGTCAACTCCCAACATCTATACTAGTCTAACAAGCCTCTAAGAAAATTAATAAAACCAGCGAGCCATTGAGACATGCCCCAACTGACTCATACTCAGTTATCAAATGTAAACAATTCCGTGAAACCAACATCAGACATCACTTCCTCAGAACATGAGGACTCACTACAATGGAGGATGTAGAACAGGTTGCTCGAAGAATCACTGTCGAACCTGGAACTGAGCACCTAAACCTACATTATGAAAAAATACAGCCCATATCCGAAGATGTAGGTCAATACCATGGAAAGGAACCGAGTATATAGGGGCGTATGCAGTTGTATAAACATCATCATTATAAATATTTATAAGAAATATGCAGGATGTATGAAAGACTCACATAGCCCGAAGAAAATCATCATAATTATAAGAGGATGAAATAAGTACAATAACATATGCTAGTCATCATATAATTTGTCAATCACTTTCAGTTCATCAAGAATATCAATTCTCATAATATAAATATCATTTAAATCTTTCAAAAGAATAATTTTCACAATTTCACTTTCAAATTACTTCACCATTCACCATAGACATAAAGAAACACAAACACGCTGGGAGATCCTATAACCGACATAAATCATGTGAGCTATATGGAGTCCAATATACAACCCACGTTGGGGAGAGCCGTCCTATCCTTGCCATTGGAGTAGGACTATCGATATTAAATCCATATAAACTAGTGATCACTATATAAATCAGCCTTAGGCTTACTCCTACGGGAGCACGTAGTTCTAGGGAAGTAAGGTCGCTTTATACCTCCCACTCAGTGCTAAAGATTTCTCCCAGACTTAGCTTAGATTATTTCAAAGACAATCCACAACAAAACAATTTTAGTAATATATAAATATACATCGGGAGCCATCATGCTTTCCATCTATCAAAATCAACCACGTTGTGGATTTCTTTCACACTCAAGTTCAAAACAACTCCATTAAGACCAAAAGGTCAAATCATTCAAAATATCTTAAATATTTAACATCAACGTGCTTATAACACACACTTTCTAAAAAAAATAATTTCCAATGGGATTCATGATCCTAATATCAAAATCATGATAAATATCGTTCAAGATTCATGCTTTAAATCTCCACACATGTAAATTCATCTTTCAAAATCATAAACATCAAGATTTCATAATAATCATCATAAGATATGGGTTCACGCTTCAAATTCATAAAAGTCAAATAAAAATCATGCCTTTGTAAAGAAAATTACTTTTGATCACAAGAACGAAAGAGAGTTCTTGTTGAAAACCCCCACATACCTTGAATGATGAACTTTAGATCGATACTCATTTTTGAGATGTTCATCGTGCCTTTGAATGATGGTTCTTGGAGTTCTTGAACTAGGAACTTGGAATCTTGAATAAATTTGCAGAATTAATGGTGAACTTTGGAGGTTCTTAAAGTTGGATGTAGGTGCTTAGGGTTTTCTTTTTGAGGGAATTTGATGAAATATAACATATAATGCTTCTAATAGGCTTTAATATAGGGTTTGGATGGATTTTGGGTGAGGGGAAATGACCAAAACGCCCCTAAAAATCAAATAATTCTCAAATTTGTCCTTTGGTGGACTGTTTTGATAGTCTGAAGTAGATCAACCATAACGTTTTACTCTAATATCCAAATTGGTTGAAACTAATTTCATTAAAAAGAGGAATCTCATATATTTCCATTGATATAGAGTATCTCACCCAGGTCATTGTTTGCAAGGAGTTATGACCGTTTGAAGTTGACCCAAAAATTTACTTTTGGTAGGCTGAAGTAGATCGACCATAACTTTTTGCTCCGATAGAAAAATTGGATGAAACCAATTTCATTGGAAAGAGGACTCACAGAGCTTTCCGTTGATATATAGTAGATTACCCATATCATTATGTACAAGGAGTTATGATCATTTAAATTTGGAACAAAAATAAGCCAGGCCTCAGTACTTTTTCCTGCACCTTTTACTGTTCACTACTATTCACGGTTCGACTGAAATATTCATAACTCGTCGCTCGGGTATTCGTTTTGGATGATCCATATATCATTGGAAAGCTTATTCGGTACTCTACGCAATGGTGGGTCATAATCTAAGACATTCCAAACGAAAAATTTATAATTTATTCTAGAAGATAGAACCTAAAATGTTTACGCACAAAATTTAAACGAAAAATTTCCCGAGGTATTACATCATCCCCCCTGGAAACATTCGTCCTTGAATGACACTAGACATGCCAAGATTAGATAAGGAGTAGAGCATACAGCTGAAACCTTCGTTAGACTCATCACCACCACATCGTTTCTCTCTCCGAATGCAACATAGAATGCATAAATTCAAGAAACTACAGCTGAACACATAATAAATGACAACTGAACTGCTGTAACTTTGATCAAAAGTGCATGATTTAGGAAAGAACGGTACCTTTGGCTTGATCGGATTCTGTGGAAAATAGGTGCGGGTACTTGGATTGAATATCCGCCTTAGCTTCCCAAGTTGCACCCTCAACAAATTGGTTTCGCCACAACACCTTGACCAAGGAAACTTCTTCGCTCCTTAGTCTTCGGACACTGAAATCAAGAATCTCAACAGGAATCTCATCAAAAGAAAGATTTTCTTGAATGTCAGTACTCACAGAGGAATCCACTACCACATCATCGCTAATATGCTTTCTAAGCATGGAGACATGGAATATTGGATGAACAGAGGACAACTCGGAAGGTAACTCGACCTCATAAGCTACCTTACCAACATGGCTAAGAATTTTGTAAGGACCAACATAACGGGGACTAAGCTTCCCCTTCTTTCCAAATATCTTTACCCCCCTCATGGGTGAAATTTTTAGATACACTAGGTCACCAACTTCAAACTTAAGGTCTCTCCTTCTAACATCCGCATATGACTTCTGATGACTCTGCGCAGTTTTCAATCTTTCCCTAATCAACTTAACTTTTTCTATAGCCTCAAATACCGAATCAGGACCACTCGCAGCCGCTTCACCCACCTCGAACCAACCTATGGGTGATCTACACTTCCTTTTATATAAAGCTTCAAACGGAGCCATGCCAATACTAGAGTGGAAACTGTTATTGTAAGCAAACTCTATCAACGGTAAGTGATCATCCTAACTTCCCTTAAAGTCAAGTGTACAAGCTCTCAGCATATCCTCTAACGTCTGGATGGTCCGCTCAGCCTGACCATCGGTCTGCGGATGAAAAGCAGAACTCAAAAGCACTTGGGTACCAAGACTCTTCTGAAAAGCTTTCCAAAATTGCGAAGTGAACTAAGTACCCCTATCTAAAATGATAGACAAGGGAACTCCATGCAGTCTGACTAGCTCTCGGATATACAATCTAGCATAATCCTCAGCAGTATATGAAGTATGAACAGACAAGAAATGAGCAGACTTAGTCAACCTATCAACCACAACCCAAATGGAATCATGATGGCGTCGGGAAGAAGGTAAACTAATCACGAAGTCCATATTAATCTGTTTCGACTTACAGGTGGGAATACTAAACTCTTGCATCATACCACCAGGTCTTTGGTGTTCAACCTTAACCTGTTGGCATGTTGCATACTTAGCTACAAACGCTGCTATATCTTTCTTCATGCCACTCCACCAATAGGTTTCTCGCATGTCTCGGTACATCTTGGTGGCACTAGGATGAATAGAATATCGTGCCCCGTGCGCTTTAACCATAATTCTCTGTCTCAGATCATCAACATTCGGGACACACAATCTACCTTACAATCTCAACACACCATCTCCCCCTTTGGAAAAAACCTCTACTTTTTGGTCCTTGACTGACTCCTTCAGTCTGACCAAACTAGCATCTAAGTATTGCTTTTCCTTTACTTCCAAAATGAAGGAAGATTTGGAACTACTCTGAACCCCTATACTACCTTCAGCAGAGTTAAACAGCCTAACCCCCAATCTAGCCAAATGATGTACATCACGAGCCAACTCTTTCTTACCTTCTACCACATGCGAAACACTACCCATGGACACTCTACTTAGGGCATCTGCCACAATATTGGCCTTGTCCGGATGGTACAGTACACTCATATCATAATCTTTTAACAATTCTAACCATCGTCTCTGCCTTAGATTCAATTCCCTCTGGGCAAACACATATTGCAGACTCTTATGATCAGTGAAAACATCAACATAGACACCATACAAATAGTATCTCCAGATTTTCCAAGCAAACACAACAACAGCCAACTCAAGGTCATGGATGGGGTAATTTTTCTCATGGGGTTTCAACTTTCTAGAAGCATAAGCTATCACCTTACCCTTCTGCATCAATACGTAACCCAACCCAACTCTCGAAGCATCACAGTACACCACAAAACCATCAACACCATCAGGCAAAGTCAAAATAGGGGCTGAAGTGAGTCGAGTCTTCAACTCCTGAAAACTCTTCTCACAAGATTCAGACCACAAGAACTTCACTTTCTTTTGGGTCAAACGAGTCATAGGAGACACTATAGAGGAGAAACCCTCAACAAAACGGAGGTAATAGCCAGCTAAACCCAAGAAACTTTGGATATCAGTCGGAGAAATAGGTCTAGGCAAATTTCTAATAGCTTCGGTCTTTTGGGGATCAACTCTAATACCCTCGAAAGAAATGATATGACCCAGAAAAGCAACTGACCTTAGACAAAACTCACACTTACTAAACTTGGCAAACAACTTTTGATCTCTAAGGGTTTGCAAGACAGTTAGGAGATGATCAGAATGTTCATCCTCACTACGGGAGTACACCAGTATATCATCGATGAACACTATGACAAACATATCCAGATATGGTCTGAACACTCAATTCATGATGTCCATGAAAGCTGTTGGGGCATTATTTAACCCGAAAGACATAACAAGAAACTCAAAATGGCCATGAAGAGTTCGGAAAATAGTTTTTGGGATGTCACACTCCCTAACTTTGAGTTGATGATTATCTAGGAATGCATCCTGGAACTCTTGCCAAGTTGTAGGGATAGCTCCCTCACCTATACCTTTCCTCTAAGAAACAACCCAGTCATAAGTAAGGTCTTTCAACCTATACGCAACCAACTCCATACTATGTTCCTCAGATACATGCATCACCTGAGTAATCTTCCGCACCTCTTCTAAAAATAACCATGGATCCTCATCAGACTTGGACCCACAGAATTCTGGTGGATTCATCCGCATGAAGTCACAAATCTTGGCAGCAGCTAAATCACCTCTCTGCTACTGTGGAGCTGGGGCTGGGTTGGTCTAAACATTTACAGTAACAGCTTGGGCTAGCGCCTAAAAGGCTACCCAAAATTTAGTATGAGACACATTTTCATTTAATAGGTCAGCGGGTTGAGGTTGCTGACCATTATTATTTCTTCTCGCTCGACATTGAGGCATATTTTTGAAAGAGAAGAGCACGAATCAATAGCAGAGAGAGACACTTTAAGCATGATAGACTTCTGAAAGAAAGAATCATACTTTTTCCTAAAACATCTTGTAGCCTCTTGCTCTTAGATATGGCGCGCTACACACCGATGATCAAGACTCTACTTAACATGGATTGTCAGCCTTCCTAGGACACCTTAAAACCTTAGGCTCTGATACCAAGTTTGTAACGCCCCAGAAAATAGGTCTCGGAGCGTGACACGGTGCTTGAGGCTACGAGTAGCCCCAAGCTAACCCTTTAAGCCATTTTTATTCAGTTCAACACAAATCAATGGGGTTTCCATAAATAACCCTTAAATATCAACAGAGTAATCATCATCCAAGAATGAAAGAATTTTAGAAAGATAACAAAATACGACTTATTAGTCAACTCCTAATATCTATACTAGTCTGACAAACCTCTAAGAAAATCAATAAAACCAGAGAGCCATTGAGACATGCTCCAATTGACTCATACTCAATTATCAAATGTAAATAATTCCATGAAACCAACATCAGACATCACGTTCCCGTAACATGAGGACTCACCACAACGGAGGATATAGAACAACGTGCCTAAAGAATCACTGTCGACCCTAGAACTGAGCACCTGAACCTATATTCTGAGAAAATGCAGCCCATATCCAAAGATGTGGGTCAGTACCATGGAAAGGAACCGAGTATATAGGGGTGTATGCAGTTGTATAAACATCATCATTATAAATATTTATAAGAAATATGTAGGATGTATGAAAGACTCACATAGCCTAAAGAAAATCATCATAATCATGGAAGGATGAAATAAGTACAATAACACATGTGAGTCATCATATAATTTGTTAATCACTTTCAGTTCATCAAGAATATCAATTCTCATAATGTAAATATCATTTAAATCTTTTGAAAGAATAACTTTCACAATTCCACTTTCAAATCACTTCACCATTCACCATAGACATAAAGAAACACAAACACACTGGGAGATCCTATAACCGACATAAACCATGTGAGCTACATGGAGTCCAACGTACCACCCATGTTGGAGAGAGCCGTCCTATCCTTTTTATTGGAGTAGGACTATCAATATCAAATCCATACAAACTAGTGATCACTATATAAATCAGCCTCAGGCTCACTCCTATGGGGGAACGTAGTTCTACGGAAGTAAGGTCGCTTTATACCTCCCACTTGGTGCTAAAAATTTCTCCCAGACTTAGCTCAGATTATTTCAAAGACAATCCACAACAAAATAATTTCAGTAATATATAAATATACATCGGGAGCCATCATGCTTCCCATCTATCAAAATCACCCACGTTATGGATTTCTTTCACACTCGAGTTCAAAATAACTCCATTAAGACCAAAAGGTCAAATCATTCAAAATATCTTAAATATTTAACATCAACGTGCTTATAACACACACTTTCTAAAAAAAACAATTTCCAATGGGATTCATGATCCTAATATCAAAATCATGATAAATATCGTTCAAGATTCATGCTTTAAATCTCCACACATGTAAATTCATCTTTCAAAATCATAAACATCAAGATTTCATAATAATCATCATAAGATATGGGTTCACGCTTCAAATTCATAAAAGTCAAATAAAAATCATGCCATTGTAAAGAAAATTACTTTTGGTCACAAGAACGAAAGAGAGTTCTTGTTGAAAACCCCCACATACCTTGAATGATGAACCTTAGATCGATACTCATTTTTGAGATGTTCATCGTGCCTTTGAATGATGGTTCTTGGAGTTCTTGAACTAGGAACTTGGAATCTTGAATAAATTTGCAGAATTAATGGTGAACTTTGGAGGTTCTTAAAGTTGGATGTAGGTTCTTAGGATTTTCTTTTTGAGGGAATTTGATGGAATATAACATAGAATCCTTCTAATAGGCTTTATTATAGGGTTTGGATGGATTTTGGGTGAGGGAGAATGACCAAAACGCCCCTAAAAATCAAATAATTCTCAAATTTGTCCTTTGGTGGACTATTTTGATAGTCTGAAGTAGATCAACCATAACGTGTTACTCCGATATCTAAATTGGATGAAACCAATTTCATTAGAAAGAGGACTCTTATATATTTCTTTTGATATACTGTATCTCACCAGATCATTGTGTAAGAGGAGTTATGATCATTTGAAGTTGACCCAAAAATTTGCTTTGAATAGGCTGAAGTAGATCGACCATAACTTTTTACTTTGATTGACAAATTGGATGAAACCAATTTCATCGAAAAGAGGACTCACAGATATTTCTGTTAATAGATAGTTAATCACCCAGATCATTATTTACAAGGAGTTATGATTATTTAAAGTTGGAGAAAAAATACGCCAGGCCTCAGTACTTTTTCCTGCCCGTTTTACTGTTCACTACTATTCACGGTTCGATTGGAATGTTCATAACTCGTCGCTCGGGTGTCCATTTTGGATGATCCACATATTGTTTGAAAGATTATTCGATAATCTATGCAATGTTGGGTCATAATCTAAGACATTCCACACGTAAAGTTTATAATTTACTCTAGAAGATAGAACCCAACATGTTTATGCGCAAAATTTCAATGAAAAATTTCCCGGGTTATTACATCACCCCAGTTACCACTCTGCAGCTGACTCTGGTGATAGTCTATAGATTTAGCTCTCTTAGCCTGTCTGTCTCTCTCTCTAGATTCAATAATCTTTTTCTTCTTCTCTTCCACCTGCTGCATATGAATGGTTAGTCGAGCAAATTCTAACTCCTTATTCAACATAGCCCCCTGGCACTCAAGTACCAGGTTATCAGCAAGGCCAGATGTAAATTTCCTCATCCGAGTTCTCATATTACTAGTTAACTCTGGTGCATAGTGGGCTAGTTTATTAAACTTTAAAGTGTACTCCTGGACACTCATACTGCCCTACTTCAGATTCATAAACTCTTCCTCTTTGTCCTCCCTCAACTCCAAAGAAAAGAATCAATCAAGGAAAGCTTCCACAAATTCACCCCAAACTGTGGGCTCAACACTCTCACCTTTTGCATCTTCCCAGTCGGCATACTATTGATTCTCAATGTCCTTGAGCTGATAGGTTACTAGTTCCAACCCTTCAACCTCATCCACATATATTACCTTAAAGATCTTTTCCATCTCATCCATGAACTCCTGTGGATCTTCCTCCACCTTGGTGCCAGTGAACTTAGGTGGGTTCATCTTCATGAAATGTCCGACCCTAGTAGCCTAAGACGTAATAGATACAAACCCAACATCTTTCGATCGTTGAGCCTTATTAGCTACCAACTGTGTCAACATATGAATAAAACGTTTGAATTCTACATTTGAAATATCTCCCTGAGTAGTTGGGGGACGGTTGACATTAGTCCACAGAGCCCGAGGTAGATTGGTCGGGACTGGAGGGACTCCCAGAGTAGGGACAAGTTCTGGAGTGTAAGCTCTGTTATAGGTATGCATCCCATAGGTGGGATGGATCTCATCTGCCTGAGCATTCTTATAGATAATACGACGTAGAGGCATAACTGTGTTTCTGAAATACAAGAGATCATTGATTAGGGGACAGTTCAGACTTTGAAGCACGAGCTAAATCACAAAGAAGGGAAACATTTCCTAAACTCCTAGTAGCCCCCTACTTATAAGTGTGGCGCGCTACACACCCATAAAAAGGACTCTACCCAACATAATT
This sequence comes from Capsicum annuum, assembly GCF_002878395.1. Classification (NCBI taxonomy): domain Eukaryota; kingdom Viridiplantae; phylum Streptophyta; class Magnoliopsida; order Solanales; family Solanaceae; genus Capsicum; species Capsicum annuum. Next base: position 179,082,650 of record NC_061119.1, read on the forward strand.
TTGTAGAAACCCTAGGACCATGAACCGCGCTCTAATATCAAGTTTGTCATGACCCAAACTAGGGCCTGTCCGTGATGAGCATTTCGAACTATGGAGGCCCAAAACATTCCTATTTGTCTGGTAATCATGCACCTAATTCATATGATTAAAGTAATGCGGAAGAAACATAATAATTCAGAAACATGGTCATAAATATGAAAAGAAACAATAACGGGGAAATAAAGTTTCCCCCAACATCAATCAACCTCTAAATAATTGTCTGCGAAAATCTCTAACAAGTGACTGAGTCAAGTAACTGTATATAAACTGGGACAAGGCCCCCAGTAGACCCCAAAACTAAATTTAAGATAAAAGGACTGCAGGACATAAGACCTTCCAAAACATAGAGGGCTCACCACTTGTCTCTGCAACTCTGCCTGAATGATCTATTGATTCTCTTGACCCCTAGACTGGGCCTCTAAACTTGAAAGGTTGGAGAGGGGAGGGGGGTCAGCACAAAAGTACTAGCACGCAGAGATATCAAAATAAAACATAAGATTTTTACAAAATTTAGTTGAGAGCCATTGTAAAGAAATTTCATAGCAAATCATCTGAAAACACATGGGCATAATGCAATAGTTTCTCAACAATAATGAAATGAAACTGAGCTAGGTGGAATACCCTACATAATTTACACAAACTGCCAAACCTCTGTTGCCGCCGAGATTAGAGTATAATTGAGGGAGAGACACACAAAGCCACAAAGCATGGTGTCTCGACCCAATAGTAGTGCCCAAGATCACTTAGCCCGAGCTCCTACTTATAGTCCTAATTTGGGAATGACATAAATTCAAGTACACAAGATCACTTAGCCTGGTACCAAATTCTCATGTTGGCAAACACGGTTTCCAGTGATGAGCCCTTACACTCAAATGCCTTCTTCGGGCATCCACCTATCTCATATAATATCAATGCATTTAAACTTTATTTAATTCAATCATGTATCATATTCTGTAGGGTATCATCATACCCGACTTGAAAGTCATCTATATCACATCCACATATGCATAATCATGTAAAAATCAAGGTGTTTCATTATTTACAAGTGGTGAACAATAATTATTTCAAATTCATGCTCTCTTTTATTGGTCACAATATGATATGGGGTATCAAGACATTATCATGGAAATTTGAAAGAAATTTATCATTCATATTTATCAAACTTCCATGGAAAATCTCAAATCATATATGCATGGTTTCAACCATTGAAGTATATAGGCAAACAATTCCCATGACATAAAGAAAAGTGACATAGAAATCATATTGAAAGCAAGTTATTAGCATTTGATTGAAAACCCCCATTTAAAAGTATGCATGTTCATAAAAACTACACCTATGATATTTTAGGGTAACTCCACGTACCTCTATTACTAAGAATATTAGATGCTTCTTGAATCCTACATTGAGAGGATTCCAAATATGCAATTAGTTCCTAAAACCCCCGGTTGAATCTTGAGTTGCTTGGGTTTTTATGTTAAAACCCTAAGGAGAATCCTTGAGCACTTTTGATTAATGAAGGTGTATTTTAGGGTCCTTGGAATTGAATTTCGTGTTTTAGGGCTAAGTAAGGGTGGAAAAGGACCATTTTGCCCTAAAAATGGAGTGCTTAAGTCACTTGAAATCTTTACATAGGTGCCGCCCATTCCATCGCCTATGTTTACATAGCCGCCGCCTAGGCTATCGCCTATGTTTACATAGGCACTGCCTAGGCTATCGCCTATGCTTTTTAGTCGCCATGGGCGATTGGTTAGGCGACGCATATCACTTTAAAAGGCCATAACTTCTTGCTCGGGTGCCAGATTTTAGCAAAATTGGTATTGTTGGAAAGCTAACTTGGAAACTTATCATTTTACACATAGTAGGCTTTCTAATTTGACATATACAAGGAGTCATGGTCAATAGAAATTGGCACAAACTATAATGTCCACTTAAGCTTAATCGATCAAAGTAGTTCTCAACTCGTCCTTGAGTCAGATGACCCCTATGGTCTAAATTCAAGCTTGGATAGATTCATATGATACACAACTAATTAACACGCCGTGTTGGCAAAGGATTTATGGCTTTGAGATTTATCAACACATAGGAATCATGGTCTATCTTGTAGCTTAAAATGCGGGGCGTTACAGAACTGGACCTCAATTTGATTTCAATCTCAAGTTTTTTAACTAGAGCATCACTGATATACATCACATCAAACTTTAACAGAGAACACGCCAACTCGAGTCCTAAAAAAACTAAGAAACCCGAATGTTTTTGATATATGTCACTAAAATATGTTGGAAAATTGACTAGTATTTTTGGCTATTGAGGGGTAATTTTTATCGATATAATGGAGCTAGTTTTAGATAATTTTTATTGAGGTCGATGCCAATTAGAGTTATTGTTGTTTTCCAGCAAGCTTCACCGAAACCAATCACGATAAGCGTTGGTTTTGGGTTATTTTTGTTGTTGGGTTTAGAGTTTATCTCGCTGGAGCATTGGCAAGTTATGGAAGTGATAGAAATTAGAGAATGAGTCGAGTTTTCAATGGAAACAACATTTTTCTCCTCTCTTACATTATCTTCCCTCTCTCTCTTTTTCTCTATCAATTCTGATCACTCTTTCCCTATTTTCTCCTTTGTTCATCACTATTTTCTGCTCCTCCTATTATTGAGTTTTCTCTTTATTTGTCTCTATTCTCCATACATGGGGTGTGTGTGAGGATATGGGTCTGAGAGTCTCAAAGTTGCTATTGAATTCAAAATGAAGTGGTCTCTAGGAGTGTATTCTCTCTATGTGTATATAGAAATGGAGTCCCCTCTCTGTAATATTTTTAGTTGAGAGTATATAGTAGGTATATTTATAATTATTTTCTGTTGGGTAAAAATTGAATCTAGAAAAATTATGAGGTGTAGTCTGTTATAGTGAGAGTGTAAAACACATAAGTGTGTAAGGGGTAGGGGAGGGCACATGGTTTAAGGGGTGGGCTGGCTTAAAATTTGTTATGGATTTGTTCAGAGTTGGTTATTTATGTTCTTTTGTGAAAAAGTTATTAAATATTGTGGGGTGTATGGTAAGGTGAGGTAAAATGGATAAAATTGACTTTCAGAGGCACAAAATTATGTGTCCACACTAATATTGCCTTACTACCTCCTATTGATTTTATTTGGGTTGTTTATGAGTTTATGAGTGTGTTTTCTACGTATTTGCGTGGTATGCTCCCAAACTAAGATATTTATTTTGCTATTGATTTAGAGTCAGGAACCAAGCCCATTTCTATCCTTTTTTATATAATTTCCCCAACTGAGTTGAAAGAATTGAAAGAGCAGTTGCATAGTTTGTTGGGTAAGGGGTATCAAACCTATCGTATCTCATTGGGGTTCTCCTATCATGTTCGTAAAGAAAAAGATGGTTCTACATGTTTGGGTGTTTATTATAGGCAGTTGAACAAAGTAATGGTTGAGAACATGTATCTTTTTCCTCATATTATTGTTCTTTTTGTCAAACTTCAGGGTGCTTTGGTGTTAGCCAAAAATGATTTAAGATTCGGGTACCACCAATTGAAGATAGCTTTGAATATTTCTAAGATGGATTTTCAGAATCAATACAACTATTATAAGTTCTAGGTTGTATCCTTTGGATTGACAAGTACCCCTAAAGTGTTCATAGAGTTGATGACCCAGGTAATTTAACTGTATCTCCACTCTTTTATGATTATATTTATAGATGATATCTTGATTTATTTTAATTGTGAGGATGACCATGTGAAGCATTTGAGGATTGTACTTCAGAGGTTGTGTGATGAGAAGATTTATGCAAAGTTTTCCAAGTATGAGCTTTGGTTGGATGCCATCATCTTCTAGGGTTATATGGTGACCAAGGATGGTATTATGGTTAATTTGGTCAAGATAGAGATAATATATGATCATCTAATCCTACTTCTTCTACCAAGATTAAATGTTTTATTGGGTTGGTGGGGTATTATTGGCATTTTATAGAGGGTTTCTCATCTATAATGGCTCTTTTGACCAAGTTAACTCATAGAAAACTGGTACTTAAGTGGTTGGATACGTGTAAGAGGATCTTCCAAAACCTTAATGAGTTGTTCACTTTGGCTCTAATTTTGACTTTGCCCAAGGAGGGTATGGTTTTACCAACTTTTATGATGCTTTTGGTGTGTGTTTAGGTACGTTGTTGATGTAGGAGGGTAAGGTGATTATTTTTGTTAAAGTTGTGGTATTATTATTTGTATGGAGTTAATTGTAAGATCTTATTGAACCATTAAAGACTTCATTATTTATTTAAGTAGCGAGATATTGAAATGAAGCAGAGGTGTTGGCTTGAGTTGCTTAAGGATTATGACCTCACTATTTTGTATCATATGGGAAAGCCTAATGTAGTTGTTGATTCCTTGAGTTGTAAGTCTATTAGTATGGGGGACCTAGCTCATCTCTTAATTCAATATAATCTCTTAGCCTTAGAGTTATAGCCTTTAGCTAACCAGATAGTTAGACTTGATATTTTAATATTCTAGCATTTTAGCATTTTAGTCTTTGTTAATGCTAAATCTTCTTTGATGGAGCAGATTTGAACTCATGAGTTTGATGCTGATAGTATAAGAATTATTACAAATAAGGTGTTGAGTGGGAATCTAGGGTGACACCTCTTGACTCCTATGGTGTTTTAAGGATTGGGGGCTGAGTTTTTATGCTGAGGGTTGGTGGATGGGTAAGATTAATTTTACAGGTGTCACATTTTTCTAGGTATTTTATTCATCCAAAGTGACTATGATGTTTCGTGATTTGAAGCAGCTTTTCTAGTTTGATGGCAAAAAAAAGATCTGGCAAATTTTGTAACTCATTTCTTATGTTATTAATAGGTAAATACTGAGCATCAGAGGTCGGGTGGTTTGCTTGAGAGATTACTCATTCATGGGTAGAAGTGAGTACGAATCACTATGAACTTTGTGAGTGGGATACCACGTTCTTCTCATAGTTCTAAAAGTATTTGGGTCATCATGGATCTATTAACCAAATTAGCCCATATTGTACCTATTCAAATTTTCTTTATAGCCAAGAGGTTAGCTTGTATTTATGTTCATGAGATAGTTCATCTTCATGGGGTACCCATGTCTATTATCTTAAGCAAAGGCTCACTGCTCACTTCTAGCTTTTGGCAGACATTTCAAGAAGAGTTAGGTACTCAGTTAACTTTAGCATAACTTTCCACTCTCATATCGATGATCATTCAGAGTAGACTATTTAGGGTTTGGAGGATGTACTCCACATATGTGTTATGGACTTCAAAGGTTAGTAGGAGCAACATTTTTCCTTAGCAAAGTTTGCGTATAATAATAACTATCATTCTAGTATTAAGATGGCATCTTTTAAGGCATTGTATGGTAGGCATTGTCCATTTTCTATTGGTTAGTTTAAGAATTTAGAGGTTAGATCCATTGGTACTGACTTGTTTCGCAAATATTTAGACAAGGTATGGGTGATTTAGGATAGGCTTCGGGTAGCCCAAAGTAGGCAAAAAGTTATGTGGACCATAGGCTCTGTGGCGTGAAGTTTGGGATTATTGATCAATTTTTTGTTAGTATGTCTCCCATGAATAGAGAGATGAGGTTTGGAAAGGGGAACTTTGCCCTAGGTACATTGGACCATTTGAGATTCGTCATACTTTTGGGAAGGTTCCCTATGGGTTGGACTTACCTCTAGACTTTTAACTGTTCATCAAGTTTTTCATATATCTTTGCTTTGGCGGTATATTTTGGATGATCTCACGTGCTTTATTTGGACATATTTCAATTAGATGTGAGGTTGACCTTTATAGAGGAGACGGTGTCTGTTGCAGCCAGAGATGTTAAATAGTTGTGTTCTAGAGACATTACTGTGGTTAAGGTTCAGTGGAGACACCATCCAGTTGAGGATTCTACTGTGGAGGTCGAGTTCGACATGCTTAGTAGTTACCTTCAGATCTTTACCAATTTAGGTATTTCCTTACCTTTAAGTTTAAGGACGAACTAGAGTTTTAGTGGTGGATGTTATAATGACCAAATTTGTGATAACTAGCTTTTTATGTCTTTTGACCTTTTTTCCCTTCCCCGTGGCTGATACATGTTGATTTTTAGGGTATATGGATGGTCTATATGGTTTTTGATGCTATTGAAACTGATATTAATGAGTTTGTCATTTCTAGAGGCTTAAAAAGCCATATAGTTGACTTCTATCTACATTCATTGATATGAGTATCGGATAGCAATTTGGAAAATTCCATTAAGTCCATAATATGGATTTGGGTTATGTCATGACCCAATTTGTCAAGTCATGATGGAACCTACTATAACTTGCCAGTTTGTAAGCCAACTCTTAGATCGAAACCACTACTAACGGACAATCCAGGGGAACAAAAGAAAAATGTGAAATAGATATGTTAAAAGACTAATACATATAAGACAATCCCAAAACCTAGTGGAATCTATACAAGAGCTTTTAATAAAATATGAGTACAAGGCCTAATACTAATGTATCACCCTATATTTTTGGGCTAGTCTATGAACCATCATTCCAATGTGTAAAATCTATAATCCAAATGATTCCCATGTGAATAGAAGTTTCATGATCTTTATCCTCGTATTTTATGTGCTTTCGAGGTGAAAAATGTTCATAAGAATCACTTAGAACAAAGTTTAGCTAAAAGCATTTGATTGGTCCAAAGTTTGGTATTTGATTCTACAAGGGTCTACTTTGAATGTGTATAACTTTTTATATACGTGGAATTTTGCATCTCAAAACTCACATAATTGTAGATAATTGAATTAGCTTTCAAACGATACCAATTTAACCTTAATATGATACCCAAACAAAAAGTTATTGTATTTTTCGTGAGAGGCAGTATGCTGACGTGATTGGGACGCGATGTTTCGGTCATCGACACGATGGCAACCGCATTACAAAATTGTTTCACACGCTGTTTCAATTTCATAAGGGCCTAGGGGCACTTTGGTCACTTTTCCTCACCCAAATCCACCTATAACAGTTAATTTCAGCCCCCAAAAGGATTATATACATTATTTTTCATCTTTTTCTCTCCAAGAAAACCCTAGCCCCCTCAAGAACACCAAAAACTTCATTAATTTTTCTTCAAGAAAAGCAAGAACTCAAGTTTTCTAATTAAAGAAAGCTTTCAAGATTGTGTTTCTCCTTCAAGATTAAAGCTTTAAGGTATGTGGGAGTTCATCCATGGGTCCTTTTTCACCCATAGAGCCCAAAACCCTTTTATTTCAATTGAAGAATGGATTTTTCGATCATTATGTTATTTTAGATGTCCAAGAAAGATCGAATTTCATGTTTTCATGGTGATTTTAATTAATTTCAGCCTATGTGTTATTCTATGCAAGATTTTGAATTCCTCATGCTATGAATTTGAGTTTCCCATGCTTTATTAATGTGAATTCCATGATAGATCCTAAATTCATGATTTTTGACAATATTCCTATGATTTTAATTTATGCTTTCCACATGTTTGATGTAATTTCTATATCATGTTCAATCAATTTCAAGATGAATCCCCAAGTTATGAATTTTGGCATGTAACTCTATTGTTCACCATGTTTAAGGCATTCTTAGGTTCAAGCTATGATCTTTACATGTATGACTAAACACCCATGTCCTATTTCAAGTGAATTTCATGTGAATTGCTAAATTCATGATTTTAGTTATGTAATCAATCTATGCTCCCATGTTTAAGATATTCCCATGTCTAAGTTCATGATCCCCAAGTGTTTTGGTGAATTTCCCCATGTTAAAGTATTAATCTCCATGTGCTTGATGAAATGCCCAATTGATGGATTTCTTTAAATAATACTTACTTATTATGGTCTCAAATGCTCTCATATGTCCTTATTATTTATACTATCGAGTCCTAGGGGTATTAAATACCCAAAATTTAGCTGTTCATATAGTCTCCAGTCTAGATAGAATGATTCCGTAGTATCCCTAAAAGTAGCATTTGATCAGTCAATAGAATCAGTGTGAGTTCAGTCAAGCCTAGTACAGTCTAGTGATCAGTTCAATGTCGATTCTACTGGGATTAGGATTCAACACCAAGCGAACCCAGGGATGGGGGCATTCCTGCCAATAGAGGTTTTGACCCTTAGTAGCAGTCCCTCAGTAACAGAACTAAATAGCCAACATAGGGTAAGTCATCTTCCTACCAGACTAGGGTTGACATAACCATATACATCTCATGAGTCTTTCTGCCAAATTAGGGTTGACCCAGCTAATGTTAGTAACTGAGGCATGGTGCTAACACCCTTCCAATTTTGGGTTATAGGTTGGACCCCAAATTAATCTATAATTAGGGTATGTCGGTTTGATGATAACTCCCACAGTTTCAGTTTCAATATTCAGTTCAGAACTCAGTTCAGTTTCAGGTTTACTGGGCCATAGCATAAAATTATTAGTTATTTAGTTATTAGTATTTTAGTTTTCACACTATTTTAGAATCATGCTATACGTTTGGTCTTGCATTCTCAGATAATACAGTTTCATGCATTCATGTTCGGTCATCTCAGTTAGTCCTTATCTCATATGTATAGTACTCCACAGTTTTAGACCAGTTATTCAGACTATGTACAGTCCATTCTTACATGACCAGTATTCAGCTATCAGTCATTCATTTAATCAGATAAGCTTTGTATATGTTACGTTTGGTTCTGTATGTTTTGGTATTAGTGCTTAGTATAATTGTATATCAGATCTCCGATGTTATGTCAATTTTCATCACATAGTTTGAGATACAGTATTTATACAGTATTCATATTTTACCGTATCCCCGCTTCAGTTCTAGTTATATCATTAAAGTAAATTTTTATAGACACCATCTTATCAGAGTATGTTTGTCACTTATGCTTTATGATTTTTCAGCTTTCCATTTATTCCAGCCTATTGGTGAGTCTACTTACACTTAGCATTGCATGTTTTAAGAATAAGTATGAAATCAGTTTTACTTATTACATTCACCCCTGCATACTCAGTACATTTCAGAAGTACTGATCCATATATACGTTTGTGTGGCTATATTACTTCATAATGTAGGTACCATTTGTAGCCAGCATATCATGATCAGAAAGTTGCAGTTTCCATCCAGCAAGTGATGAGTTTTCTTGATTTGGGAACTCCAGACAGTTTTAGTTTATGTACAATTCATTTATTTTCATATGTATTGATTAGTGGTAGTTGAAGGCATATCCTAGTAATCTATAGTCAGTAAAGTAGAGGCTTCATAGATGCCAGTCAAAGTCAATCATGTAAATTTTAGTTTTTTCCTTCAGTTTTATCAAATTGTAAACTTTACCAATAATGTATTTATTCAGATTATGCCATGATTATGTTTCCGCATAGCAGAACTTGTTATTTATTTTATTATAATTCAGTTGCTTAACAGTATGCCAGTTCATAGGTTAGCTTGGGATCATTTATGGTTCCAATCACCATGTGGCATCTAGGGTGTACTCTAGAGGTATTACAAACTTGGTATCAAAGCACAGAGTTCAAGTGTCCTAAGGTGTCTATGAAGCCGTGTCTAGTAGTGTCTTGCAGAATGGTACATAGACATCTGTACTTTTCTTCAAGAGGCTACAAGGCATTTAGGAAATGTTTTCCTTCTTTAATGTCTCAGATCATGCTATAGAAATGTTATCTAAGAAACTTACACAAATCCTCATCTTGCTCTATTCATGCCATCTCTACCTTATTTTTGAGGTAACAAAAATAGTCAAGCTTAAATTCCTACAGATAGAATTTTCTCAGACAGTCCCCATAAACAGTAATAGGATCGCACGCAGGCTCAAAATATCCCGTTAGTTCTGTTAGGCTCTTAATTTTGAAAATATTCATTCTTATTTATGAAAATCCTACATTTACCCAAAGTTAGATGTGCTTTTAGATTCCTTCTCAAAATCCTATGAAGCATATGTCCCAGAGTTAGAAGCATGAACCCAGAAGTTTAGCGGTAGTAGAGTTGGGATAGTGTTATATGGATTGAGCAAATTATGTATTCATGGGGCTAGTTGTATGAAAGGTGAACCAGTAGGCTTGAAATAGTTTATGCAGGAATTTAAGTTTGTTGATTCAAAATTTTATGTTGTTGATGTCGAATGTTCAGGTGTGATGGTATTTCTCATGGTTTAGATGTGATATTAGTAGGCTATTAAGGAAGTTAGTATGGTTTATTGAAGGTTTGGGGATACCAATGTTAATTTTTAGAATCTAAGTTTGAATCTTTGAAATTGAGCTAATAGAAAAAAAAGAGTTGAAGCTCCAGATGGTATGAACTTAGAGTAAAGTGATTGCAGTTTAGTTTGGAGTTATTAAAGGGGTCCATAAACTTAAGATGATAACTTTAGTCTAAGGGGGAGATGATAGAACAAGTAACATAGTTAGGCTCTCATATCCTAGTAGTGATGCCAGTATGTATTGAAAAGTAGTAAGGGAGGATGATTCCCAACCCATTTTTATCTTAGTGAAAAGCTTTTCATTCTTCATAACATCTACTCATGCCTTACATGTCAGCCCTATGATCACAAATCATATTCATGCGCTTCATAGAAAAATCATGTACACTTTAAGTTCCTAGTATTAAGAGTTTAGTTCACTCAGCAGTATGAATCATATTCCATGACATCATGAACTCCAAACTCAAGTCATGTAGATCATGACTCAGGTTCTCTTGTTTTAAAATATGTTCAGTTCCAGTGCTCATGCTACACTCCTAATGATAAGCTAAATTCAGAACATGTCATGTATGTCCTCAATTTAGATGTCTTCGATGAATTCATGTTTTTGATACTCTATTCCTCAGGCCTCAGTTAAGTGTTAAGGTTACTTTTTCATGTTTTAGGTCCTTATGTTCTAACCTTTCAGTGACCTCTTCTTATGTCATAATTAGTTGAAATTCTATGTCTGTTTTCTTGGGCTAGTGCATGAAAGTTTTAAGGATAGAGGTTTAGAGAAAATAAGAAAGATATTTTTGCAGTTGTTTTTCTACAAGTTCATGTGTGGTTATGAAGATAGGTTTGAATGTTATTTTGGAGTACAAGTGGAATGTATAGTTTAGGCATTCAGTATAATTCAGTCTATATAGACAACATTCCCGTCTAGCAGTTAGAAGACAAGTTCCTATAGCTTTCCATCTAGTCATACTATTTAAAATTCTCATGAATATGGCTATTCCAAGAGGTAATTCATTCATATCCATGTAATTTGTGAATTCAGCTCAGTTCATGCATTATGCATCATTTCAGATCCCAGATATTCAGTCATGATTTTGTCTGTAAGTTTCCCGTATATCATCTCAGTCTTTCGTAAGTATTTCAACCAAGTCAGTACTATTCGGGGGACAAAGTATCCCAAGGGGGAGATGTATTGTAATCCCCAAGTATTCATCTCCTAAACCTTTGATTTTTCTTCACGAAATAGGATCCAGCTTGAAGTAATGGTTACTTATCAGATGGCTTCTTATTTCTATCTCAACCTTCTAATCATTCTCATGTCATTGCAAGTATTCAAGAAATTAGTTCAGTTCATGATATCCAGTTTATGCATCATGTTTCAAAATTAGTTATGCAATCATGTTCCAAGTCATTTATGTTCAGAATATGATCTCAGTTACCTTCGTACAGTACTCTCAATCGAACCAGTCTCATTCGAGGATGAATGTTCACAAGGGGGAGATAATGTAACACCTCGTATTTTCAAGATAGTCTATGAACTATTGTTCATATGTGTAAAATATGTAATACAAAATATTCTCATGTGAATATAAGTTTCATGATCTTTATCCTCGTGTTTTATGTGCTTTCGAGGTGAAAAATGTTCACAAGAATTAATTAGAACAAAGTTGAGCTTAGAGCCTTTGATTTGTTCAAAGTTTGATATTCGATTCTACAAGGGTCTACTTTGAATGTGTATAACATTTAATATATATAGAATTTTGCAGATATAGACCTATAAAATTGTAGATAATTGAATTAGCTTTTCAATGATACCAATTTCTCCTTAATCCGATACCTGAGCGAAAAGTTATGGCATTTTTTGTGAGAGGCAGTAGACCAACACATTTGGGATGCGATGTATTAGTCATTGATGTGATTAGTGACGTGACGCGATGAGGTGGAAACCGCATTACAGAACTATTTCACAAGCTATTTTAGTTCAAAAAGGGCCTAGGGGCACTTTTGTCACTTTCTGTAACTCCTCGATTTTTCTGAACTGGACACTACACGGTGCTTATGACCCCGAGGGATCCAAGCTAACCCATGACTGATATCTGTACCTGTATACTGCAATTCATGGCATAATAATGCGGAAAACATTCACAATATACCATAAGGTTCACCTGAAATAATATAACATCCATATGGGCGAAAAATACCCAAAATAACTGAAAACTAAATCTGAAAGCTAAATCTAAGCATAAATCTGAAAGCCTCTAAGTACTGTCCAAAATAACGAGTTGAAGGAACATGTCTCCAACTAACTCTGTAAACTCATAACTAGCTAAAATAATAATGAATAAATCCAATCATATAGTCCTCGAATGAAGAGGACTCACTGAATCTCTACGACTGGAAATGCTACAGCTACTGTCGATTTAGAGCTCGTATCTCTGAACCTATGGTGTAACATGAGAGGAAATCACCATAGTGAAAATGCATTAGTATGAGAGGATGTACTGAGTATACGAGTGAGGTAGGCTAAATATAAATAGGGTTTGCATGCATGAACAATGCTAACTGACTGACTGATATGAACGTAAGAGTGAAAACATACATACATAGTAACTAAGATCATGAGTACATAATGGATAAATCTGTACGCTAATACATGGATGGAACTATAGTTCTGATAACATGGATGATTGTATCTGACAGCCCTAAATCTGGTTGAACTCTCTGAGTTCCGTGATGTAACTGAATTTGACCATATCTAACAGTCCTGGTATACTGATCTATGAAGAATTGTCTGAGTTCTTTATTGAGACTGATACTGAAATTGTGGAGGTAGTTGTTTAACTGATATGCCCCATGTATACCATTACAGCTAAGCTGGTGTCCAATTTCTACCTCGACTGGAGGGGTGTCAATACCGCGTCACTGGTAAGGACAGTTGTGAGTGACCCTTATCTAGCAGGTATGCAAAGTGAGAATGGTGGGACCTTAAACTGACAGGTTAAGCCACCTCATCAACCCTAATCTGACAGGATAAGATGTCTCAACCTACGCTGGCTACGTAATTCTAGGACATAAGGATGACTGCTAAGAATTACACCATAAAACTGGTAGGTGAGTCCCCATCCTTGGGTTTACTCGATGCTAACTTCTACTCCCATATGAAGAGACTAAACTTGATTCAACTGACTTTACATGGAAAAATTAACTTACTTCCATTGACTGGCAGAGTAGTACTATTATCTGAGAGTTAACTGAGATCATGAGATTTCTGAGGTTTCCTGAGTTACATGACTGACTGAGTTTTTTAGATTATAGCATGACTGAGATTATCGTGGGAACATGACATGGCTCTAGGCACACAACGATGTTTTTCGAGTACAAATACCCCTAGGACTCGATAGAAAGAAACTGACACACATGTCATGACTTGATCACAAGATTTGAGTCCACAATTCATAATATCATAAGTAGGGGATATCATATTTCATATAGTTATTCAACATCTTAAACATTGTAGGGAATGCATGGATATATTTTCTGTACATATTGTATATCTCTATTATCTTGCATGCTTTATACCACCACAATAGCAAAACATGAGAAACATGGAATTCACATTGAAGTATATAGCTAATATAAACTTGTCATTTAGACATCATAGAACCATACAAACATGAACTTTTAACATCCTAAGCATTTTATCAATTACCTTGCATGCATTCTTTAAGGCATAGGTGGGTTTCATACTTGCACTATATTAAACCACCTAAAGTTCATGGTTTTAAATTAACAAACATATATATTTCATGAAAACAACTTTAGACATCATATTGAAACTTAAACAACAATCGTCGACATGTACATACTCATAGCACCATAAAAAGTTGACAAAATAATATTTCAAACATGGTTCTTGAGCTCTATGAATGGATTGGATCCATAGATGAACACTACGTATACCTTAGTGATTGAATGTTGAAAGAGATCTAATGGTTCTGAAGGTTCTTGAAGAATTCCTTAGGCTTGCCCTTGATTTTTCTTGAATAGGGTTTAACCCCTTTGGGAAAGAATGCTCTTGTTCTTGAGGAGATGATCTTGAGAGAAAACCCTAATCTTTTGGTTGAAAGTGTATGAGAGAGCTTTTTGAGATGTTTTAACTAAAGATAATGGAATATAATACGTTCCTTAAGGGTTATAAGTCGTGGAAAGTCAAGGGAAAAGACCGAAATACCCTTATGAAATAAATTTCCAATTGCTGAAAATAATAGCTAACGACATTTGTGATAAGGAATCAAAAATATGGTAAACCATCAAAAATGTAGTCACACAGAAGCTAGACTCTGCCTAAGGCTGATGACATTTGTGACATGACGTCAAAAATATGGTAAGCCGTAAAAAATGTCGTCACACAGAAGCTGGATACTACCTCGGGCTGATGACCTTCATGATAGGGCATTACAAATGTGGTAAGCTACCACGAATATCATCACTTAGAAGCTGGTTTCTGCCTAAGGCTGACGACCTTTATGGTAGGGCATCACAAGTGTGGTAAGCTACCACGAATGTCGTCACTTAGGAGCTGGTTTCTGCCTAAGGCTGACGACCTTTGTGGTTGGGCATCACAATTATGATAAGATACCATGAATTTCATTACTTAGGAGATGGTTTCTGCCTATGGCTGACGACCTTCATGGTAGGGTGTCACAAATGTGGTAAGCTACCACGAATGTCATCACACTGTTTCCCGCCTAACATGCTGGAGTATAATAGGAATAACTCTTTGTTCTTATATCGAATTTAGACAAAATTTGTATCATTGGAAAGATAATTCAATTATCTATCTATTAATAGGTCATAAGCTCAAAAATTCCAAGTATAATGAGAGATATGCTCGTTTGAAGTTTACTATACCAATATCCTTCTCAAGAATTCAATCGATAAGAAATGTTTTGATTCGTCTGACGTACTCATAAAACTATAAAAGAACCATGATGTACTATGCATGAGCTTGGTACATGGCTCTAATATTGGTTTGGATTTTTTGTGGTATTATAATATCTCCCCCTTGAAAACATTCGTCCTCAAATGATGACTGCTTAAGAGGGGAGAAAAGATAAAACGACGCATACACTGATCATGCTCAATTGACACATCATTTTAGGACTGAATTGAATTCTAAACTAAATATATCCCAACTGAACATGCATATCTGATGTATGACTGATAAGCTAAACTCATGAATGCATGATAAGCTATGCACTAATACTTGATACCAATTTTATACTGGAAATTTGAATATGTAACTGAATAAGCTTAAGAAAAATGGTTACCTCGAGCTAAGCCTAAATTAGCGGAGAAAAGAGGAGGGTACTTGGTTCGCATGTCTGCTTCTGCTTCCCAAGTAGCTCCCTTCGTGGACTGATTCCGCCAAAGAACCTTGACTAGAGGGACTTCTTTGTTCCTCAGCCTACGAGTCTGATAGTCGAGGATTTTGACTGGAATCTATTCATAAGAGAGGCTATTTTGAAAGTCAACACTTTGAATAAGGACTACAACTGCTGGGTCACCTTTGCACTTCTTGAGCAAAAAGACATGGAAGACTGGATAAACTAAGGCTAGATCTGAAGGCAATTTGAGCTCATAGGCTACCTTGCCGAAGCGACTGAGAATCCTGAAGGGACCGACATATCGGGGACTAAGCTTTCCCTTCTTGCTGAATCTCTTCACTCTCTTCATGGAAGAGATATTGAGATAGAAATAGTCATCGACCTCAAATCCGAGATCCTTTCTACGAACATTTGCATAAGAATTTTATTGGCTCTGAGCAGCCCGGAGTCTTTCTCTGATCAACATAACTTTCTATAAGGCATCGAATACTAAGTCAAGCCCTATGACTGCGGTCTCACTAACTTCGAACCAACGAATCAGAGACCTACATATCCTACCATAAAGAGCTTTGAATGGAGCCATTTGAATACTAGAGTGATAGCTGTTGTTGTATCCGAACTCAATCAAAGGCAAGTGGTCATCCCAGCTTCCCTTAAAATCAATTGCACACGCCCTTAGCATATTTTCTAGAGTCTGAATGGTCCTTTCTGCTTGACCATTTGTTTGAGTATGAAATGCTGTACTAAGATTAACTTGGGTACCAAGACCTTTTTAGAATGCTTTCTAGAAGTGAGAAGTAAACTGGGTACCTCTGTCTGAGATAATAGATAGTGGAACACCATGTAATCTAACCAACTCCCTAATATAGAGTTTGGCATAATCCTCAGCTGAGTAAGAGGTACGAACTAGAAGGAAATGAGCTGACTTGGTCATTCTATCTACAATGACCCAAACTGAATCATGCTAATAACGTGTTCTAGGCAAACCCATCACAAAGTTTATGTTTACTTCTTCCCAATTCCAAGTAGGAATAGTGAACTCCTGCATGTAAACACTAGGTTTTTGATTCTCTATCCTAACTTGTTGATATGTAGAGCACTTAGCCACAAACTCTGCAACGTCCCCCTTCATCCCACTCCACCAATAGATCTCCTGTAAGTCACGGTACATATTAGTGGCCCCTGGATTAATAGAGTATCGTACACCGTGTGCTTCTACAAGAATTCGATGCCTCAATTCATCTACACCGGGAACACACAAACGACACTGACAATGTAGAACACTATCTCCCTCTTAGGAGAAAACCTCTACTTCCTGACTTTGAACTGACTCTTTTAGCTTGACAAGGCAAGGATCCCTGTCTTGCTTCTCTTTCACCTCAGAGACTAGAGATGACTCTGAACTACTCTGAACATATACACCACCCTATGAAGAGTCGACTAAGCGGACGCCTAGTCTGGGAGGCTGATGAATCTCCTGAGCTAATTTCTTCTTACCATCCTCAACATGGGAAACACTACCCATGGACAGTCTACTGAGTGTGTCGGCCACTACATTAGCCTTGCCAGGATGATAAAGGACACTCATGTCATAATATTTCAAGATCTCGAACCACCTTCTCTAATGAAGAGTGAGATCTTTCTGGGAAAAAACATACTGAAGGCTCTTATAATCAGTGAAGACGTCTACATGAACACCGTATAGATAATGCCTCCAAATCTTTAAGGCAAAGACAACTGCTGCTAACTCAAGGTCATAAGTAGGATAATTCTTCTTATGGGGCTTTAACTGTATAAAGGTGTAGTCTATGACTCTACCATGATACATGAGGACAGAACCTAAACCTACTCTGGATGCATCACAATAGACTACGAATCTTTTAAAACCATCGGGAAGTGCTAAAATTGAAGCTGAGGTGAGTCGAGTCTTCAACTCCTGAAAACTCTTCTCGCAAGGTTCTGACCACTAAAACTTGACCTTCTTATGAGTCAATCTATACATAGGAGATGCAATAGAAGAAAATCCCTTGACAAACCATCGGTAGTAGTCAGCCAAACCCAAGAAACTCCTGATATCTGATGGAGAGACAGGGCGAGGCCAGTTTCTTACCACTTTGGTTTTTTGAGAATCTAATCTAATGTTATCACTGGAAATAATGTGTCCAAGGAATGCTACTGATCTTAGCCAAAATTCACACTTACTGAACTTGGCGAACAACTGGTAATCCCTGAGAGTTTGAAGAACAATTATGAGATGGTCTAAATGATCACGCTCTATGCGAGAATAGACTAGAATATAATCTATGAAGACTATGATGAATGTGTCCAAGTACTGCTTGAACACCCGATTCATCAAGTCCATAAAAGCTAAAGGGGCATTGGTAAGACCAAAGGACATGAATAGAAATTCAAGGTGACCATATCGAGTACGAAAAGCTGTCTTTGGAATGTCACATTCTCTAACTCTGAGCTGATAATAGCCTGATCTGAGGTCTATGTTAGAGAAATAACTGGCACCCTGAAGTTTGTTAAATAAGTCATCTATCCTAGGCAGCGAATACCTATTCTTAACTGTGACTTTGTTGAGCTGACGGTAATTAATACACATTCTGAGAGAACCATCTTTCTTGCGCACAAATAAAACTAGCACACCCCATAGGGATACACTGGGCCTGATGAATCCCTTATTTAAGAGATCCTTCAACTGATCTTTCAGTTCCTTGAGTTCTGCTCGTGCCATTTTGTATGGTAGAATAGAAATAGGTTGAGTATCTGGGAGAAGGTCTATGCCAAAGTCTATTTCCCTTTCAGGAGGAATGCCTAGAAGATCTTTGGGAAAGACATCTAAATATTCATTAACCACTGGGACTGATTCGAGACTGGGAGATTCAGAAATGGAATCTGTAACATGCATGAGATGATACACACACTCTTAGAAATTATTTTCCTTACCCGAAGGTAGGAAATAAGCTGACCCTTGAAAGATGAAGTGCTACCCTTTTACTCTAGGACAGGCTCATTAAGGAACTGAAACTGAACTATCTTATTTCTGTAGTCGACTATGGCATAGTAGGAATGAAGCCAATCCATAGTAAATCTAAGAGAATACTCTCTAACTATCATATTTCCCTACCTAAGATTGATAAACTTAAGAACTTTGGCCTCTCTTATCTCTTGGGGAAAGAATCTGTCTAAGAAAGCCATGACAAGTTCTTCCCACTCAACAAGACCTGCATCCTCTAACCTTTCTGCTACCCACTGCTTGTACCAAGTGTGAGTGACATCCTGTAATTGGTATGTGGCTAACTCGGCACTCTGAGAAGAAGTGACTCACATGATATCAATGACCTTCTGGACTTGGTCAATGAATTCCTGAGGATCCTCGTCTGTCTTAGACCCAAAGAAGGATGGAGGGTTCATTCGGGTGAAGTCCTGAATCCTAGCTGCTACTGAATTAGCCACTGGGTTGGCCGGAATGACTACTGGTCATTCATTCTGGGCAGCTACAGACTGAGCAAGAGCGGTAAATGCGGTCATGAACTCTGCGTGAGAAACATGTTCACCCAAAGGATCTTTGGGTTAAGAAGTTGGGTAATTTCTTATCTTTGGAGGCATGTTTTAGAAATAAGAGAAGAGCGGATTAGACTGAGAAACTGACTTGAAATTATGCTTACTAGCACGACAAGAATACTGAAGAAAGGGAACTGTTGCTAAAACATCTCATAGCCTCCTGTACATAAATGTGGTGCGTAACACACCCATGTACAAAACTCTATTAGATGCGGATTTCAGACTTCCTAAGACTCTATTGAACCTTAGTCTCTAATACAAAGTTTGTAATTCCCTGATTTTTCTGAACTAAAATGCTACACGGTGCTTATGACCCCGAGGGACCACAAGCTAAACCATGACTGATATTTATACCTGTATACTGCAATTCATGACATAATAATGCAGAAACCATGCACAATAGGCCATAAGGTTCAACTAAAATAATATAACATCCATATAGGCAAAAAATACCCAAAATAACTAAAAATTGAATCTGAAAGCTAAATCTAAGCGTAAATCTGAAACCCTCTAAGTGCTGTCCGAAAGAAGGAGTTGAAGGAACATGTATCTAACTAACTTCATAAATTGATAACTGGCTAAAATAATAATTAATAATCTAATCATATTGTCCTTGAATGAAGAGGACTCATTGAATCTCTGCGACTGGAAATGCTACAGCTACTGCCGATCTGGAGCT
This sequence comes from Capsicum annuum, assembly GCF_002878395.1. NCBI lineage: Eukaryota > Viridiplantae > Streptophyta > Magnoliopsida > Solanales > Solanaceae > Capsicum > Capsicum annuum. Next base: position 179,102,541 of record NC_061119.1, read on the forward strand.
CGTGTCGCTGAACCTATGGTGTAACATGAGATGAAAGCACCATAGTGAAAATGCATTAGTATGAGAGGATGTACTGAGTATACAAGTGAGGTAGGCTAAATATAAATAGGGTTTGCATGCATGAACAATGCTAACTGACTGACTGATATGAACGTAAGAGTGAAAACATACATACATAGTAACTAAGATCATGAGTACATAATGGATAAATCTGTATGCTATTACATGGATGGAACTATAGTTCTGATAACATGGATGATTGTATCTGACAGCCCTAAATCTAGTTGAACTCTCTGAGTTCTGTGCTATAACTGAATTTGACCATATCTAACAGTCCTGGTATACTGATCTATGAAGAATTGTCTGAGTTCTTTATTGAGACTGATACTGAAATTGTGGAGGTAGTTGTTTAACTGATATGCCCTATGTATACCATTACAGCTAAGCTGGTGTCCAATTTCTACCTCGACTGGAGGGGTGTCAATACCGCGTCACTGGTAAGGACAGTTGTGAGTGACCCTTATCTAGTAGGTATGCAAAGTGAGAATGGTGGGACCTTAAACTGACAGGTTAAGCCACCTCATCAACCCTAATCTGACAGGCTAAGATGTCTCAACCTATGCTGGCTACATAGTTCTAGAACACAAGGATGACTGCTAAGAATTACACCCTAAAACTAGTAGGTGAGTCCCCATCCATGGGTTCACTCGATGCTAACTTTTACTCCCATCAGAAGAAACTAAACATGATTCAACTGACTGTACATGGATAACTGTCTTCTATTAACAGATGGAGTAGTGCTATTATCTGAGAGTTAACTGAGATCATGAGATTTCTGAGGTTTCCTAAGTCACATGACTGACTGAGTTCAATAGATTATAGCTTGAATTATATTATCATGAAAACATGACATGGATCTAGGCACACAACTATGTTTTTTTGGTACGAATACCCCTAGGACTCGATAGAAGGAAACTGACACACATGACATAACTTGATCACAAGATTTGAGTCCATAATTCATAATATCATAAGTAGGAGATATCATATATCATATAGTTATTCAACATCTTAAACATTGTAGGGAATGCATGGATATATTTCGTGTACATATTGTATATCTCCATTATCTTGTATGCTTCATACCACCACAATAGCAACACATGAAAAGCATGGAATTCATATTGAAGTATCTAGCTAACATGAACTTTTCATTTAGGCATCATAGAACCATACAAACATGAACTTTTAGCATCCTAAGCATTTTATCAAACACCTTGCATGCATTATTTAAGGCATAGATGGGTTTCATACTTGCACCATATTAAACCACCTGAATTTCATGGTTTTCAATTAACAAAGATATATATATTCCATGAAAAACACCTTTAGACATCACACTGAAACTAAAACAACAATCCTCAACATGTACATACTCATATCACCACAAAAAGTTGACAAAATAATATTTAAAACATGGTTCTTGAGCTCTATGAATGGATTGGATCCATAGATGAACACTACGCATACCTTAGTGATTGAATCTTGAAAGATATCTAATGTGTATGAAGGTTCTTGAAGGATTCCTTAGGCTTGCCCTTGATTTTTCTTGACTAGGGTTTAACCCTTTTGGGAAAGAATGCTCTTGTTCCTGAGGAGATAATCTTGAGGGAAAACCCTAATCTTGTGGTTGAAAGTGTATGAGAGTGCTTTCTGAGATATTTTAACTAAAGAGAATGGAATATAATACGTTCCTTAAGGGTTATAAGTCATGGGAAGTGAATGGAAAAGACCAAAATACCGTTATGAAATAAATTCTCAGTTGCTAAAAATAATGGCTGACGACATTTGTGATAAGGCGTAAAAAATATGGTAAGCCATAAAAAATGTCGTCACACAGAAGTTGGACTCTGCCTAAGGCTGACGACATTTGTGACATGGCATCAAAAATGTGGTAAGCCATAAAAAATGTCATCACACAGAAGCTGGATACTGCCTAGGGATGACGATCTTCGTGATAGGGCATCACAAATATGGTAAGCTACCATGAATGTCGTCACTTAGGAGCTAGTTTCTACCTAAGTCTAACGACCTTTGCGGTAGGGCGTCACAAGTGTGGTAAGGTACCACGAATGTTGTCACTTAAGAGCTGGTTTCTGCCTAAGGCTGACGACCTTTGTTGTAGGGAGTCACAAGTATGGTAAGCTACCATGAATGTCATCACTTAGGAGCTAGTTTCTACCTAAGGCTAACGACCTTCATGGTAGGGCATCACAAATGTGGTAAGCTACCACGAATGTCATTACACTATTTCCAGCCTAACATGCTGGAGTAAAATAGGAATAACTCTTTGCTCTGATATGGAATTTAGGAGAAATTAGTATAGTTGGAAAGCTAATTCAATTATCTATATGTTGATAGGTCATGAGCTCAAAAATTCCAAGTATACTGAGAGATATTCTTATTTTTAGTTGACTATACTAATATCCTTCTTAAGAATTCAATCGGCAAGGATTGTTTTGATTCATCTGATAGCTGAGAGTTATTTGAAGCCTTAATATATATCTAACTTACTAATAAAACTATAAAAGAACCATGATATACTATGAATGAGCATGGTACATGGCTATACTATTGGTTTAGATTTTTTGGGGTATTACACTTTCCCTCACCCAAATCCGCCCATAACACTTAATTTCAACTCCCAAAAGCATTAGATGCATTATTTTTCATCATTTTCTCTCCAAAAAAACCCTAGCCTCCTCAAGAACACTAACTTCATCAAATTTTCTTCAAAAAAAGCAAGAATTTAAGTTTCCTAGTTCAAGAAAGTTTTCAAGATTGTGTTTCCCCTTCAAGATTAAAGCTTTAAGGTATGTGGGAGTTCATCCATGGGTTCTTTTTCAGCCATGGAGCCCAAGGAGTTCATCCATGGGTTTTCTTTCAGCCATGGAGCCCAAACCCCTTTTATTTTAATTAATGAACGGATTTTTCTATCATTATGTTATTTTAGATGTTCAAGAAAGATTGAATTTCATGTTTTCATGTTTTCATGGTGATTTTAATTAATTTCAGCCCATGTGTTATTCCATGCAAGATTTTGAATTCCTCATGCTATGAATTTGAGTTTTCCATGCTTTATTCAAGTGAATTCCATGATAGATCCTAAATTCGTGATTTTTAGCAGCATTCCTATGTTTTAAATTCAAGCTTTCCACACGTTTGATGAAATTCCTATATCATGTTCAATCAATTTTAAGAATTTACCATATAACTTTATTGTTCACCCATGTTTAAGGCATTATTACCTTCACGCTATGATCTTTACATATATGATTAAATGCCCATGTCCTATTTCATGTGAATTTTATATGAATTCCTAATTTCATGATTTTAGTTATGTAATCATGCTATGCTCCCATGTTTGAGATATTCCTATGGCCAAGTTCATGATCCCCATATGTTTGGTGAATTGCCCCATGTTAAAGTATTCATCTCCATGTTCTTGAAGAAATGACCAAGTAATGGGTTTCTTTAAATAATGCATACTTATTATGGTCTTAAGTTCTCTCATGTGTCCTTATTATTTATGCGATCGAGTCCTGAGGGTATTGAATATTCGAAATTTTGCTGTTTATCTAGTCCCCAGTCAAAATAGAATGATTTTGTAGTATCCCAAACAGTAGCATTTGGTCAGTCAATAGAATTAGTGTGAGTTCAGTTAAGCCTAGTACAGTCTAGTCATCTGTTCAGTGTTGATTCGGTTGGGAGTAGGATTCAACACCGGGTAAACCCAGGGATGGGGACATTCCTGCCAGTAGAGGGTTTGACCATTAGTAGCAGTCCCTAAGTTATAGAAATACGTAACCAGTGTAGGGTAAATTATCTTCCGTCCAGACTAGGGTTGACGTAACCATATATATCTCATGAGTCTTCCTGCCAGATTAGGGTTTACCTAGCTAATTTTAGTAACCCGTGGCATGGTGCTAACACCCTTCAAACTGGAGTAACAGGTTGGACTCTAAATCAATCTATAATCGGGGTATGTTGGTTAGATGATGACTTCCACAATTTGTGTTTCAGTATTCAGTTCAGAACTCAATTCAGTTTTAGGTTTGTTGGACCAAAGCATACAGTTATTAGTTATTCAGTTATCAATATTTCAGTATTTCAATATTTTAGTTTACAGACTATTTCAGAATCATGTTATACGCTTGGTTTTGCATTCTCAGATAATATAGTTTCATGCATTCATATTTGATCATCTTATGTTGTTCAGTTTGTCCTTATCTCATATGTATAGTACTCCATAGTTTCTATCCAGTTATTCAGACAAAGTACAGTCCTATCTTACATGACTAGTATTCAGCTATCAGTCATTCAATTAATCAGATAAGATTTGTAGATGTTACAGTTGGTTCTGTGTGTTTAGCTATTTGTGCTTAGTATAATTGTATATTTAGATCCCCGATGTTATGTTAATTTTCATCACGTAGTTTCAGACGCAGTATTCATACAATATTCATATTTTACTATATCCCAGCTTCAGTTCTACTTATATCATTAAAGTAAAGTTTTGCATAAAATAAGTGTTGAGATTCACCATGATATTAGAGTATGTTTGTCACTCATACTTTAAGATGTTTTCAGCTTTCAGTTTATTCCAGCTTATTGGTGAGTCTACTTACACTTAGCATGCATGTTTTAAGATTACATATGAAATTAGTTTTACTTATTACATTCACCCATTCAAACTTAGTACATTCCAAAAGTACTGATCGACATATACATCTTGGTGGCTACATTGTATCATAATGTAGGTACTAATTATAGCCCGCACATCATGATCAGACAATTGCAGTTTCCAGCTAGAAGGTGATGAGTTCTCTTGTTTTAGGAACTCCAGAGAATTTTAGTTCATGTAAAGTTTATTTATTTTCATATGTATTGATTAGTGGTAGTTGGAGGCATGTCCCAACTACCATTAGTCGGTATAGTATAGGCTTCATAGATGTCAGTCAGAGTCAGTCATGTAAATTTCAGTTTCTTCCTTCAGTTTTATCAGATTGTAAACTTTATCAGTAATGAATTTATTAAGATTAATCCATAATTATGTTTTTGTTGTTATTTATTTTATTATAATTTATATGCTTAATAGTATGCCAGTTCATGGGTTAGCTTGGGATCACTTGTGGTTCCAAGCACCGTGTGGCATCCTGGGTGCACTCTCGGGCTGTTACAACTAAATAAGCTTATAAATATGACCCATATATATAAACAATGTAGAAATCACTCTAAACCACAAGTGAGAGAATGGTAATACTCCGAATGCCAGGAGCTCACATCTAATCTCTGATCCATAGCTGCTCATCATGATGCAGACAACAAGAGTGAGAACTCGTACTATGATATTAGGTTGTAGAACAGTAGTATGAGAAATAAGAATGTGGTACTCAGAAGTTAATTACCCACTAATCTCTACAGATAATTCAAATATAAATAATATGCAAAGTAGGAACATAACTACGTACAACTATTCAAGAAGCTAACATAACAAAGCTAAAGGGGCAATGAGGATAAACTATCATATTCTAGATATACTTTGGTAATAAAGAACTATACCATATATCACAAACCAATATACAAATATAGAGTAGAAGCATGATCTATAGTAGTATACAAGGCCAAGAATATGTATACAACATGAATAGGCAAGGAAGAGAGGTTATATATGGTAGTATTATCTCTCTCTATATATATGTATGTATGTATGTATATATATGTATGTATGTATTTATATATATATATATATCAAGGCATGCTAATCAAGTAGGAAACTAGAGTTGGCATAATCAGGGTCCCTAATCATAATATCTGAATCATACCTTTAGTCTTATTACCGGTCCATAATCAGTCTACCACGAACTAACCATAACAATCCACAATACAGTAACCAGCTAGTCTGGACAAAGAATACCTAACCAGACCCCAAAAACTGGAAGGTTCAATCAATACACAACTCATAACAAGCATTATTCATAACCTATACCTATGTAACCTCCTATCAGGTTGATAGATATAGGAACCAAACAATATGATGGTGATAAGCAATGCGCATGCATGCATGAATGCAAATAATACCATAACCGATCCAAGTGCCATAATGTACCTAGTGCATACACCTCTTTCTACTCGATGGTTTGCAAAGGTAGGAACTATGATGACCTCTCTTATCTGGCATAACATATTATGAATGAAGGGGACATTAGGGGGTTCGTGAGTAACAGTATACACTAACCTTCTCCCAATCAAAGATTTCCAATTATCATCATTATTAGTTTATTTTATCCAATACTGGAGAGATATACATACAATAAATGTATGGACTCGAGAATGGCTAAAACAATGTAAATAAATAAATTTGTTGCCCGAGGTCAACTTTGGGACTAAATCATCATAATACAGTAGAAAGGGTTGGGATCTCTCACAATCAAAGTAAAGTATAGTGGTAAAACCATGTATCAAAATCTGTCTCGATCAAGTTCCAAAAACATCATTTTTAGTTCCAAAAACTCATAAATCATCGATTAAGATGGTATGATTCCCATTATGAAAGAATCCATTTTAAAATCAAAAAGTGGAAATAAACCCCTTTTTAGGAAAACAGTAGTAAAACCATGATTATAGTTGAAATTGTACCACTAAGTGAGCATGAATGTACCATAGCATATGCATGATATCACAAGTATCTACATTATACAATCATAAGTGTCTAAGTGTCTATAGACTAAACCACATCCTTTATAAAGATAGATTACACACCTAGGTCAAACTAGTATCGTAACCACGTCATTGGGCCCAATAGTATGTAACTAGCATATTATCAATACTATAATTTGAGAACTACAATAATCTACCTAGTCAAGTAGTAACACCTATACTAAAGGGGTTCTTAGCCTCAACTATATTTAACATGCTATTAACCTATGGTAATAAGATCCTATAGGCATAACAAGTATTACATCTTAAGGGTCAATTCACCCTTCTATCCCCAAACCCATAAATTAGGCTAAGTCATTGCATCCTACCCATAACCATATCCTAACATCCTTAACTAACATGAAATATATATCATACACTGTCATGAAGAATAGTATATCAAAGCCTACCTCAATGCCGAACCTCAAGTTCTTGAGTCATCCATAAATCATTTGTCTTTGTTCCATGATCCTGAAACACCGCCATGTTATACAATAGTAACCTACACATAATTAGAATTAAAACAAGACCCATATTAAAATATAAAATATTGGGTCAGAATTTGGGTCAAGAATGGGCCCACGGGGCCTACAATTAGAATCTAAAATTGAATCCATCATGAGGTCCCTTATAGAACAGGGAATGTGTGCTCTAGAGTTGAGCAGAAATGGTACATAAATTAGGGCCTAAATCAACCTTAAAGTGATTTAAAGGCCTAGTTTTTAAAAATTTACCATGAAATGGGATGCAAATTTATGGGAAAAATAATGAGATATGACCAAGGAGTGTTAGGCCAACTTAACTTAGTTTCAATGGATGATTCCTCACTTTTTGCTCTTTTCAATCTCCAAAAATAGTTTAAAAAATAGAGAAAATAAATCTAAAATTCAGATAAAGCAGGGGATTTAACAATCCCTAAGTGTCACTTAAGCAACTCATTTATTGCTTAAGCAATCATCGCTTAAGTGGCCAAGCGATCGCTTAAGCAATCCATCATAAATAACTGACCTTCGCTTAAACAGTATTCAATCACTTAAGAAATCTCTGATTAAGAGACAATGGCATTTCTTAAGTAGCTGGGTGAGGTCTAAGGGCGATCGCTAAAGTGATCCCAAGCGACCACTGCATATGGAACCCCCACCATATTTTTGGGCTAGAATTTGATTCATCGTTCCTACATGTATAGACCTGAACCCAATGATTTCCATGTCAAAATAAGTGCTTTTATTAATTATATATTGTGGGAAGAACTTTGGATATGATTGAGATCACAAAAATATCCTAACTCAAAGATGAGTTGAGAACTTTTCTACCGATTGAGTTTTAGTAAATATTTCAACTTAGGTCAACTTTCAATGATCATTACTCCTAAAATATAATGATTTAGGTAGACTACTTTATTTAAAATTATAGATATTTGAGTCATCTTTCCAATCCATTTGATTTCACCTTAATTAGATATCAGAGTAGAAAGTTATGCTCATTTTACTTGGAAGTGTCTGTCTATCAACCAGATACGACTAAGTTGATCAGCCGTCAACTCAAGTTGTCAACCTTAAATAGTAAATGGAAAAATCTAACTAGATATTAATGACTAGGATGATGAGTCATCACCAAACTAACAAGTCATCAACCCAAGTCAATAACTGAAGAATTCCTGTGATTGTTTTTATTTCCTTAGGGGTATTTTGGTCCTTTCCTTACCTAAAACCCTAACCCTATGTAATGCCTCAGGAGTACACCCTAGGTGTCACATAGTGATTACAGTACCGAGGGACCATAAGCTAACCCAAGAGCCAGTACTTGCTGTGAGCACTGGATAATAACATAATAAATGCAGAAGAACAACTAATTAGCCATAAGGTTTTATCAACCGAATCAGTACTGAAACATGAATCTGAAGAAAACAACTATTTGAATCTGATAAAATACTGATAAATTGAATAAATAACTGACATTTCTAAAATCTTCTAAACTTAACTGAATATGAGTTGATGGGATAGGCCCCAACTAACTCCACTAACTACAAGACTGAAAGCATGAAATTAAAAAAAAATCCTCAAAATATGAGGACTCACCACTGCTACTGTAGAGGATCAGAGAAGTTTATGTGTAATCCAAGAACTGGGCATTCAAACCTATGATAAGATACATCATAGCACAAAAGAAAAAGTATGCGATTAGTACTTTGAATGTATCGGTATACTAAATGATGTAGGCTAATAAGCATAGTTTCATGAACATGAATAAATAATCATCTAAATATGTATCTATAACATAAGGTATAGAATAGAATGCATGAAATCTGGAGTTACTAAGAATATGTGAAATCTGTAAATACTAAGGATGTATGACCAAGCATAAAACATGAACTAAAAAAATCTATAAACTGAATTACTGAAATAGCTGAAATAACTGATATCTCTAAGCTTTGGTCAAATAACACTGATACTAAGTATCTGAACTGATTATTAGACTAAAACTGTAGCTTAGACTGTGGGAGGTATCATCTAACTGACATTCCCCAATCTGAGCTAATCGGGGTTCAACCCGTAACCCCAGTTGGAATGGTGTTAGTACCGTGCCATGGGTACTAACGCTGGCTATATGGATTTACTAAACTGGTATACTGTATGGTCCCAAAGGAATAAAGGTGTCAAGCCTAATTTGAACAAGGACCCCTGCGAGATAGTTAAACCTAAAATAATAGGTGACTTCTCATATCCTACCCTGGCTACATAGTTCTAGAGTATAGGAATGCTACTAGCGACTTTACCTATCTGGCGGGGAAGCCATCATCCCTGCACTTGCTCAGTGCTAAGTCCTACTCCCAATTAAATGACACTGGATGCTAAACTGTTCTAAGTTTAATTGACTGATCTAGTAATGCTCATAATATATTCTGAAGTTATCCTGAAGATATTGTGACGAGACTAAGTAAAAAACTATGGTTTTCGAGTATTCAATACCTCCAGGACTCAAAAACAGAACTAGTTAACATGATACTTAAGCTTAAAGGACATAACATTCAAGCCTCTATCAAATCTTCACTTTTGTAGGCATTTTATCAAACACTTGTAGTTCATAGTTAATTCAAATCATGGGAATGTTATGGGACTTGTAGTAATAGCATGAATTCAACATGAATATCACTAAATCATGATTTAATTCGATGAATGACAAAATTAAAATATGGAGAATTGAATAACAACAATAATTTCATTTATACATGGTGTAAAATCATAGTCCATGCAGATTCATGGGTGAAATCATAATCTAAAATCAAAATAACTTGAAAGGATCATAATTTTTGAAATTTAACTTGAATACTTGGACTCCATGGTTGGAACGAACCCATGGATAAACATCTAACATGCCTGGGTTAATGAATTTGAGATGCTTAATGGCGAGATTTCTTGACATTTGATCTTGTATTCGAGAGCTAGAGTTTTAATGGAGAGAAATTTGATGAACAATGAGCATATTTTGCTCAATTTCAAGATTATTCTTTTGTTTACATGAATTGGGGGCTTGATGAAAAACAATATTACTCATGCGATTTAAATCCCGCAACTGGAACGCCGATTAAGGCCTTACTACAATGTGGTGAGTGGGTCATCGTGATACCTACCATAATGCGGTAGAATCGTGGTGACTCTCTGGATTGTGACAATTGTTGCTTTGGGGTTCACCATGATGCGGTGCAACTGCAGTGACACCCTAGAAATTGACAAATGCTGAAATGGCCTTCATTGCAACGCGTTGAAATGGTCGTTGTGATACTCACCATGATGCGGCCTAATCACGATGAGCTACTATTTTGCCAATTCAAATGCGGTCCAATCCCTATTTGAAAATCCCAAAACTTAACCAAAATAAGCTATTTTCTAGCTTCTAAGTGTTACAAGTATGTACTCAGGGTTGGACTAAGCTAGAAATGTTTGGGGTATTACAATATCTCCTCCTTGGGAACATTCATCCTCGAATGAGACTAATGAAGTTGAGATACTAAAAACTGAGGCTATATCTAGCACGCACACTAAAAGCATGACTAAAATGATATATAAATGCAAGAACTATCAAATGAATGACTATATAAAGCTGATACTTGGATTGAAAAGAGATAATCTGGGGAAACTAGTTACCTTGAGTTGAATCTACAGTGAAAAGATGAGGGTACTTGGTCCGCATATTTGCTTCTGCTTCCCAAGTTGCTCCCTCAATGGATTGATTCTGCCAAAGAACTTTGACCAAGGAACTTCTTTTTTCCTTAGTCTACGAACATGACGATCAAGAATTTCTATTGGAACTTCCTCATAAGAAAGGCTATTCTAGACATCCACATTTTCTAAAGGGAGAACTACCGCTGGGTCACCAATACACTTTTTCAACTATGAAACATAGAACACTGGGTGAACTTAAACTAGATATGAAGGCAATTCAAGCTCATATGCTACCTTTCCAAAACGGCTAGGAATTCTGAACGGACCAACATATCAGGGATTAAGTTTCCCTTTCTTTCCAAACCTCTTCACTTCCTTCATGGGAGAGATTTTTAAGTACACAAATTACTGACCTCAAACTCGAGATACTTTCTTCTCACATCTGCATATGATTTCTGTTGGCTCTGGGCTTCCCTAAGCCTTTATCTGATCAACTGAACTTTTTATAACGCATCAAACAACAAGTTAGGCCCTACTACTGTGGCCTCACCCACTTTAAACCAACCAATCAGAGATCTACATCTTCTACCATAAAGAGACTCAAACAGAGCTATCTAAATACTGGAATAATAGCTGTTATTATATGTGAATTCAATCAAGGGAAAGTGGTTATCCCAACTACCTTTAAAATCAACAATGCAGGCTCTTAATATTTCTTCTAGAGTCTAAATGGTTTGTTCTTCTTAACCATCTGTCTAAGGGTGGAAGGTTGTACTGAGGTGGACTTGGCTACCAAGGCCCTTTTGGAATGCCTTCCAGAAGTGAGAGGTAAACTGGCTACTCTATCTAATATGATAGATAAGTGAACACCATCCAACTTAACCAACTCTCTAAGATAGAGTTTGGCATAGTCATTGGCTGAATAAGAGGTATGGACTGGCAAGAAATAAGATGATTTTGTCATCCTATCAACGATAACCCTACTAGAATTATGTTGATGACGAGTACGAGGCAAACCCATCACAAAGTCCATGTTAACTTCTTCCTGTTTCCATGTAGGAATACTGAACTCCTGCATGAACCCACTAGGCTTCTGGTGCTTAATCTTAACCTGCTAACATGTAGGGCACTTAACTACAAACTCTGAAATGTCTTTCTTCATCCCACTCCACCAATAGATCTCCTGCAAGTTATGGTATGTCTTAGTGGCCACTGGATGAATCAAGTAACGCGCGCCATGGTCTTCTGTAAGAATTTTCTGTAGCAACTCATCAATATTTAACACACACAATCTACCCTAATAGTGCAATACACCATCTCCCCCATGGGAGAAATCCTCTACCTTCTGGTCTCTGATTGACTCTTTAAACTTCACTAAACTAGGATCTCTATCTTATTTTTCCTTCACCTCGGAAAGCAGAGATGATTTGGCACTACTCTGCACCCACACATTACCCTTCACTGAACTGACTAAGCGGACACCTAATCTAGAAAGTTGATGAACATTCTGAGCTAACTTCTTCTTACCATCCTCAACATAAGCAACACAATCCACAGACAATGTACTGAGAGAATCAGCCACTACATTGACCTTGCCCGAATGATACAAAACACACATGTCATAATCTTTTAATAACTCTAACCACCTCCTCTCTCATAAATTCAAATCTTTCTGAGAGAACACATACTGTAAGCTTTTGTGATTTGTGAACATATCAACATACACCTCATACAAATAATGCCTCCAAATCTTTAAGGCAAACACTATAACTACTAGCTCAAGATCATGGGTAGGGTAATTCTTCTCATGAGGCTTAAGATGTCTAGAGGCTTAGGCTATGACATTACCTCTCTGCATGAGGACACAACCCAAACCTACTCTGGATGAATCATAGTACATAACAAAACCATCTGGAAAATTAAGAACTGGGGCTGAGGTGAGTCGATTCTTCAACTCCTGAAAACTCTTCTCACAAGAATCTGATCACTGAAACTTAACATTTTTCTGTGTCAATTTGTACATAAGGGATGAAATAGATGAAAACCCTTCAAAAAACTAATGGTAATTGCCAGCCAAACCCAAAAAAATCCTAATGTCTGATGAAGAGATGGGTATGGGCTAATTTCTCACCGCTTCGGTCTTTTAAGGATCAACTATAATGCCATCATCGAAAATAATATAGCCAAGAAAAGCTACTGATCTTAGCCAGAATTCACACTTGCTAAATTTAGCAAACAACTGATGAGCCCTAAGAGTCTGCAACACTATTCAGAGATGGTCTGCATGATTATTTTTGCTATGGGAGTAGACAAGAATGTCATTGATGAAGACTATAACAAACATTTCCAAGTACTGCTTGAACATGTGATTCATTAATTCCATGAAAGCTACTAAGAATTAGTAAGAGCAGAGGACATAACTAGAAACTCAAAGTGACCATACCGGGTTCGGAAAGCTATTTTCGGAATGTCACATTCTCTAACTCTGAGCTGATGATAGCCTAATATAAAGTCACTCTTAGAAAAATAACTGGCTCCCTGAATTTGGTCAAACAAATCATTAATTCTAGGAAGTGGATATTTATTCTTAATGTTGAATTTATTCAACTGATGGTAGTCTATACACATTCTAAGAGAACCGTCTTTCTTACGCACGAATAAAACTGGTGCATCCCATGGGGAGATGTTGGGCCTACTGAATCCCTTATCCAGGAGATCTTTTAACTGTTCTTTTAACTCCTTGAGTTCTGCTGGAGCTATCCTATATGGAGGAATAGATATGGGCTAAGTATGTGGAAGAAGGTTTATTCTGAAGTCGATTTACTTTTCAGGAGGAACTCTTGGAAGATCTTCAGGGAACACATTTAGGAATTCCCTAACTAACAAAACTAACTCAAGGGGGTTGAAGTATCTAAATTAGAGTCTTTGACTCAAAAAAGATGGTAAATACACCCCATGGATATCATCTTTCTCGCTCTAAGGTATGAAATAAGATGACCCCTAAGAGCTGTAGTACTACCCCTCCATTCAGGGACTGGTTCATTTGGGAACTAAAAGTGAACTATTCTACTTCTAAAATCAACTGAGGCATAGCATGAGTAGAGCCAATCCATACCGAGAAATACGTCCAAATCTGTCATCTCTAACTCCATGAGATCAACTAAAGTAACTTTCTGAGATATTATAATCGGACACTTCCTTTATACTTGCCTGGATACAATGGAAACACCCACTGGGGTAGACACTGAAAAGGGCTCTACTAGAGTCTTGCAACTAAATTTGAAGTTGGCAGCTATTAAGGAGTTATAAAAAAGAAGAAGCTCCAGGGTCTAGTAAAGCATAAACATATAAATTGAAGGCCTGCAATGTACCAGTAACTACGTCAGGAGAATTTTCCTGATGTTGAAGGGACTGAAGAGCATACAATCTATTTGGACTCTTACCATTGGTAGCACTGGAAGTGGCACCCTGTTAAGTCGGGCAACTGGCTGGAGCTGATGACTGATGGGACTGGACTTATTGGCAAAAATCCCTACCTTTTTGAGCAACCACCCAACACTCCCAAACCTGGTGGACTAGCTTTCCACACCCAAAGCACGTATCACTGACAGCTCTACACTCACCCTGATGGTGTTTTCCACATTTCTAACATAGAGGATTTGTACGGGCACTGTTAACACTACCATGGGACTTTGCGCCTGCTGTCCTATTTGAAAGATCATTTTTGAATTTAGGTACGGGGGTACTAGCTGAAGATGGTGCTGGGGATGAAGATCTCTAAGGGAATTGGGGACATTTACCACCTTCTGACCTTGGCTGACTGAAATTAAAACTACCAGTCCTGGCCCTCTTGTTTTCTCTCTCTCTCTTCTTAATCTTCTTCTCCTCAATTTGTTGAGCATGGACCATCAACCTAGAAAAGTTCATCTACCTAAACAACATTGTGGTCCTACACTCCTTGACCACATAATGGGATACAGCAGACATAAAATTATGTATTTTGGATCTACTGTCAGCTACCACGTGAGGAGCATATCTAGCTAATTGAGTAAACTTGAGGGAATATTCCTTCACGCTCATGTTACCCTACCTCAAGTTAATAAATTTTAACACTTTGGCCTCTCTCAACTCCAATAGGAAGAATTTGTCTAAGAAAACTATGGTAAACTCTTCCCATTCAGCAGGCCCTGCATCAACATCCTAATCAACCTTTCATTGCCTAAACCAAGTATGGGCTACATCCTACAACTAATATGTAGCAAACTCAACACTTTCACTAGATATTACCTTCATAATATCGGACACCTTCTTAACCATATCTAAGAGTTCCTGTGAATCCTCTTCAGAATTGGATCCTATAAAGAAAGAAGGATTCATTCGGATGAAGTCCCAAATGATGGTTACAGTTGCATTGGCCACTGGATTGGCCTGAACAACAGTTGGTCGCTCATTCTGAGCTGCTACAAAATTTTCTAAAGTAGTCAACGCATCTCTGAATTCTATGTGAGAGACATGCTCGTCTAGAGGATCTTCCTAAATGGGTGGAGGTACTGGATTGTTTCTCGCTCTTCTTCCATTATTATTTTTTGGAGGCATGTTCTATAAATGGAAGGAAAATTAGATTAGGCAGAGAGTTTAACATGAGCTCATGCTCAGTCGTACGACATGAATACTGAAAGAAGGTAAACTTTTCCTAAATGCCTTGTAGCCTCTTTCCCATAAGTGTGTCACTCTACACACCCATGCATAAGACTCTACTTAACGTGACTTTCAGACTTTCTAAGACACTTTAAAACCTTAGGCTCTGGTACCAAGTTTGTTATGCCCTAGGAGTACACCCTAGGCATCACGTGGTGCTTATAGTCCCGAGTGACTACAAGCTAACCAATAAGCTGGTACCTGCTATGGGAACTAAATAATAACATAATAAATATGGAAGAACAATTGATTAACCAAAAGGTTTTAACAAGTGAATTAGTACTGAAACATGAATTTGAAGAAAACGACTATTTAAATCTGATAAAATACTAATAAGCTGAATAACTAACTGACATATCCGAAAGCATCTAAACTCACCTGAATATGAGTTGATGGGACAGGCCCCAACTAACTCCACTAACTACTAGACTGAAAGTATGAAATAAAAAACAATCTGTCCTTAAAATATGAGGACTCACCACAGCTACCATTGAGGATCTGAGAAGTCTAAGCATAATTTAGGAACTGGCTGTCTGAACAATGATATGATATATCATAGCACAAAAGAAAAAGTATTTGATCAGTACTTTGAATGTACTGGTATGCTAAACGAGGTAGGTTAATATGCATGGTTTTAAGAACATAGATAAATAATCATCTGAATATGTATGTATAACATAAGGTATTGAATAGAATGCATAAAATTTAGAGTTACTAAGGATATGTGAAATTTGTAAATACTGAGGATATATGTCCAAGAATGTAACATGAACTAAATAAAATTTATAAACTGAAATACTAAAATAGCTTAAATAAATGATATATGTAAGCTTTGGTCAAACAACACTGAGATTGAGTGTCTGAAATGATTATTGGACTGAAATTGTAGATTAGAATGTGGGAGGTATCAACTAACCGACATGTCCCGATCTAAGCTAATCGGGGTCGAACCTGTAACCCTAGTAGGAAGGGTGTTAGTACCGTGCCATGGGTAATAACATTGGTTATATGGATCTCCTAAATTGATATACTGTATGGTCCCAAAGGAATAAGGGTGTCAAGCCTAATTTGATGGATAACCCCTACGAGATAGTCAAGCCTAAATGGACGGGTGACTTCTTACCTCCTATGCTGGCTACGTAGTTCTTGAGTATAAGGATTACTACTAACGACTCTACCTGTCTGACAGAAAAGTCGTCATCCCTATACTCGCTCGGTTCTAAGTCTTACTCCTAACTGAATGACACTAGATGCTAAATTGTTCTAAGTTTAACTGATTGATCTAGTAATGATCATAATATATTCTAAAGTTATCCTTAAAATACTGAGATGAGACTAAGTAAACAACTATGGTTTTGGGGTATTCAATACCCCCAGGACTCACGAGCAAAATTAGTTAACATGATACTTAAGCTTAAAGGACATAACATTCAAGCCTCTATCAAATCTTCACTCTTGTAGGCATTTTATAAAACACTTATAGTTCATAGTTTATTCAAATCATGGGAATGTTATGGGACTTGTAGTAATAGCATGAATTCAACATGAATAGCACTAAATCATGATTAATTCAATGAATGACAAAATTAAAACGTGGAGAATTGAATAACGATAATAATTTGATTTATACATGGTGTAAAATCATAGTTCATGGAGATTCATGGGTTAAATTAAAATCTAAAATCAAAATAACTTAAAAGGATCATAATTTTTACAATTTAACCCGAATACTTGGACTCCATGGGTGGAAAGAACCCATGGATGGATATCTAACATACCTGGGTTAATGAATTTCAGAGGATTGATGGAGAGATTACTTGAGATTTGATCTTGTATTTGAGAGATAGGGTTTTAATAGAGAGAAATTTGATGAACAATGATCATATTTTGTTCAACTTCAAGATTAATCTGTTGTTTACACGATTTGGGGGCTTGATGAAAGAAAATATTTCCCTTGATATTTAAAATCCCATAATTGGAACACCGATTAAGGCCTCACCATAATTTAGTGAGTAGATCATCGTGATACCCACTGTGATGTGGTGGAATCGTGGTTACTCTCTGCATCATGACAATTGTTGTTTTATGGTTCACTGTGATGCAGTGCAACCGTGGTGACCCTATGGAAATTGATAAATACCAAAATGGCCTTTATCGCAATGTGATGACATGCTCATCACGATACTCATCGTGACATAGCCTAATCACTGTGAGCTACTATCTTGCCAATTAGAATGTGGTCTAATCCCTATTTGTAAATCCTGAAACTTACCCAAAACAAGCTATTTTCTAGCTTCTAAGTGTTACAAGTACATACTAAGGGTTGGACTGAGCTAGAAATTTTTGGGGTATTACACCCTATGACTTAAATAACCCTATAAATGTTATGTATTCATCGGTTATCAACTTTCAATGCTCATTCTCTTCTCCACTCTCAAGAGAAAAAATTTAGGGTTTCTTCCTATAGTTCAACTTTAATGGATCCAAATTCAAGGTTTCCTTCAAGAAATCAAGAAATTCAGGTATGTGGGGTTTGAACAAGGATACTCATTCATCCTTGTGCCTAATAGATTTGGTTTTTGATTTGAATTTATGAGATTTTAATTAAGGTTCATACCTAATTTGCATGTTTTTGAAATTATGACATTATCATGATATTTAAAGTTCAATTAGCACAAGAATTTACCTTTACTCTTGTTTTCACTAATATGATTGTTATTATGAGATAAATTTTAGTAATTTGACATAAATTTCTATGAGATGGTGACTATATATAATTTTCAGCCTGATTTAGTCAATTTACAAATAAGAGCATATGAATTTATCATGATTATCCCAGTTTGAAATAAGTTCAAATTTTCTATCTGATATTACTATAGTATGATTCAAATTCCAGTTTGATCTTATGATGTCAAACATGAATTATAATTCACACAGTATTCATGATTATGAGCTATTAACAGAAGCATAATTTACTTTTAGTTTTACTAACTCATATGCTTATTTTAAAGTAAATTTTATTAGTATGAGCATATAGTATATATATTTTGGGAGTAGTATTTAGCATCGAGAGAGAAGTATAGGTTCAATGCATGCTATTTACTAAAAACTATGTGCCACCATAGGTTTAGGGGCCTCACTAGAAAAGTGTCCCCCTTGTCCAATATAGGCTTAGCTTAGTGATCACTCCAGTTCAGTTCAAGTTATATTCAAGTGGCAAGGGTGAACAACCCTCCTCAACATGGGTCAAACATTGGACTCCATGATAACTCATATGGTTTATGTCTGTTATAAGAATATCCCACAGAAATGGCAGTTTTCAGAAACATAGCTATTGTAACTCGCCGAGCTTATTAGATTCTATTTATTATTTATGTTTTATGATATTTCAGCTTTTAGTTTGATTCAGTCTATTGGTGAGTCTGCTTCCACTTAGCATGCATATTTTAAGATTACAAATTGATTCAGTTTAACTTATTGCATTCATCCTCACTTACTCAATATATTCCAAAAGTACTAACCATATATATGTTTGTGTGTCTACATTATTTCATAATGGTATCAGTTGTAGTCCACACATCATAATCTGACAGTTTGCAACTTATGGCCAGTAGGTGATGAGTTATCTTAATATAAGGACTCGAGTCAACTATAGCTCCAATATTTTATGTTTATTCAGTTTTATTGATTAGGGATAGTTGGGGGTCATGTCTCAGTTATTTATAGATAATATTAGTAGAGGCTTCATAGGCAGTCAGTCAGGGTTGATATATTTAATTTCAAATTTGTTTTGTATATTCCAGTGTTGTAAATTTTCAAATAGTTTTACAATGAACAAGTTCTTTCAACGACATCTCTATTTCTTGTTATTTCCAATTTTGTGTATTTGATTCAATGCTTATTATTTATGCCAGTATCATGGGTTAGCTTAGGAACACTTGTGATTCTAAGCACCGTGTGACGTCTGGGGGTAGTTTGGAGACGTCTATAATTTTCTTTGAGAGGTTATTGGGAATTTAAGAATTATTTTTCTTCTTTATGCTCTAGATCGTGCAATAAAGTTGTCCTCTCAAAAACTTTTGTTGATTCATGTATTACTCTATAATTCTCTATCTGCGACTCATTCTTGAGGTAACATGTGTAGTAAATTCCAATTCCTTGTGAGATGATGCTCTCAGACTTACTATCAAGAACTACAGAAACAACACAAAGGGCTTGAGAGGAGCCACTAGTATGTTCAAAGTCCTTTAATTCAAAAGCTTATGTCCTCATCCATATGTGTTATACAGTTAAGAAAAAATATAATATGTATTCAGATTTCTTGTTAACCCTTTATTACAAATAGAGCTCGTGAAAGGAGAGAGCATGTTTCTAGTATATTGAATACTATTTTTATTAAGGGATAATGTAACTTAGGGTGTTATGATTCATAAGTAGTAGAACATCCTTAGAATTAGAAGTATGGATATAGAATTGTAGTAATAAGAAAAGGTGAGGTTAGCATTTGGTTGTGGATAAATTGATAGATCTATGTCAGCTATTAAGTAGGAGTGAGGTTATATATCCTTGTGTGTTAACTAAGGGGTAATGAATATGATATAGGTTTCATGGTGGAAGGTAGAGAAAAAGTTATTATTTAAGGTGAATTGTGGTATGCTTAAAGTAGAAATAGAGTTCTTGATGGTATTCCATTATGTTAGAAAAGTATAAATTATTAACAAAAGTACTTTGTTAATAAGGATTATTAATATAAGTTCTCCTTGTGGTTATGAAAGAGAAATTGGTTGGTTCTTGTAAGGCGAGGAGTATAATTTAGATATATGGATGGATAAGTTGTAGTGATGTGTGAAAAGAGGATATGATAATGGATAAAAGTAAGATAGATCATAAGATTATGATCAAATATTATTATTTTTAGGTTCAAATTGATGTTTTACCAAGCAATAATGGTGTGTGAGATTGTGGTTAATCATGTCTAGTACTAGAATCTAACTTGAATAGTGAATGATCATCAAGGTGGAGAAAATGATTTCTTGGGATAGTGATGTTAGTTATATAAAAAGGGAGCTAGTAGGCTTGGAATGATGTATCCAAGAATTTAAGTTTATTTATTTCACAATTAAGTTTGATCGTGTAGGTATGATGTAGAGGTGTACCCAAGGTGATATGGGGCTGCATTATTTTCTAAGTTTTTAAAGTGTCATGTGTACTTAGGAAGTACCTCATGAGTTGTTGTGTGTGAATAAGTCTAGTGATAAACTATATGGTGTTTTTGATAGCTAAGTTGGGAGTTATAGGTTGAGGATGCTAAGTCTTTTAGTATAATTCTGATTCACATGGTTAAGGGAAAGAATATAAGTTTAGAGGTGTGATATTAGTAACTTATGAAGAATGGGTAGATTATATGTTTAGATAGACAGGCATGTTGGTGGAAAAGAGCATAAGCATATCATGATGATTATTGAATCAAGAGAAAGTTAAGGAAGGTATATATTAAGAGAGTGTCCAAGAATGAAGTTATTATTGTCCAAATATAGTTTATCCATGTGAGTTGAGAATTTAAGTGTAGATTGTTAGAGTAAAGAAATTATGGCCTAGTCTTGAGGATATAAAATAGGCTCATAGGCTTAGAATGTCATCTTTGATCTAAAGGGGAAATGATAGGGTGAAGAACCAAGTCAACTTTTGAGAATTGGATTGTGATGCATGTCAATAAGAGTTGTGATGAGCTAGAGATCCATTCTTACTCTAGCACATTCCTTGAAATTCAATCATTATGCATTTTATCTATGTCTTGCGTGATAGAGACATGCTCGTGACCAATGCATGTACACTTTATTCATATTCATGTTCATTCTCAGCTCCTATTAAAGAAGTAATAGCTTTAATTTGTGATCTGAGTCATTCCTCATGAATCTATCGATCTCGGTTTTATGTTAAGTAATTTATGATAAGTATGAACTCATGTTTCAGAGTATGCTCATTTCCCTGAACTCATGATGCATCCTTAATGACCATAGAATTTCGCATTATGTCATGTATGCACTCAGTTAGATCTCTTTAATGAATCCATGTCTTTGATATTCTATTCCTCGAGCCTCAGTTAAGTGACAAGTTATGCATAGTATTATTTCATGCTTTAGGTCCTTATGTTCTAGACCTTCAGTGAGCGTTACATACGTTAAGGTAGCAGTGATGAAAATAAATTATTAATGGTTTACATGAAAGAGAGAGTAGATAACCCTCATTAAGGAAGATTTTTGTATCCTTGCTTTATCTGAGGCCATAAGTGTGAAGGAAGAATGAGGAAAGGCCATTGTATATGTCATAGTTAGTTGAGAATTTTAGGTGTACCTTCTTTTGAATAATGCATGAAAGATGTTATTGATAGAGGTATTAGAGAATATGGGAAAAATTCCTAGATGGGTTGGTTTCCTAGAAGTTCATATGCCGTTATAACCATAGGCTTGAATGTCATGTTGGTATGTACGTGGATGAATGTAATATACGCTAGTGAACTCAATGTAGGAGTTTAGAGTTAGTCATCGAAGTGGTAAGGCATGTTATTCTTAGGATGAGAGCTATGAACAGACATAGAATTGGCCATTGTGGTTTAAACTAGTATTATGGTATTATGTGTAGTACCTTCTAATTTTTAGTTAGACTTGAACATAGTGAGAGTATGTAGTTTAATTTAGACTTTGGTGGGTAGCCATATGTACCCATGTGAGAAGTATATGTTATATATAATGAAGTTTAGTATTTAAGAGGAAAAATATAACTGGGGAGAGTGTTTGAGAAGTGTGGCAAAGCTTGAACGTTAGCTTTTTCATCGACTAAGTCATAGTAATCCTATTTTTGCTTCTGCTCTATATGCCTATATCCCATGTTATAGAGTTGTATCCATGTTACAATTCCTTACTCGAATTCCATACTCAGATCATGCCCAAAATTCTCTCCCACAATTATTACTAGAAGTTATGATAAGTAGAGTTTGAGAAAAATCTTATTCCATTGTTAGTAACTCCTGAAAATTTCATCGTATTAGCTATCACTTGAAGTACTATATATATGATCGTATCATGAATGTTTCAATTGAGTTATAAACTCAAAACTTGAATAAGATGGTTATAGTCAATCAATTCAGCTCAGAAATCAGTTTCATGATCAAAGTTTTATCGTTTTATCTTAATTATGTCCTTCATTAGTAGACCTATCCTATCAACATCATTTCATACTATCCCTATACATGTGTACATATTTCATATGTATCAGCTGAGTCAGTACCCTGTTAAAAGTTGGTTTTAGTTATGAGACATGATCAATTTTAGAAATTTAGCTTAAATATAGTAATTACATTCCTTTCATCAAAATATCAGCCTTCATTCGAGGACGAATGATCCCAAGGGGAAGATAATGAAACCCCCTCCCCCCATATTTTTGGGATAGAATTTGAACTATCGTTCCTACATGTACATACTCGAACCTAATGATTTCCATGTAAAAATAAGTGTGTTTATAAATTGTATAGAGTGGGAACATCTTTTGATATGAATAGAGATCATAAAAATCTCCTAACTCAAAGATGAGTTGAGAACTATTCTATCGATTGAGTTTTAGTGGATGATACAACTTGGGTTGACTTTAAATGATCATTACTCATAGAATATAATGAGTTAGGTTTCTTACTTTATATCAAAAGATAGATGTTCCAGTCATATTTCCAATGCATTCTATTTAACCTTAATCTGATATCGGAGTAAAAAGTTATGCTCATTTTACTTGGGAGTGTCTATTTGTCAACTAGGTGACGACTAAGTTGACAAGCCGTCAACTCAAGTTATCAACCTTAATCAGTAAATGGCGAAATCCATCTAGATATTGACGACTAGGGTGAAGAGTTGTCACCAAAATGATGAGCCATCAATCCAAGTCGTAAAGTGAAGAATTCCTACATTTTTTTTGTTTCCTTAGGGGTATTTTGATCTTTTTCTCACATCAAATCTTACCCCCACAGCTTAAATAACCCTACAAACATTATGTATTCATCAGTTATCAATTTTCAATGCTCATTCTCTTCCTCGCTATCAAGATAAAGAAGTTAGGATTTCTTCCTAAAATTTAACTTCCAAGGATTCAAATTCACGTTTTCTTTCAAGAATTTAAGAAATTCAGGTATGTGGGATTTGAAAAAGGATATTCTTTTTATCCTTGTTCACAATAGCTTTGGTTTATGAATTGAATTTATGAGATTTTAATTAGGGTTCATATCTGATTTATATGTTTTTGAAATTATAACATTATCATATTATTTAAAGTTCAGTTAGCACAAGAATTTTACTTTACTCTTGTTTTCACTTATATGATTGTTATTATAAGATGAATTTTAGTATTTTGACATGAATTTCTATGAGATGGTGAATAAATAGGATTTTTAGCCTGATTTAGTCATCTTACAAATATGAGCATATAAATTTATCATGATTCTCCCAATTTGCAAGAAGTTCAGATTTACTATCTCAAATTACTATAGTATGATTCAGATTCCAATTTGACCTTATGATCTCAGACATAATATAAAATTTACACAGTATTCATGATTATGAGCTATTAACAGAAGCATAATAGACTTTCAGTTTTACAAACACATATTCTTATTTTTAGGTGAATTTCATCAGTATGAGCATATAGTGTATATATATTTTGGGAGAAGTATTTAGTACCTAGAGGGAAGTGTGGTTCCGTGCATTCTATTTACTAAAAACTACATGCCACTGTAGGTTTAGGGGCCTCGCTCGAAAAGTGTCCCCCTTGCCCAATATGGGCTCAGTTTAGTGATCACTCAAGTTCAGTTCAGGTTTTATTTTGATGGCAAGGGTAGAAAATCCCTCTTCAACGTGGGTCAGATGTTGGAATATATGATAGAACATATGGTTTATGTCAGTTATGAGAATCTCTCACAGAAAAGATCATTTTTAGAAACTTCTGTGTAGTAACTCACCGAGCTTATCAAATTATGTTTGTTATTCATGCTTTATGATATTTCAGCTTTCAGATTGTTTTTTGCTCTTAGTGAGTCTACTTGTACTTAGCATGTATGTTTTAAGATTATGCATTGATTCATTTTTACTTATTGCATTCACCCTAACTTACTAAGTATATTCCAAAAGTACTGACCACATATACGTTTGTGTGACTACATTGTTTCATAATGTAGGTATTAGTTATAGTCCACACATCATAATCAGACAGTTTGCAGCTTTTAGCTAGTAGGTGATAAGTTCTCTTGATTGATGACTCGAGTCAATGATAGTTCTAGTATTATATATTTTATTTTGTTGTATTAATTAGGGATAGCATGTCCTGGATACCTAATGTCAGTATTAGTATATGTTTCATAGACAGTCAGTCAGATTTGATGTATTTAATTTTAGGTTTGTTTTGTGTACTCCAGTGTTGTAAATGTTTCAAACAATTTTTTAATGAACAATTTCTGCCAATGACATCTCTATTGCTTAATAATTCCAGTTTTATGCATTTTATTCAGTTGAACATGAATTATGCTAGTATCATGGGTTAGCTTGGGAACACATGTGGTTCTAAGCACCGTTTAACATCCAGGAGGTAGTCTCAGGGCGTTACAACCTAAGTGACCAAAGTTTTTCTTAAATTTTTACACCAAATAGTGTTATGCACCAGATTTGCTAATTCAAAAATGGACTTCGATCCGGTGTTCAAAATTCGTTCAGAACCCCATACGCACAAAAAAACTATGCTACCATACCATATTAGATATTTTATACTCAAAGGAACCACCAAAACTTTCTTCCAATACCATTTCAACTAAATATGAGGCCCACACTTATGGTTCCATTTTTTATATTAACCACCCAATAGCCCAAAATAAGTCTAAAAGTTTTGGGTTCTAAACTAAAGATCTCCCTAGCCTAAAATAAATATTTTAAAGCTAATGGTACCCTCAAAATTCTCATCTAGAATTATTTACTAGGATTTTTTTCTAAGACCAATTTCTTAAAGTGAAAGCTCCAAAATAGGAAAATGAACGTAAAATCAAAACTAACTGTCTGATCACTGCGTCGACAGTTCTAATAAGTCATAAATGGCCTGTAGTCACTGTGGAAAGGCTCAAAATGCTAAAAATGCATAAATAAAGGAAATGACCTAGAGGCTCATTATAGGTAAGTAGTGTGGTTGGTTTGAATTTGGGGCCTTTATTTTACATTTTGAACCTTCGTTTGAAAAATAGCAAAAAAGGGATCTTGGGGTTGATTTTATTGAAAATAGTCTTTTTTTTCAAAAATATTGCATTTTCATTAATTCTAGAACATCAAAAATAGCATATATGATTTCTTTTTGTTAGGTCCGGAATAAATTACAAAGGTTCGTTCGTAAAGTTTGGAAATCATCCAATTCAGTGGTTTGTTGAATCTTGTGCCAATGTAAAACTTTTTTCTAGAATGTGGACCTCTGTAAGTGAATATGTAGAAGAAACTAATCCTTCATCATGATCGCGATAGTGGTGACTGCGCTCGCAAAGGGTAGTTAATTGGGGTTGGTTATTAGCTTTTTTTTATGAAAGTGATAGGGTTGTCACGAACACAAAGGTCCGGGTGATGGACCTTCATGAGAGTGAGGCCCTAGAAGCAAAAGTAAAGGCTAGTCAAAATTAACCCTCGCAAATGTGAAGGGTTGACTGCGTTTGTGAGGCACTATTCATTGAACAGTATAAATGCCTCAAAATAGTGAATTCTATAATTTTTGCACCTCAAGCTTTGGATTTTGGGCAATTTCTTAGGGCTTATCGCCATTCTTTCTTAGGCTAACTCCTAAATCATATTTCCTTTATTTTCTATTAAATACACCTTCAGAAAAACTTTTAATCATGATTTCAAAATAGAATGTCGAGACTTTTATCAGTTAAGCTTGAAAAATATTTTTCTTCGTTTTGAGCCTCATTTTATGTCATTTTCGTATGAGTTTTCAACAATAGACTCTTATAACCTTGGGGAATGTGTTTCAAAATAAAATATAGTTTTACTCTTTTTGTTTTCAGACTCATTTTTTGAATCCGTTTTGAACCTATTTCAAATATGGACAATATAAGTGTCATTAGCTTTCTTTTAATGCATAGTTGTTATTTTTTAAGGTTGTAGTTTATTTTAAGGTTGTTTGTTAGGGGAAAGTTTCATGTTGAAGCACTTTAGATTGAGATTTCATCATCTCGAGGTATGTTATGGCTTAACTTTTTTTAGATTGAGGTGAATAGTGAATAAATTAGTAAAGTATGCTATGGGTTGGGGAAAATAACTATGGGTTTATATTTCAAGATTATTATTATTGTTGTGTGCCCGTGTGGGGGCTTATGTTCTAAAGTGATTGAATTATGATATCTGATAATGTATGTTGTCTATTTTGGGGCTTTATTTGACATCATTGTCCCTATATGTGCATTTAAATGTCTTCATTTTTTATATAATGCCATATGCAGAGGCTTAAATGATAAATATAGGCCTTGAGCATTAATTGTCTTTATCATGATAGAAATAGTCGAGTTTAGGTTTGATATAATATAAATAATGTCTAAAAAGCATATTTATTTTGATGGTGACTATATATATGTGTGTGTGTGTGTGTGTTTGTGTGTGTTGGATGGATTGATATTTTCTATCACGACCTAAAAACTAGGTCACATGGCAAATGTTGTGGCCTAGTCTTGATAAGTAAGCCGATCACCCAAACTATTAAGATAATATAAATATCAACAAAAATAAGACTAAAGTGAGACTTCTCGAAGGAATCAAACCAGTCTTAAGCATAAAAAATGAATAGTAAGTCTAATACTTGAATTGGTCTTTAAAGTAAATACAAGTTACTAAGTCTAGTCAAGAATTAGAAAGATGTCTAAATAATCCTAGGGTCTAACAATATGTATATCATTATGAAAAAAGGAAAAACAGATCAACAAGGGGCTAATTAAGATACTTAGTATCTTTGACTCTAACTAGATGATAGATACACCCTTTGGAGATCAACTTTTGGGCTCTAAGATAAGATATGAAATTACTTTTGGGAGACACTGAATTACCTTTCCACTCAAAGACTGGCTCATCTGGAAGCTGAAACTTCACCACTCGGGTGCGACAATCTATAGATGCATAACAGGAATGGAGCCAATCCATACTAAGAATAAGATCAAAGTCAACCATATCTAACTCTATTAGTTCTGCTAACATTATTTTATGAAAGACAGTGTTAGGACACGTTCTATTGATCTATTTTGCAACAACTGACTCACCTACTGGTGTAGACACCAAGAAAGGATCATGGATCTTTTCAGAACTTATCTCAAAATTTACTACAACTAATGGGGTCACATAGGAGAAACTCAACCCAGGATCTAAAAACACATAACAATCAAGATGAAAGACACAAAACATACCAGTAACAACATCAGGTGAATCTTCCTGCTCCTGACGAGATGGTAAAGCATAGAATTGATTCTGGCACTGACCGCCACTGATACTGGATGACGCGCTTTGAGGAGGGACTGGGCGACCTAAAGGAGTTAGTGCACTAGTAGTCTGAGTCTAGGGGTGACCATCTCTGTTTCCCTACTTAGCATACGGGCACTCTTTAATTCGATTACCCGACTTACCACAACCAACACAATCCTTCTGTCCAGCCAAGCACTCACTGGGATAATTCCTACCACACTTAGCACAAGGAGGATAACAAGGTCTTCCACTTACAAAATTTTGAGATTTGGACATAGAAGACTTACCCCACTGCTCTTATCTAACTCTAGGAATGGGAGCACTAGTTAAAGATGGTGCTATCATAGATGAACGATTCTAAAACTGCGAATGATTTTCTCCTTGAGACCTATTCTGACCATACTTAAATTGTCCTGTTCTATCCCTCTTATTATTTCTATCTCTCCCCTTCAATGTCTCTACCTCAATCTGCTAAGCATACATCATCAATCTCACAAGATCCATGTCTCCAATGAGCATGGCTATCCTACACTCCTTTACTACCAAGATAGATATTCCAATAACAAACTTACTCATACTAGCCCTAGGATCAACCACCGTATCAGGGGCATACTTAGACAACTGATTGAACTTAAGGCAATACTCCTTCACTGTCATCGAGCCCTGCCTTAAATTCACAAACACTTCTATCTAAGCTTCCCTTATCTCACGTGGGAAGAGCCTGTCTAGAAAAGCATCCTGAAATACCTGCCAACTCATAAGAACAATATTCTTACCTCTACCATTCCTCCATATCACTACCCAATCATATGCTACATCTTTCAATCTATAAGATGCTAACTCTACACTTTCCTCCTTAGAAACATATATAATTTGAGTGATCTTCTTCACCTCATCTAGATAAAATTATGGGTCCTCACCTGCCTTTGACCCAAATAACTCTGGCGGATTCATTCTCATGAAGTTTCTAATTCTAGCTGCTGCTAAATCCTCATTCTGATGTACTAAGACTGCAGCCTAATTCTGATGATTGCCTAAAACATTGGCAGTCACAGCTTGGGCTAACGCCTGAAAGGCAGCCCTAAACTCAGCATAGGATACATTCTCATTCAGAGGATCGACGGGCTGGGGTGGCTAGTTATCATTTTTGTAAGCATTAGCTCGATGAGGAGGCATTTTCAACTATCACATAAGAGCACGAGTTAATAGAAGATAGAGATACTGTAAGCACAATAGATAATGAAAGAAAGAGATGATTTAATTTCCTAAGAATGTTCTATAGCTTTTTGCTCATAAATGTGGTGTGCTTCACACCCATGATCAAGACTCTATGTAATGCAGCTTGTCTGACTCCCTAGGACTCTTATAAACCTTAGACTCTGATACCAAGTTTGTAACATCCCAAAATCTAATCCCTAGATGTCATACGGTTCTCAAGACTATGAGTAGCCTAAACCTCACCCTGTCTACCTTCTACCAGGGAAAAATATCATAATCAAGGTAATATAGATATGAAAGTCATACTGAATTCAGAAACTATCTAAAATAACTGAGAATAGTCTTAAAGAAATGTCTAAAAATCAAATACTGTAAGTTTGAATCAAATCTAGCAGTCTAACAGGCCTCTACTACTAATAACTAGAGAGTCATTGCGACACACCCCCAGCTAACTCGAACTATCTGAAAAGAATACCGAATCATATAAAACTACTAAGCTACAGAATCTGAATAAATAAGTCCCTGAACTATGAGTACTCACTAACTATCGGATGTAGATAAAAATGCTCAAACTACTCACACTGCTAATACTGAGTACCTTAACCTACATTATAAGGCAATGTAGCACATAGACGTATATGTGGATCAGTACTTTAAGGATGTACTGATATATGGGGGTAAAATGCATCAGTAAAACATCATCTCATCATTATAATTTATAAAACAATGCATGCTAAATGTAAATGACTCACATAAGATAGAATATCTGAATTACTAAAATAATATAAAGCAAATCATACTTTATAAATCTAGTGAGTCATAACATTTAGTTCTGAAAGTTGTGCTTGTATTCTCTCTTTAAATCATACTGTCTATGTAATGCCCCAAAAAATGGGTCCCAAAGCGTCACACGGTACTTGAGGCTACGAGTATCCCCAAGCTAACCCATTGAGCCATTTTCATTCAGTTCAACACAAATCAACGGGGTTTCCATAAATAACCCTCAAATATCAACAGAGTAATCATCATCCAAGAATAAAAGAATTTCAGAAAGATAACAAAATACGACTTATTAGCCAACTCCCAACATCTATACAAGTCTGACAAGCCTCTAAGAAAATTAATAAAACTAGAGAGCCATTGAGACATGCCCCAACTGACTCATACTCAGTTCTCAAATGTAAACAATTCCGTGAAACTAATATCAGACATCACATCCTCAAAAAATGAGGACTCACCACGATAAAGGATGTAGAAAAATATGCTCGAAGAATCACTGTTGAACCTGGAACTGAGCACTTGAACATATATTCTGAGAAAATGTAGCCCACATCTAAAGATGTGGGTCAATACCATGGAAAGGAACCGAGTATATGGGGGTGTATGTAGTTGTATAAACATCATCATCATAAATATTTATAAGAAATATGCAGGATGTATGAAAGACTCACATAGCCTGAAGAAAATCATCATAATCATGAGAGGATGAAATAAGTACAATAACACATGTGAGTCATCATATAATTTGTCAATCACTTTCAGTTCATCAAAATATCAATTCTCATAATGTAAATATCAATTAAATCTTTCGAAAGAATAACTTTCACAATTCCACTTTCAAATTACTTCACAATTCACCATAGACACAAGGAAACACACACACACACTGGGAGATCCTATAACCGACATAAACTATGTGAGCTACATGGAGTCCAACGTACAACTCACGTTGGGGAGAGCTTTCCTATCCTTTCCATCGGAGTAGGACTATTGATATCAAATCCACACAAACTAGTAATCACAATATAAATCAGCGTCAGGCTCACTCCTATGGGGGTACGTAGTTCTAGGGAAGTAAGGTCGCTTTATACCTCCCACTCGGTGCTAAAGATTTCTCCCATACTTAGCTCAGATCATTTCAAAGAAAATCCACAACAAAATAATTTCAGTAATATATAAATATACATCGGGAGCCATCATGCCTCCCATCTATTAAAATCACCCACGTTTTGGATTTCTTTCACACTCGAGTTCAAAATAACTCCATTAAGACCAAAAGGTCAAATCATTCAAAATATCTCAAATAATAAACATCAACATGCTTATAACATACACTTTCTAAAAAAAACACAATTTCCAATGAGGATTCACGATCCAAATATCAAAATCATGATAAATATCGTTCAAGATTCATGCTTTATATCTCCACGCATGTAAATTCATCTTTCAAAATGATAAACATCAAGATTTCATAATAATCATCATAAAATATGGGTTCATGCTTCAAATTCATAAAAGTCAAATAAAAATCATGCCTTTGTAAAGAAAATTACTTTTAGGCACAAGAACGAAAGAGAGTTCTTGTTGAAAAACCCCACATAACTTGAATGATGAACTTTAGATCGATACTCATTTTTGAGATATTAATCATGCCTTTGAATGATGGTTATTGGAGTTCTTTAACTAGGAACTTGGAATCTTGAATAAATTTGCAGAATTAATAGTGAACTTTGGAGGTTCTGGAAGTTGGATGTAGGAGCTCAGGATTTTCTTTTTGAGGAAATTTGATGAAATATAACATATAATGCTTCTAATAGGCTTTAATATAGGGTTTGGATGGATTTTAGGTGAGGGGAATGACCAAAACGCCCCTAAAAATCAAATAATTCTCGAATCTGTCCTTTGGTGGACTGTTTTGATAGTCTGAAGTAGATCAACCATAACGTTTTACTCCGATATTCAAATTGGATGAAACTAATTTCATTAGAAAGAGGACTCTCATATCTTTCCATTGATATATAGTATCTTACCCAGATCATTGTGTACGAGGAGTTATGATTGTTTGAAGTTGACCCAAAAATTCGCTTTTGATAGGCTGAAGTAGATCGACCATAACCTTTTTCTCCGATAGACAAATTGGATGAAACCAATTTCATTGGAAAGAGGACTCGCAGAACTTTCAGTTGATATATAGTAGATCACCTAGATCATTATGTACAAGGAGTTATGATCATTTAAAGTTGGAGAAAAAATATGCCAGGCCTCAGTACTTTTTCCTGCACGTTTTATTGTTCACTACTATTCACGGTTCGATCGGAATGTTCATAACTCGTCGCTCGGGTGTCCGTTCTAGATGATACACATATCGTTGGAAAGCTTATTCGATAATCTATGTAATAATGGATCATAATATAAGACATTCTGCATGGATAATTTATAATTTATTCTAGAAGATAGAACCCAACACGTTTACGCACAAAATTTCAATGAAAAATTTTCCAGGGTATTACATCATCCCCCCCTTGGAAACATTCATCCTAGAATGATGCTAGACATGCCAATATTGGATAGGGAATAGAGCATACAACTGAAACAATTTGTTAGACTCATCACCACATCGCTTCTCACTCCGAATACAACATAGAATGCATAAATTAAAGAAACTACAGCTGAACACATAATAAATGACCGCTGAACTGCTGCAACTTTTATCAAAAGTGCATGATTTAGGAAAGAACGGTACCTTCAGCTTGATTAGAGTTCGCGGAAAATAGGTCCGAGTACTTGGATCGCATATCCGCCTCAGCTTCCTAAGTTGCACCCTCAACAGATTGGTTTTGCCACAACACCTTGACCAAGGGAACTTCTTTGTTCCTTAGTCTTCGGACACTGAAATCAAGAATCTCAACAGGAATCTAATCAAAAGAAAGATTTTCTTGAATGTCAGCACTCACAGAGGAATCCACTACCACAGCATCGCTAATATGCTTTCTAAGCATGAAGACATAGAATATTGAATGAACAGAGGACAACTCGGAAGGCAACTCGACCTCGTAAGCTACCTTACCAACACGTCTAAGAATTTTGTAAGGACCGACATAACGGGGACTAAGCTTCCCCTTATTTCTGAATCTCTTCACCCACCAATGGGTGAAATTTTCAGATACACTAGGTCACCAACTTCAAACTCAACGTCTCTCCTTCTAACATCTGCATATGACTTCTAACGACTCTGCGCAGCTTTCAACCTTTCCCTAATCAACGTAAATTTTTCTATAGCCTTAAATACCGAATCAAGACCACTCACAGCCGCTTCACCCACCTCGAACCAACCTTTGGGTGATCTACACTTCCTCTCATATTTGGCTTTAAATGAAGCCATGCCAACACTAGAGTGGAAACTGTTATTGTGAGCAAACTCTATCAACGGTAAGTGATCATACCAACTTCCCTTAAAGTTAAGTGTACAAGCTCTCAACATATCCTCTAAGGTCTGGATGGTCCACTCAGCCTGACCATCGGTCCGCAGATGAAAAGTAGAACTCAAAATCACTTGGGTACCAAGACTCTTCTGAAAAGCTTTCCAAAATTGTGAAGTGAACTGAGTACCCCTATCAGAAATGATAGACAAGGGAACTCCATGCAGTCTGACTAGCTCTCGAATATACAATCTAGCATAATCCTCAAAAGTATATGAAGTATGAACAGGCAAGAAATGAGCAGACTTAGTCAACCTATCAACCACAACCCAAATGGAATCATGATGGCATCGAAAAGAGGTAAACCAATCACGAAGTCCATATTTATCTCTTCCCACTTCCATGTGGGAATACTAAACTCTTGCTTCATACCACCAGGTCTTTGGTGTTCAACCTTAACCTGTGGCATGTTGCACCCTTACCTATAAATGCTGCTATATCTTTCTTCATGCCACTCCACCAATATATTTCCTGCAAGTCTCGGTACATCTTGGTGGCACCAGGATGAATAGAATATCGCATCCCTTGCACTTCATCTATAATCCTCTGTCTCAGATCATCAACATTCGGGACACACAATCTACCCTGCAATCTCAACACATCATCTCCCCCTTGGGAGAAAACCTCTACTTTTTGTTCCTTGACTGACTCCTTCAGTCTGACCAAACTAGCATCTAAGTATTGCTTTTCCTTCACTTCCGAAACCTAGGAGGATTTGGAACTACTCTGAACCCTACACTACCTTCAGCAGAGTCAAACAACCTAACCCCTAATCTAGCCAAATGATGTACATCACGAGCCAACTCTTTCTTACCTTCTACCACATGCGAAACACTACCCATGGACACTCTACTTAGGGCATCTGCCACAATATTGGCCTTGCCCAGATGGTACAGCACACTCATATCATAGTCCTTTAATAATTCTAACCATCGTCTCTTCCTAAGATTCAATTCTCTCTAGGTAAACACATACTGCAGACTCTTATGATCAGTGAAAACATCAACATGGACACCATACAAATAGTGTCTCCATATTTTCAAAGCAAACACAACAGTAGCCAACTCAAGGTCATGCGTGGGGTAATTTTTATCATGGGGTTTCAACTATCTAGAAGCATAAGCTATCACCTTACCCTTCTGCATCAATACGCAACCCAACCCAACTCTCGAAGAATCACAGTACACCACAAAACTAGCAACACCATCAGGCAAAGTCAAAACAGGGCCTGAAGTGAGTCGAGTCTTTAACTCCTGAAAACTCTTCTCACAAGATTCAGACCACAAGAACTTCACTTTCTTTTGGGTCAATCGAGTCATAAGAGATTCTATAGAGGAGAAACCCTCAACAAAATGGCGGTATTAGCCAACTAAACCCAAGAAACTTCGGATATCAGTCAGAAAAATAAGTTTAGGCCAATTTCTAACAACATTGGTCTTTTGGGGATCAACTCTAATACCCTCGGAAGAAATGATATGACCCAAAAAAGTAATTGACCTTAGCCAAAACTCATACTTACTGAACTTGGCAAACAACTTGTGATCTCTAAGGGTTTGCAAGACAGTTCGGAGATGTTCAAAATGTTCATCCTCACTATGGGAGTACAGCAGTATATCATCGATGAACACTATGACAAACATATCCAGATATGGTCTGAACACTTAATTCATGAGGTTCATAAAAGTTGCTGGGGCATTAGTTAACCCAAAAGACATAACGACAATCTCAAAATGACCATAACAAGTTCGAAAAGTGGTTTTTGGGATGTCACACTCCCTAACTTTGAGTTGATGATAGCCAAAATGAAGGTCTATGTTTGAGAAATAACTTGCACCTTCCAATTGGTCAAACAAATCATCTATTCTTAGAATGGGGTACTTATTTTTTATGGTGACTTTATTCAGTTAGCGGTAATCAATACACATACGCAAAGAGCCATCTTTCTTTCTCACAAACAACACAGGAGCACCCCAAAGAGAACCACTAGTTTTTATGAATCCCTTATCTAGTAGATCTTTGAGTTGCTCTTTCAACTACTTAAGTTCTGCAGGGGCCATATGGTAACGAGGAATAGAAATAGGCTGAGTATCGGGAAGAAGATCAATCCCGAACTCTATCTCTCTATCAGGAGGTATCCCTGGGAGATCATCCGTAAAGACATCAGAAAACTCATTGACGACGTTAACAGACTGGAGAGTTGGAGTCTCAGACTTAGTGTCTTTGACTCTAAGCAAATGGTAAATACACCCCTTGGAAATAAACTTTCTAGCTTTGAGGTAAAAGATAAAATAACTCTTGGGTGACACAGAATTCCCAGACCACTCAAACACGGATGCACCCAAAAACTAAAACTTGACCATTCAGGTTCGACAATCAATAGAGACATAAGAAGAATACAGCCAGTCCATACCCAGAATCACATCAAAATATACCATGTCTAACTCAATCAGATCAGCCAACAAGACTCTATAAAGAATGGTAACAGGACACTTTTTATACACTTTTTGGGCAACAATCGAATCACCCACTGGGGTAGAAACTAGGATAGGCTCAGGAATAATCTCAGGACTTATTTCAAAATTCACAGCAATCAAAGATTTAACATATGAGAAACTGGATCCAGGATCCAACAAAGCATACACATCAAACTGAAATATACGAAGTATACCAGTAACAACATCGGGAGAGTCCTCCTGTTCGTGGCGGGATGGTAAAGCATAGAATCTATTTTGGCGTTGCTCGCCAGCATTGCTAGAAGAGGCGCCCTGAGTTGGGGCTGGGCGAGTCATTGGAACTGAAGCACTAACAGTCTGAGTCTGGGTCTGAGAATGATAGTCACGACGCCCTTGTCCATCCTGTGTACAATCTCTAACTCTGTGACCTAGTCATCACACCGGAAATAACCCCTCTTCTAACCCCAACACTTACCTGAATGAGCCCTACCACACTTAGGACATAGAGGATGATTTGGCTACTGCCAGCACTGTACTGGGACCTGGGTGCATATGACCTGCTACCTTGATCCTACCTACCTCTAGGCATAGAAGCACTAGTAGATGATAGTGCTGGCA
This sequence comes from Capsicum annuum, assembly GCF_002878395.1. Classification (NCBI taxonomy): domain Eukaryota; kingdom Viridiplantae; phylum Streptophyta; class Magnoliopsida; order Solanales; family Solanaceae; genus Capsicum; species Capsicum annuum. The sequence continues at coordinate 179,139,224 of NC_061119.1, forward strand.
TAGACGAACGATCCTGATACTGAGGGTGACTCCCTCCCTACGATCTAGTCTGACCCTGTCCGTACTGCTCGAACCTAGCTCTCTTATTCCTTCTCATTCTATCTCTCTCCTTAATCTTGTCTGCCTCAATCTATTGGGCATGAGTCACCAGCCTAGAAAGATTCATCTCACTATTTAGTATAGAAGACCTACACTCCTTAACCACATAACTAGACACTCTAATCACAAACTTACCCATACTAGCCCGATTATCAGCCACTAAGTCAGGAGTTTACTTGGACAACTGATTAAACTTTAGACAGTACTCCCTAATAGTCATAGAGCCCTATCGCAGGTCATAAACTCTTCCACCTTTACCTCCCTCATCTCCAAAGGGATAAACTTATCCAGGAATGTATCCTGGAACTCTAGCCAAGTAGTAGGGACAGCTCCCTCACCTCTACCTTTTCTCCAAGCAATAACCTAGTCATAAGCAAGTTCTTTCAACCTATATGCAGCTAACTCCACACTATGTTCCTCAGATATAGGCATCACCTGAGTAATTTTTTGCACCTCCTCTAAAAACAACCGTGGATCCTCATTAAACTTGGACCCATAGAATTCTGACGGATTCATCCGCATGAAGTCATAGATCCTAGAAACAGCTGAATCACCTCCCTACTGTTGTGGAGCTAGGGCCGAGTTGGCCTGAACATTTACAGTAACAGCTTGGGCCAGCGCCTGAAAGGCTACCCGAAATTCAGCATGAGACATGTTTTAATTAAATGGGCCAGTGGGTTGAGCTTGCTGACCATTATTATTTCTTCTCGCTCGACGTAGAGGCATATTTCTGAAAGAGGAGAGCATGAATCAAAAGCAGAGAGAGACACTTTAAGCATGATAGTCTTTTGAAAGAAAGAATCACATTTTTTCCTAAAACGTCTTGTAGCCTTTTGCTTATAGATGTGGCATGCTACACATCGATGATCAAGACTCTACTTAACACAGCTTGTCAAACTCCCTAGGGCACCTTAAAACCTTAGGCTCTGATACCAAGTTTGTAACGCCCGAAAAATGGGTTCCGGAGCGTCACACGGTGCTTGAGGCTACGAGTAGCCCCAAGCTAACCCTTTGAGCCATTTTCATTCAGTTAAACACAAATCAACGGGGTTTCCATAAATAACCCTCAAATATCAATAGAGTAATCATCATCCAAGAATAAAATTCTTTTATTCTTGGATGATG